>NC_079189.1:575517300-576117300 GCF_029499605.1 Hyla sarda
TGTGAGGGTTGGACTCACTTATGGGATATACTGTATATATAATGTGAGGGGTGGACTCACTTATGGGAGATACTGTATATATAATGTGAGGGGTGGACTCACTTATGGGAGATACTGTATATAATGTGAGGGGTGGACTCTCTTATGGGAGATACTGTATATATAATGTGAGGGGTGGACGCACTTATGGGAGATACTGTATATAATGTGAGGGGTGGAATCACTTATGGCAGATACTGTATATATAATGTGAGGGGTGGACTCACTTATGGGAGATACTGTATATATAATGTGAGGGGTGGACTCACTTATGGGATATACTGTATATAATGTGAGGAGTGGACTCTCTTATGGGAGATACTGTATATATGTGAGGGGTGGACTCACTTATGGGAGATACTGTATATAATGTGAGGGGTGGACTCACTTATAGGATATACTGTATATATCATATGAGGGGTAGACTCACTTATGGGAGATACTGTATATATAATGTGAGGGGTGGACTCACTTATGGGAGATACTGTATATAATGTGAGGGGTGGACTCACTTATGGGAGATACTGTATATAATGTGAGGGGTGGACTCACTTATGGGAGATACTGTATATATAATGTGAGGGGTGGACTCACTTATGGGAGATACTGTATATATAATGTGAGGGGTGGACTCACTTATGGGAGATACTGTATATATAATGCGAGGGGTGGACTCACTTATGGGAGATACTGTATATAATGTGAGGGGTGGACTCACTTATGGGAGATATTGTATATATAATGTGAGGGGTGGACTCACTTATGGGAGATACTGTATATATAATGTGAGAGGTGGACTCTCTTATGGGAGATACTGTATATATAATGTGAGGGGTGGACTCACTTATGGGAGATACTGTATATATAATGTGAGGGGTGGACTCACTTATGGGAGATAGTGTATATATAATGTGAGGGGTGGACTCACTTATGGGAGATACTGTATATAATGTGAGGAGTGGACTCACTTATGGGAGATACTGTATATATAATGTGAGGGGTGGATTCACTTATAGGATATACTGTATATATAATGTGAGGGGTGGACTCACTTATGGAAGATACGGTATATAATGTGAGGGGTGGACTCACTTATGGGAGATACTGTATATATAATGTGAGGAGTGCACTCACTTATGGGAGATACTGTATATATAATGTGAGGGGTGGAGTCACTTATGGGAGATACTGTATATAATGTGAGGGGTGGACTCACTTATGGGAGATACTGTATATATAATGTGAGGAGTGGACTCACTTATGGGAGATACTGTATATAATGTGAGGGGTGGAGTCACTTATGGAAGATACGGTATATAATGTGAGGAGTGGACTCACTTATGGGAGATACTGTATATAATGTGAGGGGTGGAATCACTTATGGAAGATACTGTATATATAATGTGAGGGGTGGACTCACTTATGGGATATACTGTATATATAATGTGAGGGGTGGACTCACTTATGGGAGATACTGTATATATAATGTGAGGGGTGGACTCACTTATGGGATATACTGTATATAATGTGAGGAGTGGACTCTCTTATGGGAGATACTGTATATATGTGAGGGGTGGACTCACTTATGGGAGATACTGTATATAATGTGAGGGGTGGACTCACTTATAGGATATACTGTATATATAATGTGAGGGGTGGACTCACTTATGGGAGATACTGTATATATAATGTGAGGGGTGGACTCACTTATGGGAGATACTGTATATATAATGTGAGGGGTGGACTCACTTATGGGAGATACTGTATATATAATGTGAGGGGTGGACTCACTTATGGGAGATACTGTATATATAATGTGAGGGGTGGACTCACTTATGGGAGATACTGTATATAATGTGAGGGGTGGACTCACTTATGGGAGATACTGTATATAATGTGAGGGGTGGACTCACTTATGGGAGATACTGTATATATAATGTGAGGGGTGGACTCTCTTATGGGATATACTGTATATACAATGTGAGGGTTGGACTCACTTATGGGATTTACTGTATATATAATGTGAGGAGTGGACTCACTTATGGTAGATACTGTATATATAATGTGAGGGGTGGACTCACTTATGGGAGATACTGTATATAATGTGAGGGGTGGACTCACTTATGGGATATACTGTATATATAATGTGAGGAGTGGACTCACTTATGGGAGATACTGTATATATAATGTGAGGGGTGGACTCACTTATGGGAGATACTGTATATATAATGTGAGGGGTGGACTCACTTATGGGAGATACTGTATATATAATGTGAGGGGTGGACTCACTTATGGGAGATACTGTATATATATAATGTGAGGGGAGGACTCACTTATGGGAGATACTGTATATATAATGTGAGGGGTGGATTCACTTATGGGAGATACTGTATATATAATGTCAGGGGTGGAGTCACTTATGGGATATACTGTATATAATGTGAGGGGTGGACTCACTTATGGGAGATACTGTATATAATGTGAGGGGTGGACTCACTTATGGGATATACTGTATATATAATGTGAGGGGTGGACTCACTTATGGGAGATACTGTATATAATGTGAGGGGAGGACTCACTTATGGGAGATACTGTATATATAATGTGAGGGGTGGACTCACTTATGGGATATACTGTATATATAATGTGAGGAGTGGACTCACTTATGGGATATACTGTATATATAATGTGAGGGGTGGACTCACTTATGGGATATACTGTATATAATGTGAGAGTTGGACTCACTTATGGGATATACTGTATATATAATGTGAGGAGTGGACTCACTTATGGGATATACTGTATATATAATGTGAGGAGTGGACTCACTTATGGGAGATACTGTATATAATGTGAGGGGTGGACTCACTTTTGGGAGATACTGTATATATAATGTGAGGGGTGGACTCACTTATGGGAGATACTATATATAATGTGAGGGGTGGACTCACTTATGGGAGATACTTTATATATAATGTGAGGGGTGGAATCACTTATGGGATATACTGTATATAATGTGAGGGGTGGAGTCACTTATGGAAGATTCTGTATATATAATGTGAGGGGTGGACTCACTTTTGGGAGATACTGTATATATAATGTGAGGGGTGTACTCACTTATGGGAGATACTGTATATATAATGTGAGGGGTGGACTCACTTATGGGAGATACTGTATATATAATGTGAGGGGTGGACTCACTTATGGGAGATACTGTATATAATGTGAGGGGTGGACTCACTTATGGGAGATACTGTATATATAATGTGAGGGGTGGACTCACTTATGGGAGATACTGTATATATAATGTGAGGGGTGGACTCACTTATGGGAGATACTGTATATATAATGTGAGGGGTGGACTCACTTATGGGAGATACTGTATATATAATGCGAGGGGTGGACTCACTTATGGGAGATACTGTATATAATGTGAGGGGTGGACTCACTTATGGGAGATACTGTATATATAATGTGAGGGGTGGACTCACTTATGGGAGATACTGTATATATGATGTGAGGGGTGGACTCACTTATGGGATATACTGTATATAATGTGAGGGGTGAAGTCACTTATGGGAGATACTGTATATATAATGTGAGGGGTGGACTCACTTATGGGAGATACTGTATATAATGTGAGGGGTGGACTCACTTATAGGAGATACTGTATATATAATGTGAGGGGTGGACTCACTTATGGGATATACTGTATATATAATGTGAGGGGTGGAGTCACTTATGGGAGATACTGTATATAATGTGAGGGGTGGACTCACTTATGGGAGATATTGTATATATAATGTGAGGGGTGGAGTCACTTATGGGAGATACTGTATATATAATGTGAGGGGTGGACTCACTTATGGGAGAAACTGTATATAATGTGAGGGGTGGACTCACTTATGGGATATACTGTATATATAATGTGAGAGGTGGACTCTCTTATGGGAGATACTGTATATATAATGTGAGGGGTGGACTCACTTATGGGAGATACTGTATATATAATGTGAGGGGTGGACTCACTTATTGGAGAAACTGTATATAATGTGAGGGGTGGACTCACTTATGGGATATACTGTATATATAATGTGAGAGGTGGACTCTCTTATGGGAGATACTGTATATAATGTGAGGGGTGGACTCACTTATGGGATATACTGTATATATAATGTGAGACGTGGACTCACTTATGGGAGATACTGTATGTAATGTGAGGGGTGGACTCTCTTATGGGAGATACTGTATATATAATGTGAGGGGTGGACTAACTTATGGGAGATACTGTATATATAATATGAGGGGTGGACTCACTTATGGGAGATACTGTATATATAATATGAGGGGTGGAGTCACTTATGGGAGATACTGTATATATAATATGAGGGGTGGACTCACTTATGGGAGATACTGTATATATAATGTGAGGGGTGGAGTCACGTATGGGAGATACTGTATATATAATATGAGGAGTGGACTCACTTATGGGAGATACTGTATATAATGTGAGGGGTGGACTCACTTATGGGAGATACTGTATATATAATGTGAGGGGTGGAATCACTTATGGGATATACTGTATATATAATGTGAGGGGTGGACTCACTTATGGGAGATACTGTATATATAATGTGAGGGGTGGTCTCACTTATGGGAGATACTGTATATATAATGTGAGGGGTGGAGTCACTCATGGGAGATACTGTATATATAATGTGAGGGGTGGACTCACTTATGGGAGATACTGTATATATAATGTGAGGGGTGGACTCACTTATGGGAGATACTGTATATATAATGTGAGGGGTGGACTCACTTATGGGAGATACTGTATATATAATGTGAGGGGTGGACTCACTTATGGGAGAAACTGTATATAATGTGAGGGGTGGACTCACTTATGGGATATACTGTATATATAATGTGAGGGCTGGACTCACTTATGGGAGATACTGTATATATAATGTGAGGGGTGGACTCTCTTATGGGAGATACTGTATATATAATGTGAGGGGTGGACTCACTTATGGGAGATACTGTATATATAATGTGAGGGGTGGACTCACTTATGGGAGATACTGTATATAATGTGAGGAGTGGACTCACTTATGGGATATACTGTATATATAATGTGAGGGGTGGACTCACTTATGGGATATACTGTATATATAATGTGAGGGGTGGAGTCACTTATGGGATATACTGTATATAATGTGAGGGGCGGACTCACTTATGGGAGATACTGTATATAATGTGAGGGGTGGAATCACTTATGGGATATACTGTATATATAATGTGAGGGGTGGACTCACTTATGGGATATACTGTATATATAATGTGAGGGGTGGATTCACTTATAGGATATACTGTATATATAATGTGAGGGGTGGACTCACTTATGGGAGATACTGTCTATATATAATGTGAAGGGTGGACTCACTTATGGGATATACTGTGTATATAATGTGAGGGGTGGACTCACTTATGGGAGATACTGTATAAAATGTGAGGGGTGGACTCACTTATGGGAGATACTGTGTGTAATGTGAGGGGTGGACTCACTTATGGGAGATACTGTATATATAATGTGAGGGGTGGACTCACTTATGGGAGATACTGTATATATAATGTGAGGGGTGGACTCACCTATGGGAGATACTGTATATATAATGTGAGGGGTGGACTCACTTATGGGAGATACTGTATATATAATGTGAGGGGTGGACTCACTTATGGGATATACTGTATATAATGTGAGGGGTGGACTAACTTATGGGAGATACTGTATATATAATGTGAGGGGTGGAGTCACTTATGGGAGATACTGTATATATAATATGAGGGGTGGACTCACTTATGGGAGATACTGTATATATAATGTGAGGGGTGGAGTCACGTATGGGAGATACTGTATATATAATGTGAGGGGTGGACTCACTTATGGGAGATACTGTATATATAATGTGAGCGGTGGACTCACTTATGGGAGATACTGTATATAATGTGAGGGGTGGACTCACTTATGGGAGATACTGTATATATAATGTGAGGGGTGGTCTCACTTATGGGAGATACTGTATATATAATGTGAGGGGTGAAGTCACTTATGGGAGATACTGTATATATAATGTGAGGGGTGGACTCACTTATGGGAGATACTGTATATATAATGTGAGGGGTGGACTCACTTATGGGAGATACTGTATATATAATGTGAGGGGTGGACTCACTTATGGGAGATACTGTATATATAATGTGAGGGGTGGACTCACTTATGGGAGAAACTGTATATAATGTGAGGGGTGGACTCACTTATGGGATATACTGTATATATAATGTGAGGGGTGGACTCACTTATGGGAGATACTGTATATATAATGTGAGGGGTGGACTCTCTTATGGGAGATACTGTATATATAATGTGAGGGGTGGACTCACTTATGGGAGATACTGTATATATAATGTGAGGGGTGGACTCACTTATGGGAGATACTGTATATAATGTGAGGAGTGGACTCACTTATGGGATATACTGTATATATAATGTGAGGGGTGGACTCACTTATGGGATATACTGTATATATAATGTGAGGAGTGGAGTCACTTATGGGATATACTGTATATATAATGTGAGGGGTGGACTCACTTATGGGAAATACTGTATATATAATGTGAGGGGTGGATTCACTTATAGGATATACTGTATATATAATGTGAGGGGTGGACTCACTTATGGGAGATACTGTATATATAATGTGAGGGGTGGACTCACTTATGGGAGATACTGTATATATAATGTGAGGGGTGGACTTACTTATGGGAGATACTGTATATAATGTGAGGGGTGGACTCACTTTTGGGAGATACTGTATATATAATGTGAGGGGTGGACTCACTTATGGGAGATACTGTATATATAATGTGAGGGGTGGAGTCACTTATGGGAGATACTGTATATAATGTGAGGGGTGGACTCACTTATGGGAGATACTGTATATATAATGTGAGGGGTGGAGTCACTTATGGGAGATACTGTATATAATGTGAGGGGTGGACTCACTTATGGGAGATACTGTATATAATGTGAGGGGTGGACTCACTTATGGGAGATACTGTATATATAATGTGAGGGGTGGAATCACTTATGGCAGATACTGTATATAATGTGAGGGGTTGAGTCACTTATGGTATATACTGTATATATAATGTGAGGGGTGGACTCACTTATGGGAGATACTGTATGTATAATGTGAGGGTTGGACTCACTTATGGGAGATACTGTATATAATGTGAGGGGTGGACTCACTTATGGAAGATACTGTATATATAATGTGAGGGGTGGAATCACTTATGGCAGATACTGTATATAATGTGAGGGGTGGACTCTCTTATGGGAGATACTGTATATATGTGAGGGGTGGACTTACTTATGGGAGATACTGTATATATAATGTGAGGGGTGGACTCACTTATGGGAGATACTGTATATAATGTGAGGGGTGGACTCACTTATGGGAGATACTGTATATATAATGTGAGGGGTGGACTCACTTATGGGAGATACTGTATATAATGTCAGGGGTGGACTCACTTATAGGATATACTGTATATATAATATGAGGGGTGGACTCACTTATGGGAGATACTGTATATATAATGTGAGGGGTGGAATCACTTATGGGAGATACTGTATATAATGTGAGGGGTGGACTCACTTATGGGAGATACTGTATATATAATGTGAGGGGTGGACTCACTTATGGGAGATACTGTATATATATAATGTGAGGGGTGGACTCATTTATGGGAGATACTGTATATATAATGTGAGGAGTGGACTCACTTATGGGAGATGCTGTATATAATGTGAGGGGTGGACTCACTTATGGGAGATACTGTATATATAATGTGAGGGGTGGACTCACTTATGGGATATACTGTATATATAATGTGAGAGGTGGACTCACTTATGGGAGATACTGTATATAATGTGAGGGGTGGACTCACTTATGGGAGATACTGTATATATAATGTGAGGGTTGGACTCACTTATGGGAGATACTGTATATATAATGTGAGGGGTGGACTCACTTATGGGAGATACTGTATATATAATGTGAGGGGTGGACTCAATTATGGGAGATACTGTATATATAATGTGAGGGGTGGACTCACTTATGGGAGATACTGTATATATAATGTGAGGGGTGGACTCACTTATGGGAGATACTGTATATAATGTGAGGAGTGGACTCACTTATGGGAGATACTGTATATATAATGTGAGGGGTGGACTCACTTATGGGAGATACTGTCTATATATAATGTGAGGGGTGGACTCACTTATGGGAGATACTGTATATAATGTGAGGGGTGGACTCACTTATGGGAGATATTGTATATAATGTGAGGGGTGGACTCACTTATGGGAGATACTGTATATATAATGTGAGGGGTGGAGTCACTTATGGGATATACTGTATATATAATGTGAGGGGTGGACTCACTTATGGGAGATACTGTATATATAATGTGATGGGTGGACTCACTTATGGGAGATACTGTATATAATGTGAGGAGTGGACTCACTTATGGGACATACTGTATATAATGTGAGGGGTGGACTCACTTATGGTATATACTGTATATAATGTGAGGAGTGGACTCACTTATGGGACATACTGTATATAATGTGAGGGGTGGACTCACTTATGGTATATACTGTATATATGTGAGGGGTGGACTTACTTATGGGAGATACTGTATATATAATGTGAGGGGTGGACTCACTTATGGGAGATACTGTATATAATGTGAGGGGTGGACTCACTTATGGGAGATACTGTATATATAATGTGAGGGGTGGACTCACTTATGGGAGATACTGTATATAATGTGAGGGGTGGACTCACTTATGGGAGATACTGTATATATAATGTGAGGGGTGGACTCACTTATGGGAGATACTGTATATAATGTCAGGGGTGGAGTGACTTATGGGAGATACTGTATATATAATGTGAGGGGTGGAGTCACTTATGGGAGATACTGTATATATAATGTGAGGGGTGGACTCACTTATGGGAGATACTGTATATATAATGTGAGGGGTGGAATCACTTATGGGAGATACTGTATATATAATGTGAGGGGTGGACTCACTTATAGGATATACTGTATATATAATATGAGGGGTGGACTCACTTATGGGAGATACTGTATATATAATGTGAGGGGTGGAATCACTTATGGGAGATACTGTATATAATGTGAGGGGTGGAGTCACTTATGGGAGATACTGTATATATAATGTGAGGGGTGGACTCACTTATGGGAGATACTGTATATATAATGTGAGGGGTGGACTCACTTATGGGAGATACTGTATATATAATGTGAGGGGTGGACTCACTTATGGGAGATACTGTATATATAATGTGAGGGGTGGACTCACTTATGGGAGATACTGTATATATAATGTGAGGGGTGGACTCACTTATGGGAGATACTGTATATATAATGTGAGGGGTGGACTCACTTATGGGAGATACTGTATATAATGTGAGGGGTGGACTCACTTATGGGAGATACTGTATATATAATGTGAGGAGTGGACTCACTTATGGGATATACTGTATATATAATGTGAGGGGTGGACTCACTTATGGGAGATACTGTATATATAATGTGAGGGGTGGACTCCCTTATGGGAGATACTGTATATATAATGTGAGGGTTGGACTCACTTATGGGAGATACTGTATATATAATGTGAGGGGTGGACTCACTTATGGGAGATACTGTCTATATATAATGTGAGGGGTGGACTCACTTATGGGAGATACTGTATATAATGTGAGGGGTGGACTCACTTATGGGAGATACTGTATATATAATGTGAGGGGTGGAGTCACTTATGGGATATACTGTATATATAATGTGAGGGGTGGACTCACTTATGGGAGATACTGTATATATAATGTGAGGGGTGGACTCATGGGAGATACTGTATATTTAATGTGAGGGGTGGACTCACTTATGGGAGATACTGTATATAATGTGAGGAGTGGACTCACTTATGGGACATACTGTATATAATGTGAGGGGTGGACTCACTTATGGTATATACTGTATATAATGTGAGGAGTGGACTCACTTATGGGACATACTGTATATAATGTGAGGGGTGGACTCACTTATGGTATATACTATATATAATGTGAGGAGTGGACTCACTTATGGGAGATACTGTATATATAATGTGAGGGGTGGACTCACTTATGGGAGATACTGTATATATAATGTGAGGGGTGGACTTACTTATGGGATATACTGTATATATAATGTGAGGAGTGGACTCACTTATGGGAGATACTGTATATATAATGTGAGGGGTGGAGTCACTTATGGGAGATACTGTATATATAATGTGAGGGGTGGACTCACTTATGGGAGATACTGTATAGAATGTGAGGGGTGGACTCTCTTATGGGAGATACTGTATATATGTGAGGGGTGGACTCACTAATGGGAGATACTGTATATAATGTGAGGGGTGGACTCACGTATGGGAGATACTGTATATATAATGTGAGCGGTGGACTCACATATGGGAGATACTGTATATAATGTGAGGGGTGGACTCACTTATGGGAGATACTGTATATATAATGTGAGGGGTGGACTCACTTATGGGAGAAACTGTATATATAATGTGAGGGGTGGACTCACTTATGGGAGATACTGTATATATAATGTGAGGGGTGGACTCACTTATGGGATATACTGTATATATAATGTGAGGGGTGGACTCACTTATGGGAGAAACTGTATATAATGTGAGGGGTGGACTCACTTATGGGATATACTGTATATATAATGTGAGAGGTGGACTCTCTTATGGGAGATACTGTATATATAATGTGAGGGGTGGACTCACTTATGGGAGATACTGTATATATAATGTGAGGGGTGGACTCACTTATGGGAGAAACTGTATATAATGTGAGGGGTGGACTCACTTATGGGATATACTGTATATATAATGTGAGAGGTGGACTCTCTTATGGGAGATACTGTATATATAATGTGAGGGGTGGACTCACTTATGGGAGATACTGTATATATAATGTGAGGGGTGGACTCACTTATGGGAGATACTGTATATAATGTGAGGAGTGGACTCACTTATGGGAGATACTGTATATATAATGTGAGGGGTGGACTCACTTATGGGAGATACTGTATATATAATGTGAGGGGTGGACTCACTTATGGGAGATACTGTATATAATGTAAGGGGTGGACTCACTTATGGGAGATACTGTATATATAATGTGAGGGGTGGACTCACTTATGGGAGATACTGTATATAATGTGAGGGGTGGACTCACTTATGGGAGATACTGTATATATAATGTGAGGGGTGGAATCACTTATGGCAGATACTGTATATATAATGTGAGGGGTGGACTCACTTATGGGAGATACTGTATATATGTGAGGGGTGGACTCACTTATGGGAGATACTGTATATAATGTGAGGGGTGGACTCTCTTATAGGATATACTGTATATATAATATGAGGGGTGGACTCACTCATGGGAGATACTGTATATATAATGTGAGGGGTGGACTCTCTTATGGGAGATACTGTATATATAATGTGAGGGGTGGACTCACTTATGGGAGATACTGTATATAATGTGAGGGGTGGACTCACTTATGGGAGATACTGTATATATAATGTGAGGGGTGGACTCTCTTATGGGAGATTCTGTATATATAATGTGAGGGGTGGACTCTCTTATGGGAGATACTGTATATATAATGTGAGGGGTGGACTCACTTATGGGAGATACTGTATATAATGTGAGGGGTGGACTCACTTATGGGAGATACTGTATATAATGTGAGGGGTGGACTCACTTATGGGAGATACTGTATATATAATGTGAGGGGTGGACTCACTTATGGGAGATACTGTATATAATGTGAGGGGTGGACTCACTTATGGGAGATACTGTATATAATGTGAGGGGTGGACTCACTTATGGGAGATACTGTATATAATGTGAGGGGTGGACTCACTTATGGGAGATACTGTATATATAATGTGAGGGGTGGACTCACTTATGGGAGATACTGTATATATAATGTGAGGGGTGGACTCACTTATGGGATATACTGTATATAATGTGAGGGGTGGACTCACTTATGGGAGATACTGTATATAATGTGAGGGGTGGACTCACTTATGGGATATACTGTATATAATGTGAGGGGTGGACTCACTTATGGGACATACTGTACATATAATGTGAGGGGTGGACTCACTTATGTGAGATACTGTATATATAATGTGAGGGGTGGACTCACTTATGGGAGATACTGTATATATAATGTGAGGGGTGGGGTCACTTATGGGAGATACTGTATATATAATGTGAGGGGTGGACTCACTTATGGGATATACTGTATATAATGTGAGGGGTGGACTCACTTATGGGAGATACTGTATATAATGTGAGGGGTGGACTCACTTATAGGAGATACTGTATATAATGTGAGGGGTGGAATCACTTATGGGAGATACTGTATATAATGTGAGGGGTGGACTCACTTATGGGAGATACTGTATATAATGTGAGGGGTGGACTCACTTACGGGAGATACTGTATATAAAATTTGAGGGGTGGACTCACTTATGGGAGAAACTGTATATATAATGTGAGGGGTGGATTCACTTATGGGAGATACTGTATATATAATGTGAGGGCTGGATTCACTTATGGGAGATACTGTATATAATGTAAGGGGTGGAGTCACTTATGGGATATACTGTATATATAATTTGAGAGGTGGACTCACTTATGGGATATACTGTATATATAATGTGAGGGGTGGACTCACTTTTGGGAGATACTGTATATATAATGTGAGGGGTGGACTCACTTATGGGAGATACTGTATATATAATGTGAGGGGTGGACTCACTTATGGGAGATACTGTATATATAATGTGAGGGGTGGAGTCACTTATGGGAGATACTGTATATAATGTGAGGAGTGGAATCACTTATGGGAGATACTGTATATATAATGTGAGGGGTGGACTCACTTATGGGAGATACTGTATATATAATGTGAGGGGTGGACTCACTTATGGGAGATACTGTATATATAATGTGAGGGGTGGACTCACCTATGGGAGATTCTGTATATATAATGTGAGGGGTGGACTCACTTATGGGAGATACTGTATATATAATGTGAGGGGTGGACTCACTTATAGGATATACTGTATATATAATGTGAGGGGTGGACTCACTTATGGGAGATACTGTATATATAATGTGAGGGGTGGATTCACTTATGGGAGATACTGTATATAATGTGAGGGGTGGACTCACTTATGGGAGATACTGTATATAATGTGAGGGGTGGACTCACTTATGGGAGATACTGTATATAATGTGAGGGGTGGACTCACTTACGGGAGATACTGTATATATAATGTGAGGGGTGGACTCACTTATGGGATATACTGTATATATAATGTGAGGGGTGGACTCACTTATGGGATATACTGTATATATAATGTGAGGGGTGGACTCACTTATGGGAGATACTGTATATATAATGTGAGGGGTGGAGTCACTTATGGTAGATACTGTATATATATAATGTGAGGGGAGGACTCACTTATGGGAGATACTGTATATATAATGTGAGGGGTGGATTCACTTATGGGAGATACTGTATATAATGTGAGGGGTGGACTCACTTATGGGAGATACTGTATATATAATGTGAGGGGTGGACTCTGTTATGGGAGATACTGTATATATAATGTGAGGGGTGGACTCACTTATGGGAGATACTGTATATATAATGTGAGGGGTGGACTCACTTATGGGAGATACTGTATATATAATGTGAGGGGTGGACTCTGTTATGGGAGATACTGTATATAATGTGAGGGGTGGACTCACTTATGGGAGATACTGTATATATAATGTGAGGGGTGGACTCACTTATGGGAGATACTGTATATATAAAGTGAGGAGTGGACTCACTTATGGGATATACTGTATATATAATGTGAGGAGTGGACTCACTTATGGGAGATACTGTATATAATGTGAGGGGTGGACTCACTTTTGGGAGATACTGTATATATAATGTGAGGGGTGGACTCACTTATGGGAGATACTGTATATATAATGTGAGGGGTGGACTCACTTATGGGAGAAACTGTATATATAATGTAATGGGTGGACTCACTTATGGGAGATACTGTATATATAATGTGAGGGGTGGACTCACTTATAGGAGAAACTGTATATAATGTGAGGGGTGGACTCACTTATGGGATATACTGTATATATAATGTGAGAGGTGGACTCTCTTATGGGAGATACTGTATATATAATGTGAGGGGTGGACTCACTTATGGGAGATACTGTATATATAATGTGAGGGGTGGACTCACTTATGGGAGATACTGTATATATAATGTTAGGGGTGGACTCACTTATGGGAGATACTGTATATAATGTGAGGGGTGGACTCACTTATGGGATATACTGTATATATAATGTGAGAGGTGGACTCTCTTATGGGAGATACTGTATATATAATGTGAGGGGTGGACTCACTTATGGGAGATACTGTATATAATGTGGGGAGTGGACTCACTTATGGGAGATACTGTGTATATAATGTGAGGGGTGGAGTCACTTATGGGACATACTGTATATAATGTGAGGGGTGGACTCACTTATGGGAGATACTGTATATAATGTGAGGAGTGGACTCACTTATGGGAGATACTGTATATATAAAGTGAGGGGTGGAGTCACTTATGGGATATACTGTATATAATGTGAGGGGTGGACTCACTTATGGGAGATACTGTATATATAATGTGAGGGGTGGACTCACTTATGGGAGATACTGTATATATAATGTGAGGGGTGGATTCACTTATAGGATATACTGTATATATAATGTGAGGGATGGACTCACTTATGGGAGATACTGTCTATATATAATGTGAGGGGTGGACTCACTTATGGGAGATACTGTATATATAATGTGAGGGGTGGACTCACTTATGGGAGATACTGTATATATAATGTGAGGGGTGGACTAACTTATGGGAGATATTGTTTATAATGTGAGGGGTGGACTCACTTATGGGAGATACTGTATATAATGTGAGGGGTGGACTCAATTATGGGAGATAATGTATATAATGTGAGGGGTGGACTCACTTATGGGAGATACTGTATATAATGTGAGGGGTGGAGTCACTTATGGGAGATACTGTATATAAAATGTGAGGGGTGGACTCACTTATGGGAGATACTGTATATATAATGTGAGGGGTGGAGTCACTTATGGGAGATACTGTATATATAATGTGAGGGGTGGAGTCACTTATGGGAGATACTGTATATATAATATGAGGGGTGGACTCACTTATGGGAGATACTGTATATATAATGTGAGGGGTGGAGTCACTTATGGGAGATACTGTATATATAATGTGAGGGGTGGACTCACTTATGGGAGATACTGTATATAAAATGTGAGGGGTGGACTCACTTATGGGAGATACTGTATATATAATGTGAGGGGTGGAGTCACTTATGGGAGATACTGTATATAATGTGAGGGGTGGACTCACTTATGGGAGATACTGCATATATAATGTGAGGGGTGGAGTCACTTATGGGAGATACTGTATATATAATATGAGGGGTGGACTCACTTATGGGAGATACTGTATATAAAATGTGAGGGGTGGACTCACTTATGGGAGATACTGGATATATAATGTGAGGGGTGGACTCACTTATGGGATATACTGTATATAATGTGAGGGGTGGACTCACTTATGGGAGATACTGTATATATAATGTGAGGGGTGGAGTCACATATGGGAGATACTGTATATATAATGTGAGGGGTGGACTCACTTATGGGATATACTGTATATAATGTGAGGGGTGGACTCACTTATGGGAGATACTGTATATATAATGTGAGGGGTGGACTCACTTATGGGATATACTGTATATAATGTGAGGGGTGGACTCACTTATGGGAGATACTGTATATATAATGTGAGGGGTGGAGTCACATATGGGAGATACTGTATATATAATGTGAGGGGTGGACTCACTTATGGGAGATACTGTATATATAATGTGAGGGGTGGACTCACTTATGGGAGATACTGTATATAATGTGAGGGGTGGACTCACTTATGGGAGATACTGTATATAATGTGAGGGGTGGACTCACTTATGGGAGACACTGTATATAATGTGAGGGGTGGACTCACTTATGGGAGATACTGTATATATAATGTGAGGGGAGGACTCACTTATGGGAGATACTGTATATATAATGTGAGGGGTGGACTCACTTAGGTGAGATACTGTATATATAATGTGAGGGGTGGACTCACTTATGGGAGATACTGTATATAATGTGAGGAGTGGACTCACTTATGGGAGATACTGTATATATAATGTGAGGGGTGGACTCACTTATGGGAGATACTGTATATATATAATGTGAGGGGTGGACTCACTTATGGGAGATACTGTATATAATGTGAGGGGTGGACTCACTTATGGGATATACTGTATATATAATGTGAGGGGTGGACTCACTTATGGGAGATACTGTATATATAATGTGAGGGGTGGACTCACTTATGGGAGATACTGTATATATATAATGTGAGGGGTGGACTCACTTATGGGAGATACTGTATATAATGTGAGGGGTGGACTAACTTATGGGAGATACTGTATATATAATGTGAGGGGTGGACTCACTTATGGGAGATACTGTATATATAATGTGAGGGGTGGACTCACTTATGGGAGATACTGTATATATAATGTGAGGGGTGGACTCACTTATGGGAGATACTGTATATATAATGTGAGGGGCGGACTCACTTATGGGAGATACTGTATATATATAATGTGAGGTGTGGACTCACTTATGGGAGATACTGTATATAATGTGAGGTGTGGACTCACTTATGGGATATACTGTATATAATGTGAGGGGTGGACTCACTTATGGGAGATACTGTATATATAATGTGAGGGGTGAACTCACTTATGGGAAATACTGTATATATAATGGGAGGGGTGGACTCACTTATGGGATATACTGTATATATAATGTGAGGGGTGGACTCACTTATGGGATATACTGTATATAATGTGAGGGGTGGACTAACTTATGGGAGATACTGTATATATAATGTGAGGGGTGGAATCACTTATGGGATATACTGTATATATAATGTGAGGGGTGGAATCACTTATGGGAGATACTATATATATATATAATGTGAGGGGTGGACTCACTTATGGGAGATACTGTATATATAATGTGAGGGGTGGACTCACTTATGGGAGATACTGTATATATAATGTGAGGGGTGGACTCACTTATGGGAGATACTGTATATATAATGTGAGGGGTGGACTCACTTATAGGAGATATTGTTTATAATGTGAGGGGTGGACTAACTTATGGGAGATACTGTATATATAATGTGAGGGGTGGACTCACTTATGGGAGATATTGTATATAATGTGAGGGGTGGACTCACTTATGGGAGATACTGTATATAATGTGAGGGGTGGACTCACTTATGGGAGATACTGTATATATAATGTGAGGAGTGGACTCACTTATAGGAGATACTGTATATATAATGTGAGGGGTGGACTCACTTATGTGAGATACTATATCTTTCTTGTACACTGGTGCCCAGTACTGTGCACAGTATTCTATGTGTGATCTGACTAGTGATTTGTACAGTAGTGGAATGATTTCCTTGTTGTGGGCATCTATGCCTCTTTTCATGTACCCCCTGATTTTATTTGCCTTGGCAGCAGCGGCCCGACACTGGTCACTACAGTTAAATTTACTGTCTAAAAGTCCTTCTCCATGTCAGTTGTCCCCAATGTTTCACCAATGTATATGCAGGGTATTTCTCAATGTGCAAAATTCACTGCGCAGTGGGAAATATGCTCCATATTCTCCTATGAGCAGGCACAGGGCTTTCCCACGGCAGCTCTGTGTGTGCAGTTTGTTTGGTGGCGTGCCCAAGCCTCACAGTCCCTTCAGCATGCTAGCCCCGCCTCCAAACTTCACTGTGTACACTGTGCTGCTACGTATAGGAGAATTTGCAATGTATTTCCTGCTGTGCAGTGTAAAATGCCCTGCGTATACACAGCATGTGTCCTTACCCTTACTAAGTAACCTTGCCATTGATTTTTACTCCCCATGTGCATAAACTTACATTTATCTATGTTGAACCTCATCTGCTAATTCTCAACCCAAGCCTCCAGCCTATGAAGATCCATTTGTAACAATGCATTGTCCTCTGTTGTGTTATCTACTATACTTTTGATTTGTTTGGGCACCCCAGGTAAATATTTGTATTAATGTGCATAAAGAAGCCAAGGAAAGATGGAAAAATCTCCAAAAGGCATCAAAGATTGTGAAGATTGTGAAGGCCATGGCAAAACCTTCAGTTTACGCCTTTTGATGTTATCCTCCATGGATTTTGAGGTGTGTTTAGGATCATTATCCATTTGTAGAAGCCATCCTCTCTTTAACTTCAGCTTTTTCACAGATGGCATCAAGTTAGCATCCAAAATTGGCTGAAATTTTATTGAATCCATTTTTCCTTCTACTCATGAGATGTTCCCTGTGCCACTGGCTGCAATACTAAAGCGAGAAAATAGAGGGGGGGCTCAACCGTACAAAATTACAATAAAAAAACCGGGGTGCTACCTACAGTGACAAAACATATCACAAAGCAAGAAAAGAGAAAGAAACACTGTATAACAGTGCACACCCAAGGTATTTAACAATCAATACTCTTTATTGTACAAAAGGTTACATTTAATTACATCACACTCTAATGTAGACAAAGACATCTAAAAACATTTAAAAGACCCATAAGAGGGACACAGTAAAACACGGGAAGGGGCCATGAACCCCCTCACCCAAGTCCCGTCCTGCAAGAATAGTCAAGATAACAACAAAACTGCTTCTACAAAGTGCACAATGCGGTAAGCATAAATTGCTTAAGGTACACTCAGAACCATAATAAGGTATAATAAATTAGCCTAGAGATATAAGAATGCAAGGTAAGTGTACAAAATATAAATACATAGGAATATAGATGATGAGGTAGCAAACCGCAGACAGAGGAGCAGCCAGGTATAAAAGTGCAGGACAGGACCACCGGACCTCTTATGGGTCTTTTAAATGTTTTTAGATGTCTTTGTCTACATTAGAGCGTGATGAAATTAAATGTAACCTTATGTGCAATAAAGAGTATTGATTGTTAAATACCTTGGGTGTGCACTGTTACTGGCTGCAATACAACCCCAAAGCAGAATTGATCCACCACCATGCTTAATAGTTGGACAGAGGTTCTTTTCATTAAATTCTGTTCCCCTTCTTCTTCAAACGTACCTTTGCTCATTCCGGACAAAAAGTTAAATTTTAACTTCATCGGTCAAAAGAACTTGTTTCCAAAATGCATCAGGCTTGTCTATATGTTCATTTGCAAAGTTCAAATGCTGATTTTTGTGGTGAGAAGAGGTTTTATTCTGATGCCTATTTGTGCAAGTATCTCTTTATAGTGGAATAGTGTACCACAACTCCAGTGTCTGACAGATCTTTCTGGAGGGATTGTGCAGTCAAGCATGGGTTTTGAATTGTTTTTCTCACAATCCTGCGAGCTGTTCTGTCTGATATTTTTCTTGGTCTTCCAGATCTTGCTTTAACTTCCACTGTTCCTGATGACTGCCATTTCTTAATTACATTCCGAAGCACGGACAGCCGCTTCACCCGGACGCCAATGGACCAGGACATACTCACCCATCCCGTTTCCTTCATCCGATCCCTCCCATTTCTCCGGGAATACATAATCTGGACATCATCCTCCTTCCTAAACTCCCCTCGGGGGGCCCCCAGACCGGACTATATCACGCATCTGTGGGATCCCATCATCAGACCCTATCGCTCCCGTATGACGATCATCCTCGACATCTAACCCTATCAAACGGGCATACCCATGTAAAAGATCCTATCTACTCATTCTACGTCGGAGTGGAGACTCCCCTCACCACATAGACAGGTGTCATCAAGCACCCGGACTTAAGATTGCCACCTGTACGCAGCTGTCCAGAGCAGTGTGTCACTGTCAATATATCATCATATGAGTATATCCACTGTACATTGCTTCATTTACATGTGATTATGCACTTTTACCCCATGTGTGGTCCCTCATGACCCTATGTTTACAGTATTCGCTAACTATAATCCCTGATGAGCTATCTGTAGCCACACGGATTAGCGAAACGCGTTGGATTAATGCTATCTCTGCCAAATGCATATTTGTACCTGCAGTTATCCAACACATATAACTGTGGGTCTGTAAAGTGAATACTTCTATATACCCCTGGATACAACCCTCGGGTCTAGATACTGTACTGTATTTTACCACATGTATGTCTAATTCTGTATGTGTCATATGGGATATGGGCCAAGCCCAACTGTTCCTTAGTAGTGTTGCTCGCGAATATTCACAATTCGAATATTATTCGCGAATATCGCATATTCGCGAATTTCGCGAATATAGCGCTACATATTCGTAATTACGAATATTCGTTTTTTTTTCTTTTTTTTTCTTCACAGTACACATCACAGTGATCACCCCTCTCTGCTTCCAGCTTGTGTGGTGTAAAGAAGGCTGTAATACTACTGTGTGAGACTGGCGCGCGAAAATTCGCATATACGAAAATTCGCATATGCTAATTTTCGCATATGCGAATTTCCACATATGCTAATTTTCGCATATGCGTATTTTCGCATACGCGAAAATAAAACGAGAATATAACGAATATGCGAATATTCGCGAATATATGACGAATATTCGCCCATATATTCGCGAATATTCGCGAATTCGAATATGGCCTATGCCGCTCAACACTATTCCTTAGCGATACAGTACTAGGACTGATTGTCCCCTCTGTAACCTAGGGTCACTAGGAGGTTCCAGTGTAGGCCCAGGTCACAAGGACAGGGGACCTGCAGTACCGCTAGGCAGGGCCATTATATAGGGAAAGACTAGTCTTCCCCTGGCCATCCGTGATCCCATCTACACTATCTTTCTATGTATATGTAAACACCACTGGCCCCCAACAGTTGTTATACAAAACTTATGTTCTACTTGAATAAATATATTTGCATATGAAATATGTTGTCCTTGATTTATGTGTTTTTGTCCTAACATATTTCCTTTACCCCAGACAAGTAACGTCTACACAAGTTACGTCTATGCGCTTAATTACATTCCGAACAGAGGATATTGACATCTGAAAACGTTTTGCTATCTTCTTATAGCCTTCTCCAGCTTTGTGAGCGTCAACTATTTTCAGTTTCAGATTTCTAGACAACTGCTTAGAAGAACCCATGGTGCTGATTGTTGGGGCAAGGTCAGATGAGTCTGGGCATTTAAAACGTTTGAGAATGACATCACCTGGTCTTCCCAGATGATGATTGAGAACAATCCATGACACTGGCAGGTCTCAGCTTTGCAAAGGGGACAGTGCATGCTATAAATTCTGCAGGGTGCCCAAACTTTTGCAGATGCCATTTTTTTTTTGTTTTCTGTTATTTGAAAGTGTAAATGATGGAAATAAAATCTAACTTTTGTTGACATATTGTAAGAATATCTAATTTGTAATTTTAATGCCTTTTGGAGATTTTTCCATCTTTCCTTGGCTTCTTTATGCACATTAATACACATTTTTTACCTGTGGTGCCCAAACTTTTGATCCCCACTGTACACAATGCACTATCCTCTATTGTGTTATCTACTATACACAATGCACTATCCTCTATTGTGTTATCTTCTATACACTGCACTATTCTCTATTGTGTTACCTACTATACACAGTGCACTATTGTGTTATCCACTTTATACAGGTTAGTATCATTTGCAAATATTGACATTTTGTTATACAATCGATCTACAAGGTAATTAATAAATATATGAAAAAGAATAGGGCCCAAAACTGACCCCTGGGGTACCCCGTTAGAAACAGTTACCCCATCTAGTACTGACCCCTATGCTAACCCAATACTAACAGTGACACCTCCAGTACTAATCATTGCTTACTGTAACCCTCCATGCACTGATTCCCACTACTAACTGTTAAGGGGCACTGCAGATATCATTTCTATGGGGTACCGTGAATGTCACTGTTGTGAATGCACTGAAACTGAATTATAGGGGGCTAAGGATGTCTGGGCTCTGTGGGTGGCATATGGGAGCTCTGTGGTCGGCACGCTTATGGTACACTGTGCAAGTGTTGTTGGGGCAAGATTGAGGCATATGAGAGATTTGTCATTGAGCATTCAGCAAGCTAACCTTCCCCATCTACAAAAAGTACAGGAAAGTTATAAATGTTGGTAGAGTATGTGTATATAATGTGCAAGCTTAGCCAGGGGGTAATATCTCTCCTACCCTTCTACCAAGCCACAGAGGTAAAAACTAAAACTCCATTGTCCAGTTCTAGTCAATGACTGTTCTTTAACCCGGAACACCACACTGATATATAAAACATGGCACAAGATCTTTATTTGAAGTTTTTTTATTGTGAACATCAAAATATTCTGTGTCTACAAACTAAAGAGATGAATTTGTCAGCGGTGCTAAAATATAATGATGTCACAGGAAGACCCTTCCTAGACCGGTATTTACAGATCAGGCGAGTAAGTCCGTGCTCTGGATACATGGGGTCGATAAGATTATCACTAGGAAATGCACCATGTAAACAAAGTATCATTGACGGAAATCATATATCAGGCATCTGGTACAATCAAATGTGGCACAAATCTCCTCGGCGGTACACACTGCTCCTCCCTTTGGGTTTCTCAGCTCTGTGCGTTCTCCTTCATCATCTGGTAGAGGTAATCCAACACCTAGAAAGATATTGACAGCTATAAGCGGTGGTGTACCAACCATGGCATTGCTAGGGGGCCCATAGTGAGAGACAGTACTTCTTTCCTTAAAGGAGTCATCCCAAGACAGGAACTTTGTCTTGTAAAAAGGAACATTTTATTGTATCAAACAGCATACAGGATATGAACTTGACGGGTTTCCTAACCGTATGACCCTTAGTTATTGCTAGTTGACCAGTGAGGACCTGACAACTCGGACCCCAACTGATCTCAAGAAAGGAGGTCAATCCCAAGTGACAATTGTATATAGGCCTTCCAAACATAGTCCAATTCAGCGCTCGGCAATGTTCAAATGTCCCATAGGAAATTAAAGGAAATCTGTCATCAGTTTCACCTGCATTTACCTGTCGGTACAGACGTGTAGTGCAGGTGACACTGATGACAATCATACTTACCTGGTCCTGCTCCATGCTCTGGTTCTCCCGCTATCTTGTTCTGTATCTTCAATGTTGGGGCAGACTTGGTGCATGGGCGGAGCTTCATGATATCACCGCTGCTGTTTGCTAGCAGCAGGACTTTTCAGAGAAGCAGGAGTGGTGACCTTACGAAGCTCCGCCCATGTTTCAAATCGGCCCCAGAACGGAAGATACCGTTGAAGATAGCGGGAGAAGCAGAGCACGGAATGGGACCAGATAAGTATCAATTTCATCAGTGTCACCTGCACTACTTGTCTGTACTGACAGGTTAGTGCAGGTGACACTGATGACAGATTTCCTTTCACGGAGCATGCTTGCTGTTGCTCTATTCACTCTGGGACATTTGACCTTCATTTCCCTGAATAATGGGGGTCCCCGTCATCATAGCCCCACCAATCAGCTGGTTGTCCCCTTTCCTGTGAATATGGGATAACTTTAATTATCAATGCTACTTTTTGGGGTTATTAATTGCTAGAGCTGTGTTTCCCAACCCAACAGCTGGAGGCACACTGGTTGGGAAACACTGTTCTAGCGCATCACATTCAGAATTATACATCTCCCAATCAATTCAACATTGCATTTTTTTTTATTAGTGTATTATACTATAAATATTTCTCCATAGGTATTTATTAAAAATTTGTGTTCAGTTTCTCTCCAGTAGCTAACATATTCTCACCTATAATGCAGGCTGCTTTGCTGTAATCAAAATGAAATGGACTGGAAGAGTTGCCCGAAGGCTCAGTCTCCAGCTCCATTCTCTCCTCTCCTGAATCTTCTAAACTAATTAATGACCAGATTTAAGGCGAATCTCCTCCCATATCAGCATAGTAGATGGTTCAGAAGAGGCATGAGAAGAGCTGGAGACTGAACATGAACTCGGCACTATATTTGACTACTAGAAGACTGCAGAAACAGAGCAACATTTTCAATAAAAGTTTGTTTACACCATAATAAGTACAATGCAGTGATTCAAATGCATAGTGATCATAGTCTTTAAAGGGGTACTCCGCCCCTAGACATCTTATCCCCTATCCAAAGGTCCAGCCTCTGGGAACTCCCGTGATCTCAATGCAGACAACCCAGAATTCTAAACATTATGTTAAGAACACTTAGTGTGTCATGAAGGGGGCAGGGTGACCACGGCCGCCCGCACCAAGAATTCTGAACATAATACCGGGTGCCTGCACAGAGATCCTTTGGATAGGGGATAAGATGTCTAGGGGTGGAGTACCCCTTTAAACTCTATCATAAAGGAAGCCATGTAAAAAAATGTTTGGGCGTGGGCACCTGCAAACACTAATGCTGATTGGAGAATATTGTGAAGTATTATGTAGTAATTCAGGTCATGGCATTGGGCAAATGATTTCTTTTAATGTATTTGATATTTGCAATAAAATGCACTTAAAAGCTTTTAACCCCTTAGTGGCAATTTATACACGCTTTTACAGTAGTCACTAAAGAGCCTTAAGGTATTAAAAAAAAAAAAATTATCAAAAAAACCACACACACACACCCCTCCCCAAAATAAAACACACTTTTTTTTCTTGAGCTTTTTAAAGATTTTCTTTTTTTCTCTTTTTTTAGGTTATAAGTCTTGGAATGTGGCGACACGTTTTATTTTATTTTTGTTTTAATTGTGCCAAACTACTAAATGTTAAACAAAAAAGAGAATAAAAGTATAAAGGTATTTAAACACTGAAAAAATCAAAGACAGAAATATATATTTTTCATAATCCCCCCTACCCTAAATAACATTAATGCACCCTATTTGGGAAATGATCAATCTATAATTTTCATGGTCATTTTACTTGAACAGTGAGAAACTAAATATGAGAGGATAACAACAAAAAAATCCAGGAAAAAAACACACACATACTAAAAAAAAGCTATGAATTCATTTACATTTGAAATAAGTATTTGATCCCCTATCAATCTGCAAGATTTTTGTCTTACAGCTGTCTTTTCTAAAAGGTAACCAGCTGAGATAAGAAGCACTCTCTTAAAGGGAGTGCTCCTAATCTCAGCTTGTTATCTGTATAGAAGACACTTGTCCACAGAAGCAATCAATCAGATTCCAAACTCTCCATCATGGCCAAAGAGATGGCCAAGGATGTTATGGACTATATTGTAGACCTAGACCGTAGGCTGGAATGGGCTACAAGACCATCGCCAAGCAGCTTGGGGAGAAGTTTACAACAATTTGTGCGATAACTCACAAATGGAAGAGACACAAAATATCTGTCAATCTCCCTTGGTTGGCGGCTCTATGTAAGATCTCACCTCCTGGAGATTCAATTATAATGAGATCGGTGGGGAATCAGTCCAGAACTACACGGGAGGATATTGTCAATAATCTCAAGGCATTTGGGACCATAGTCACCAAGAAAACAATTGGCACCACACAATGCCGTGAAGGACTAAAATCCTGCAGAGCCCGTGAGGCCCCCCTCAAGAAAGCTCATGTACAGGCCCATCTGAAATTTACCAATGAACCTCTGAATCATTCAAATGTACACAGGTAAGAAGCGGAAATTTGGAGTATCTCCCTTTAAGAGAGTGCTCCTAATCTCAGTTCTTATCTGTATAAAAGACACCTGGGAGCCAGAAATCCTGCTGATCAAATACTTATGATACTGAGTAAAATGCAAATCAATTCATAGCCTATTTAAAATGAGTTTTTCTAGATTTTTTCGTTGTTATTCTGTCTGTCACTGTTCAAATAAACTGACCATTAAAATTATTGACTGAACATTTCTTTGCCAGTGGGTAACCATACAAAATCAGCAGGGGATCAAATAATTGTCTCCTTCACTGTACCTGGAATCGGCCCAACATAGTGGATCTGAATGGGCACGGCTCAGGTTGGCAGCCTGATGGCATAGGTTGTCTAATGTGATGTGCTGACATATGATGTCTTATGGAAAAAAAAATATATATAGTGACACTGTGGAAAGGGAAGGGTGTATTTCCCTAGCTAACCCTGGAGAAACCTCCACCTGTGGCCTAATTAATGAGGTAGCAGAAAGGGGAAGTGTGTTTAAAAGGAGGTCAGGGAGAATAGTCTGGGCTCTATCCAGAAGACAGCAAGGTGGCTGTAGGGGAGAGGCAGTGGTCCTGCTGAGGAACACACAGCCCAAGCTGGGAGTGGCCCCAAAGAGTGGTGTGGACGAGACACACAGCAAGAGATTGCAAACGCTGTGTGTGAACAGTGAGTAGAAGGTTGCAGGAGTTATAAGTTTAACTGGCCGGGAAAACCCCACCATTTGATAGTCAGGAGATGCTGGATTGTTTAGTTAGTGACTAGACGGTATATGGTTTTGGTTGTTCCTGTCTTATGTTTTTTATTTATTCTGCAACCTGTCTAATAAAGCTATCGAGGAGCCAGACTTGCATAAAGTACTGTTGTTTGCCTGCTGATTGAAGTGGAAACGTGTCATGTGGTGATATAAAGGACAATCCCAGAGCTATCCCCAGGGAGAAATCCTTACAATTGGTGAAGGATGCGGGCAGCACGTTGATAAGAGCAACCAACAGTCGAGTTGCAGTGAAGTTGTTGCCAGGAGCAACCAACCGTACATGTTGCAAGTGGGACAAGCCCGGCTCTGGAGTAAAAGAGCAGGACTGAGCCTCTGGTGAAAGCGTTGCTAGGGGCAACAGATCGCATCAAGCGAGTGAACTCTCTCTAAGGTGAGGAGACAGGTGGATGGGCCACTTGTGCAGCGCAACAGCAACAAGCCGTGTGGGATTATTTGTTTTGAAAAATGGGTCGACGTCAAAATGCCATTGCTAGGAGCAACCAACATGGACAGCAACCAGTTGTCGCTAAGATGGACATGAGGACTCGTGACTGGTGGGTGGAATCCTACTGTTTGTGGAACTGGACTGTCACCAGGCTGTATCCAGAGTCATGCCGGCCATAATACCGTTTGTGAAGACCCGACCAGAGCCTGGTAAGACTGTTCTGATTGACTTTAAAACCTGTTATGGGACAGTGAGCCATGTTATGGAGGTGTGTGCCGAGCTTGAGATAGAGATTATACTGGGCAGAGACTTCCCATATTTTTGGCAGTTGTAGAATGAGGAGAGTGTGCCAGAGAAACCGCACACAAAGGTTCCTGAGCTAATGATGACTGGTGTGTCACTACTTCTCTGTGTGAACTGTCCTGTAAGTTTTGAACCTATGCAGTGTGATAATGTTTTTTGTCAAAAATTCATGTTTATGTGTTCTGAAGTAATGTGTACTGCTGCCAACTCTGACAGGACAAAAGAAAACCTGTGTGAGCTAGTAGTAGGTGGTAAAAAGATGATTGCTTTGCTAGAGCCTTGGGGTATAAAAAGTCTGGTGAAGCCAGACCCTGTCTTAGTGTCTATACAGGCAGTTATTTGGGGTTGTAAAACAGTTAATGTCTGTATTTCTACTCCCTATGGTACCGTGAGTCACAAGGTTGCAATAGAGCCCTCCTTGGAGTACGATGTAGTACTGGGGATGGATTTTCCATTTTTTCAGCAGTTATGGGAAGACTGTCAGGTGACTAGAGCAGGTACACCTGATAGGCCCACAACACTTGAATTGCACCACACACTAGTTGAGAGTTACTCAACAGAGGCTGAGGACGGGGAGTTTCAGCAGTCACTAGATATATGTCATATAGGGGTCTGCCAGACTGCTAGGGGAACTGAAGAACAGACCATAAGTCAAGTCCAAGAGAATCCAGAGACTCAAGTGACAAGTGTGCCTCTGACTGAAACAGAATCATCAGTAAAACCAGAAGTTCCATCTGCCAGCTGAAGATGAGCCCAAGGTGGGGCTAGAATTGCGCGGTCATCTGGAAGAGGTGACACGGAAAAGAAGCTACAGAGATGTCTGTGGATAATGCAGAAGTACTGAAGAGAGTACATGTGGAGCTGGGTGCTGCGCTTACTGTCATAGACTGAGTCCTGAGTGAAGGAGATGTGATGTCTGGACCAGAGATGGATCGTGACCAGGAAGGTCGAACCACTGAACCAGATGTTGTTGTTGCAGACCCAGGAGCTCTTGACGTTTCTGCGAGTGAGCGAAGAGGCGGGGGTGAAGTGAAAGAGAAGTCTGCGGGAGAGCAGAGAAACAGTCCAGAGAGACTGTTCGGGGACTACCCTGAGGCCCAATGGGCCAAGATCCTTGCAAAGGGGACGACAACCCCTAAACTAGGAGAAGAGTTGGCTTGAAATAGCAGGAAGCAAAGCTCCAGCTGCAGAAAAATGAGTTTGCGGCTCTGCAGGATGAACTGTCCAGCTCCCAGGATCTTGTGACCAGCAAGGAGAGAGAACTGGAGAGTCTGGCCAAACAGGTCTCATTCAAGGATGAAGAAGTTAATGTCCTGTGTGCAGGGCCGTTTGAAGGAATTTGGGGGCCCCAAGCAAAATAGACATGGAGGCCCCCACCCCCAGATGAGGGGGTTCATCTGGGGGTGCTACCTTCCTACTGGCGGGAAGAGGGGGTTAATTTGAGGGTACTACCTTATTCCTGGGGGGAGGGGGTTAATCTGGGGGTACTACCTTCCTACTGGGGGGAGGGGGTTAATATGGGGGTACTACTTGCCTACTCGGGGGCCCCAGATTAACCCCCTCCCCCCAGTAGGCAGGTAGTACCTCAGATTAACCCCCTCCCCCCAGCAGGCAGGTAGTACCCCTAGATTAACCCTTTCCCCCAGTAGGCAGGTAGTACCCCCAGATTAACCCCCCCCCAGTAGGCAGATAGTACCCCCGTACCCCAGGAGGGGGGTTCATCTGGGGGTGCTACCTTCCTACTGGGGGTGAGGGGGTTAATCTGGCAGTACTACCTGCCTACTGGGGGGGCCCCAAATTAACCCCTCCCCTAGTAGTAAGGTAGTACCCCCAGATACCCCCCCCCCAGTAGGAAGGTAGTTCCCCCAGATTAACCCTCCCCCTGTAGGAAGGTAGTACGGTACCCCAGATTAACCCCCTCCCCCAGACCCTGTAGGCAGGTAGTTCAGAACCTTGAAATAACATTCACTCACTGTCATAGATATATGTTGCACTAAACGCTGTGCGCGGTAATCCTGTGAGTTCGCGCACCATCACGTGACACGTTGCGTCACGCTCCAGGGCCGGCGTTTGAATTCTGGGACTCAGCGTGACGTCATGACGGTCATGTGACGCGCGAAAATTCGAATCCCGGACCAACTGAAGATGAGCCGGAGCGGGGCACAAAAAGGAGCCGGAGGCATCGACTTCAGTCTCTGCCTCTCACTCCAGGCAGGATCTCGCACTGCTGGCCCGGCAGGCCGACAGGGCGAGCTGCCTGCCGAACGGTATATCGCAGGAAGACAGGCAAACACTGGCTCTGCTCGGGGGGCCCGGGCCAGCTTGGGGCCCCAAGTAATTGCTTGGTTTGCCTGTCCTCTTGCGACGGGCCTGCCTGTGTGAGGCATATCTGGCTCTACAAAGTGATCACAAGGCTAGGTTGGTACCCATGGAAGAGCTGGAGAAGGAGAAAGTAGTAATGGCTCATAAGGTGCAGAGCCTGGAGGCGCAGAAAGAAATGCACCTTAAGTCTTATGCAGCTGCCTTGGATTCACTGGGAATGCAGCTCTCTGAACAAGAGGCTCAACTAAAAGTCCATGAGCAGAAAGATGGCGCAACTGAATAAAGACAAAGAGCAGATAAGAGAACAACTGCTGTCCCTAGAGAATATTGTCAAAAACTTGACAGAATTGCTGAAAAGTGAGAAGGTTAACTCTGCTAAGCTCAAGAGTGAGTAGCAGAAACATTTAAAGCTACTGGAGACTGAGATGTTTTCACTAAAAGTGTCAGAGTCTGAGCAATGGACTCAAGAAACAGTAGAGTTTGAAGTCCATGAGAGGAAGCCATATGAGAAGTCCTCTGAAGCTGAAACTGAGGTGAAACCCTATGAAAGTTCCTCTGAAGCTGCAGAGATATGGACATTGGATGGTGAAAATGCTGAGGCAGAGAAGTTCTCTAGGGCAGAAGCTAAACCAGAGATATCTGCAGAAGTCCTGTAAATGGGTGATACAGGCTTGGTTTGCCACCAGCAAAGTTCGGGCGATGGCCGTACCGTTGACAAAAGAAGACAAAGGCCAGGAGCATCCGCCTTGTCCGCACCTACTGTCCAAAGCACTGCACAGACCAACGTGAAGAACCTGGGGTTGGAAAGGTGTGACATGAAAGAAGGGTGCTCCATTGAAGTGGTGCATATAAAATCTGCTGAAGAAGTAAGCCAAGTGCCTTAAAACCTGTTGGACAAAGTTGTTAAAGGAAAAGGAAAGGCAGTTGGACTCTGCTTTTTGAATACAAGTGCTCCTTCCCGGTATGTCTGAGCAGAGGGGGGGGGGGATATGTGACACTGTGGCAAGGGAAGGGTGTATTTCCCTAGCCAACCCTGGAGAAACCTCCACCTGTGGCCTAATTAATGAGGTAGCAGAAAGGGGAAGTGTGTTTAAAAGGAAGTCAGACATAATAGTCTGGGCTCTTCCCAGAAGACAGCAAGGTGGCTGTAGTGGAGAGGCAGTGGTCTTGGTGAGGAACACACAGCCCGAGCTGTGAGTGGCCCCAAGAGTGATGTTGACAAGACACACAACAAGAGGTTGCAAACGCTGTGTGTGAACAGTGAGTAAAAGGTTGCAGGAGGCATAAGTTTAACTGGCCGGGAAAAGCCCACCAGTCACGGCACACTGGATTGTTTGGTTAGTGACTAGATGGTCTAAGGTTTTGTTTGTTCCCATCTTGTGTTTTTTATATGTCCTGCAACCTGTCTAATAAAGCTGGTGAGGAGCCAGACTTGCATAAAGTACTGTTGTTTGCCTGCTGATTGAAATGGAAACGTGTCCTGTGGCGGTGTCAAGGACGATCCCAAAGCTATCCCCAGGGAGAAATCCTTACAATATATATATATATATATATATATATATATATATATATATATATACAGTACAGACCAAAAGTTTGGACACACCTTCTCATTCAGAGTTTTCTTTATTTTCATGACTATCAAAATGTTAGATTCACACTGAAGGCATCAAAACTATGAATTAACACATGTGCAATTATATACATAGCAAAAAAGTGTTCAACAACTGAAAATATGTCATATTCTAGGTTCTAGCCACCTTTTGCTTTGATTACTGCTTTGCACACTCTTGGCATTCTCTTGTTGAGATTCAAGAGGTAGTCACCTGAAATGGATTTCACTTCATAGGTGTGATGGTGTGGAGGAGGAGGTGTGATGGTGTGGGGGTGCTTTGCTGGTGACACTGTTGGGGATTTATACAAAATTGAAGGCATATTGAACCAGCATGGCTACCACAGCATCTTGCAGCGGCTGCTATTCCATCCGGTTTGCGTTTAGTTGGACCATCATTTATTTTTCAACAGGACAATGACCGCAAACACACCTCAAGCCTGTGTAAGGGCTATTTGACCAAGAAGGAGAGTGATGGGATGCTGCACCAGATGACCTGGCCTCCACAGTCACCGGACCTGAACCCAATGAAGGCAAAAGGGCCAACAAGTGCTAAGCATCTCTGGGAACTCCTTCAAGACTGTTGGAAGACCATTTCAGGTGACTACCTCTTGAAGCTCAACAAGAGAAAGAGTGTGCAAAGCAGTAATCAAAGCAAAAGGTGGCTACTTTGAAGAACCTAGAATATAACAAATTTTCAGTTGTTTCACACTTTTTTGTTATGTCTATAATTCCACATGTGTTAATTCATAGTTTTGATGCCTTCCCTGTGAATCTACAATTTTCATAGTCATGAAAATAAAGAAAACCCTGAATGAGAAGGTGTGTCCAAACTTTTGGTCTGTACTGTATATATGTATTTATATATAGTTATTATTATTATTTAATTTATTTATAAAATGTTTTCCAAGGATTGGTAATATCATGTCAGTCCGCAGATTTCAGGGCCTGTAGTTTGTCTTCAGATAAAAGTCCACTGGTTGAGCGATGCCTGTATATTAATCCATCAATGTGAATAGGGCCCATATAGTGGTCAGGGGTCCACATCTAAGTTATGATGTGCTGATCGGACACTTACCTCTTTATAGTTGTTGTTGTTAGAGTCCTCGGAGTCCCAGAATTTCCTGTTATATAACCTTGTGTCTCTCATGGACTGGGAATTTCTGACATCACTGGCCTCCAGCATCTTCAATAAATTAAGGAGGGCATCTTTCCAATGCTGAGAGCCTTCCACGGACTTATCTCCATCCATATACCCAGCGGCTGAGGTCCTGTCTCCGCCATCATACATATAAGGATATTCCTCTATACTCTTTTTACCCATTAAGTGGCCTGGAGGAAATAGAAGATTGGATGATGACACAAGGACCACCCAGGAATCCAAAGTCTTCTTTTCTTTTATGTCACATATCACCATTGACCTGTAGCTGTTTAAATATGGGTCCTATGGGGTCATAAGGGCCACAATGATAAGGGTCCAGAAACTGGGACCACAATCATCTTCTAGGACAAAAATGACTGTACATAGCTTTATCTACAGCAGTGGTCTCCAAACTGAGAACTTCCAGCTGTTGCAAAACTAGCCGTTGGCTGATCGGGCATGCTGGGAGTTGTAGTTTTGCAACAGCTGGTGTGCCACAGTTTGGAGACTACTGATCTATAGTTATATCATAACATACTATTAGGGTCCCAGCTCTCACAGCCTTACTTATGCAACCCTTAAAGGGGTACTCCAGTGAAAAACTTTTTTTTAAATCAACTGGTGCCAGAAAGTTAAACAGATTTGTAAATTACTCCTATTAAAAAATCTTAATCCTTTCAGTACTTTTTAGCTGCTGAATACTACAGAGGAAATGGTTTTCTTTTTGGAACACAGAGCTCTCTGCTGACATCATGACCACAGTGCTCTCTGCTGACATCTCTGTTCATTTTAAGAACTGTCCAGAGTAGGAGAAAATCCCCATAGTAAACATTTGCTGCTCTGGACAGTTCCTAAAATGAACAGAGATGTCAGCAGAGTGCACTGTGCTCGTGATGTCAGCAGAGAGCTCTGTGTTCCAAAAAGAAAAGAATTTCCTCTGTAGTATTCAGCAGCTAATAAGTACTGGAAGGATTAAGATTTTTTAACAGAAGTCATTTACAAATCTGTTTAACTTTCTGGCACCAGTTGATTTAAAGGATAAACCTTGAAAGGTGTAAGGCTAGGTTTTCACATGTTTTTTTTCCAGCAGTTTTTGAGCCAAAGTCAGAAGTGGATCAATAAGGGAAGAGAAGAGCAAGTCCTTCCTTTATATTTCCTATTCCTTTTGAATACATTTCTGGCTTTGGCTCAACAACTGGAAACTTAGCCTAACCCCTGTTGGAGCATTTGGACATTACATAAGTAAGAAATGAGAACATAAAACAAAGACTATGTATGACACAAAAAGAAAACCCTATCTGCCATGATAGAGACAAAAGGCACATACAGTAATACAGTAATAGCTCTGAAATATGTCTGTACAGCATGTAGTGTGAGGAAATCTGAGTTTCAATTGGTAACCATTTTCAAAATCTCTGTTTGCCACCAGTGAATGACAACACTCTTGGTTACATTGAGAGGTGACAACTGCTTTAGACCTGATACTCTCTAAGTCTAAGGCCAAGGACTTGCTACAATTGTATCCAGTCTATGTGAGCTAAACAAGCTGGACATGAGGTCAAGGTCACTGAAGAAGATTCATTAACATTTCCCTAGTCAATATTTCCCTCTCCCTCTTGAGATAGATAGATAGATAAATATGAGATAGGTAGATATGAGATAGATAGATAGATAGATAGATATAAGATAGATAGATATGAGAGATAGATAGATAGATATATAGATAGATAGATAGATAGATAGATATGAGATAGATAGATAGATAGATAGATATAAGATAGATAGATATGAGAGATAGATAGATAGATAGATAGATAGATATGAGATTGATAGATATGAGATAGATAGATAGATATGAGATAGATAGATATGAGATAGATAGATATGAGATAGATATGAGATAGATATGAGATAGATAGATAGATATGAGATAGATAGATAGATAAATATGAGATAGATAGATATGAGATAGATAGATATGAGATAGATAGATATGAGATAGATAGATAGATAGATAGATAGATAGATAGATATGAGATAGATAGATATGAGATGGATAGAGATAGATAGATATGAGATAGATAGACAGATATGAGATAGATAGATAGATATGAGATAGATAGATAGATAGATATGAGATAGATAGATATGAGATAGATATGAGATAGATATGAGATAGATAGATATGAGATAGATAGACAGATATGAGATAGATAGATAGATAGATATGAGATAGATAGATAGATATGATAGATAGATAGATATGAGATAGATATGAGATAGATATGAGATAGATAGATATGAGATAGATAGATATGAGATAGATAGACAGATATGAGATAGATAGATAGATATGAGATAGATAGATAGATAGATAGATATGAGATAGATATGAGATAGATAGATATGAGATAGATAGACAGATATGAGATAGATAGATAGATAGATATGAGATAGATAGATATGAGATAGATAGATATGAGATAGATAGATATGAGATAGATATGAGATAGATAGATAGATATATATATATATATATATATATATAGATAGATAGATAGATAGATATGAGATAGATAGATAGATATGAGATAGATAGATATGAGATAGATATGAGATAGATAGGGCCGTAATGATAGATAGATAGATACATAGATATGAGATAGATAGATATGAGATAGATAGATTATCAAGGGCTTGATAATGGCGGTGAGAGGCCGCAGAAACGTTGCTCTCCTGATACTTGCACTGGAATAATGGAATAAACCCACAAGTTTCTTCACCATTTTTGTGTGCTGCTATTTTCTGGATTGCTAGATATCTATCTATCTATCTATCTATCTATCTATCTATCTATCTTGATGAATTCCCCTCATTATGTCTAATAATAAATTCATAATATGTACTGTAAACCCATAGAAAGTTATTATCCCGTTGGGAATCAGGAATATGGCAATCACTCTGCAGGAACACAATCATCTAGCTATATGTATATCTATTTATCTATCAACAAATATAAAGTATTATTATTAGTGTTGCTCGCGAATATTCGAAATGCGAATTTTATTCGCGAATATCGCATATTCGCAAATTGGCGAATATTCTCGAATATAGCGCTATATATTCGTAATTACGAATATTCGTTTTTTTTTTCACAGTACACATCACAGTGATCATCCCTCTCTGCTTCCAGCTTGTGTGGTGTAAAGAAGGCTGTAATACTACTGTGTGAGACTGGTGTATGAATTTTCGCATATGCGAATTTTTGCTTATGCTAATTTTTAATATGCAAAATTTTTGCATATGTTATTTTCGCATACGTGAATTTTCGCACATGCGAAAATAAAACGAGAATATTACGAATATGCGAATATGAGCGAATATATGGCGAATATTCATCCATATATTCGCGAATATTCGCGAATTCGAATATGGCCTATGCCGCTCAACATTAATTATTATTAATATTAGTATTTTTCAAGAAAGGAATGTAGGATATAGTTAAGTAATTATCTGGTAGAGATGAAATAATTTTTATACCTAAGTAAGTCATTAATAATTGGTAATAAATAAATATTTACAGCAGAAATGATCACTAAGGTTTCTGGCTATAGAATTGATGGATCTATGATAGTTGAAACTTTAGCATTTTTCCCTACGATTGAAATAGTTGACAAAGCATTGTGTGATGTGTTACCTGTTCTGCACCGGTCTGTTACATGTTCTACAGTGATATGTGTTCTGCACCGGTCTGTTACATGTTCTACAGTGATATGTGTTCTGCACCGGTCTGTTACATGTTCTACAGTGATATGTGTTCTGCACCGGTCTGTTACATGTTCTACAGTGATATGTGTTCTGCACCGGTCTGTTACATGTTCTACAGTGATATGTGTTCTGCACCGGTCTGTTACATGTTCTACAGTGATATGTGTTCTGCACCGGTCTGTTACATGTTCTACAGTGATATGTGTTCTGCACCGGTCTGTTACATGTTCTACAGTGATATGTGTTCTGCACCAGTCTGTTACATGTTCTACAGTGATATGTGTTCTGCACCGGTCTGTTACATGTTCTACAGTGATATGTGTTCTGCACCGGTCTGTTACATGTTCTACAGTGATATGTGTTCTGCACCGGTCTGTTACATGTTCTACAGTGATATGTGTTCTGCACCGGTCTGTTACATGTTCTACAGTGATATGTGTTCTGCACCAGTCTGTTACATGTTCTACAGTGATATGTGTTCTGCACCGGTCTGTTACATGTTCTACAGTGATATGTGTTCTGCACCAGTCTTTTACATGTTCTACAGTGATATGTGTTCTGCACCGGTCTGTTACATGTTCTACAGTGATATGTGTTCTGCACCGGTCTGTTACATGTTCTACAGTGATATGTGTTCTGCACCAGTCTGTTACATGTTCTACAGTGATATGTGTTCTGCACCGGTCTGTTACATGTTCTACAGTGATATGTGTTCTGCACCGGTCTGTTACATGTTCTACAGTGATATGTGTTCTGCACCGGTCTGTTACATGTTCTACAGTGATATGTGTTCTGCACCAGTCTGTTACATGTTCTACAGTGATATGTGTTCTGCACCGGTCTGTTACATGTTCTACAGTGATATGTGTTCTGCACCAGTCTGTTACATGTTCTACAGTGATATGTGTTCTGCACCGGTCTGTTACATGTTCTACAGTGATATGTGTTCTGCACCAGTCTGTTACATGTTCTACAGTGATATGTGTTCTGCACCGGTCTGTTACATGTTCTACAGTGATATGTGTTCTGCACCGGTCTGTTACATGTTCTACAGTGATATGTGTTCTGCACCGGTCTGTTACATGTTCTACAGTGATATGTGTTCTGCACCGGTCTGTTACATGTTCTACAGTGATATGTGTTCTGCACCGGTCTGTTACATGTTCTACAGTGATATGTGTTCTGCACCAGTCTGTTACATGTTCTACAGTGATATGTGTTCTGCACCGGTCTGTTACATGTTCTACAGTGATATGTGTTCTGCACCGGTCTGTTACATGTTCTACAGTGATATGTGTTCTGCACCGGTCTGTTACATGTTCTACAGTGATATGTGTTCTGCACCGGTCTGTTACATGTTCTACAGTGATATGTGTTCTGCACCGGTCTGTTACATGTTCTACAGTGATATGTGTTCTGCACCGGTCTGTTACATGTTCTACAGTGATATGTGTTTTGCAATATTGTTCAACATGGTCTGCTCAGATCTGCTGTCTGTCCTGCAATGATCCGATACATATTCTGCAAACATCTTCTACCTGTTCTGCAGTGATCTTCTACCTGTTCTGCAGTGATCTTCTATATGTGATCTTCTACCTGTTCTGCAGTGATCTTCTACCTGTTCTGCAGTGATCTTCTATATGTGATCTTCTACCTGTTCTGCAGTGATTTTCTATATGTGATCTTCTACATGTTCTGCAGTGATCTTCTACATGTTCTGCACTGATCTACCTGTTCTGCAGTGATCTTCTACATGTTCTGCAGTGATCTTCTACATGTTCTGCGGTGATCTTCTATCTGTTCTGCAGTGATCTTCTACTTGTTGTGCACTGATCTTCTACATGTTCTGCAGTGATCTTCTACATGTTCTGCAGTGATCTTCTACATGTTCTGCACTGATCTACCTGTTCTGCACTGATCTTCTACTTGTTCTGCAGTGATCTTCTACCTGTTCTGCAGTGATCTTCTACTTATTCTGCACTGATCTTCTACATGTTCTGCAGTGATCTTCTACCTGTTCTGCACTGATCTTCTACATGTTCTGCACTGATCTTCTACCTGTTCTGCAGTGATCTTCTACCTGTTCTGCAGTGATCTTCTACTTGTTCTGCAGTGGTCTTCTACCTGTTCTGCACTGATCTTCTACTTGTTCTGCAGTGATCTTCTACCTGTGCTGCAGTGATCTTCTACTTGTTCTGCAGTGATCTTCTACCTGTTCTGCAGTGATCTTCTACATGTTCTGCACTGATCTTCTACATGTTCTGCAGTGATCTTCTACCTGTTCTGCACTGATCTTCTACCTGTTCTGCAGTGATCTTCTACAAGTTCTGCAGTGATCTTCTACCTGTTCTGCACTGATCTACCTGTTCTGCAGTGATCTTCTACATGTTCTGCACTGATCTTCTACCTGTTCTGCAGTGAACTTCTACATGTTCTGCACTGATCTTCTACCTGTTCTGCACTGATCTACCTGTTCTGCACTGATCTTATACCTGTTCTGCAGTGATCTTCTACCTTTTCTGCAGTGATCTTCTACTTGTTCTGCAGTGATCTTCTACCTGTTCTGCAGTGATCTTCTACTTGTTCTGCAGTGATCTTCTACCTGTTCTGCAGTGATCTTCTACATGTTCTGCAGTGATCTTCTACATGTTCTGCAGTGATCTTCTACCTGTTCTGCACTGATCTTCTACCTGTTCTGCAGTGATCTTCTACATGTTCTGCAGTGATCTTCTACCTGTTCTGCACTGATCTACCTGTTCTGCAGTGATCTTCTACATGTTCTGCACTGATCTTCTACCTGTTCTGCAGTGATCTTCTACATGTTCTGCACTGATCTACCTGTTCTGCACTGATCTTCTACCTGTTCTGCAGTGATCTTCTACATGTTCTGCAGTGATCTTCTACCTGTTCTGCACTGATCTTCTACCTGTTCTGCAGTGATCTTCTACATGTTCTGCAGTGATCTTCTACCTGTTCTGCACTGATCTACCTGTTCTGCAGTGATCTTCTACATGTTCTGCACTGATCTTCTACCTGTTCTGCACTGATCTTCTACATGTTCTGCAGTGATCTTCTACATGTTCTGCACTGATCTACCTGTTCTGCACTGATCTTCTACTTGTTCTGCAGTGATCTTCTACCTGTTCTGCAGTGATCTTCTACTTATTCTGCACTGATCTTCTACATGTTCTGCAGTGATCTTCTACCTGTTCTGCACTGATCTTCTACATGTTCTGCACTGATCTTCTACCTGTTCTGCAGTGATCTTCTACCTGTTCTGCAGTGATCTTCTACTTGTTCTGCAGTGGTCTTCTACCTGTTCTGCACTGATCTTCTACTTGTTCTGCAGTGATCTTCTACCTGTTCTGCACTGATCTTCTACTTGTTCTGCAGTGATCTTCTACCTGTTCTGCAGTGATCTTCTACATGTTCTGCAGTGATCTTCTACATATTCTGCAGTGATCTTCTACCTGTTCTGCACTGATCTTCTACCTGTTCTGCAGTGATCTTCTACATGTTCTGCAGTGATCTTCTACCTGTTCTGCACTGATCTACCTGTTCTGCAGTGATCTTCTACATGTTCTGCACTGATCTTCTACCTGTTCTGCAGTGATCTTCTACCTGTTCTGCACTGATCTACCTGTTCTGCACTGATCTTCTACCTGTTCTGCAGTGATCTTCTACCTTTTCTGCAGTGATCTTCTACTTGTTCTGCAGTGATCAGCAACCTGTTGTCTATGCCAGCTGGCATGGGAACATAGGGAGGTATAGAGTCTACTGTCCTGTGATATGTTATTGTAGCATGATGTGAAATTCTTATGTGAAAATACAGTGAATGAAACCTAAAGCTTAAAGTGGTTTTCCAGGTTTAGAAAAATTGCTGCTGCTTTTTTTTGCAAAAACCTCATCCCACCTGTCCACAGGATCTGCAGCACTTCAGCTCAGTCTCATTCTCTTCTATGGAGCAGAGCTGCAATATCAGACATAACCTGTGGACAATCTGTTTTTCTGATCCTGAACAACCACTTAAAAGTCCAAGAGATGTAACTCCTGCCTTAATCTAACTCAGTAGCGCCACCCTGCAGCTGCACTATTATTGTTTGTATTGTCGGGAAACCTTCATTGCCAGGGTCTCCCGCTCTCTGGTTATCAAGTAGGAATTACTATTTTGCAGACAAACAGTTGCTGCAGCAGTAAAGTAAGTAAAGTAACCATAACTATCTGGAGTGTTACTATGGGGCTGATTCTTTATACCTGTGACTTTCCAGCTGTTGTACCTCAGGACTGGCACAAACTAGTTTATAGTTACTGGTCACTAATTACACTTACAATCCTCTAGTTACTAGTCACTAATTACACTTACAATCCTCTAGTTACTAGTCACTAATTACACTTACAATCCTCTAGTTACTAGTCACTAATTACACTTACAATCCTCTAGTTACTAGTCACTAATTACACTTACAATCCTCTAGTTACTAGTCACTAATTACACTTACAATCCTCTAGTTACTAGTCACTAATTACACTTACAATCCTCTAGTTACTAGTCACTAATTACACTTACAATCCTCTAGTTACTAGTCACTAATTACACTTACAATCCTCTAGTTACTAGTCACTAATTACACTTTCTATCCTCTAGTTATTAGTCACTAATTACACTTTCTATCCTCTAGTTACTAGTCACTAATTACACTTACAATCCTCTAGTTACTAGTCACTAATTACACTTACTATCCTCTAGTTACTAGTCACTAATTACACTTACAATCCTCTAGTTACTAGTCACTAATTACACTTACAATCCTCTAGTTACTAGTCACTAATTACACTTACAATCCTCTAGTTACTAGTCACTAATTACACTTACAATCCTCTAGTTACTAGTCACTAATTACACTTTCTATCCTCTAGTAGTTGCTAGTCACTAATTACACTTTCTATCCTCTAGTTTATTTATTTTATTTATTTATATAGCGCCTACAGATTCCGCAGCGCTTACTGGTCACTAATTACACTTACAATCCTCTAGTTACTAGTCACTAATTACACTTACAATCCTCTAGTTACTAGTCGCTAATTACACTTTCTATCCTCTAGTTTATTTATTTTATTTATTTATATAGCGCCTACAGATTCCGCAGCACTTACTGGTCACTAATTACACTTTCTATCCTCTAGTTATTAGTCACTAATTACACTTACTATCCTCTAGTAGTTACTAGTCACTAATTACACTTACTATCCTCTAGTAGTTACTAGTCACTAATTACACTTACTATCCTCTAGTAGTTACTAGTCACTAATTACACTTTCTATCCTCTAGTAGTTACTAGTCACTAATTACACTTTCTATCCTGTAGTCCCTACTTACTAGTCATTAGTTAATAGTCACTAATTGCACTTAGTATTCTTAGTATTTTCCAGCTGTTGTACCTCAGGTCTGGCACAAACATTGCACTTTTTAGTTTATAGTCACTAGTCACTAATTACACTTTCTATCCTCTAGTTACTAGTCACTAATTACACTTTCTATCCTCTAGTTACTAGTCACTAATTACACTTTCTATCCTCTAGTTACTAGTCACTAATTACACTTTCTATCCTCTAGTTACTAGTCACTAATTACACTTTCTATCCTCTAGTTACTAGTCACTAATTACACTTTCTATCCTCTAGTTACTAGTCACTAATTACACTTACTATCCTCTAGTTACTAGTCACTAATTACACTTTCTATCCTCTAGTTACTAGTCACTAATTACACTTACTATCCTCTAGTTACTAGACACTAATTACACTTTTTTCCTGTAGTCCCTACTTACTAATTGCACTTACTAGTCATTAGTTAATAGTCACTAATTGCACTTAGTATTCTTAGTATTTTCCAGCTGTTGTACCTCATGTCTGGCACAAACATTGCACTTTTTAGTTTATAGTCACTAGTCACTAATTACACTTTCTATCCTCTAGTTACTAGTCACTAATTACACTTACTATCCTCTAGTTACTAGACACTAATTACACTTTCTATCCTCTAGTTGCTAGTCACTAATTACACTTACTATCCTCTAGTTGCTAGTCACTAATTACACTTACTATCCTCTAGTTACTAGTCACTAATTACACTTTCTATCCTTTAGTCACTAGTCACTAATTACACTTACTATCCTCTAGTTACTAGTCACTAATTACACTTTCTATCCTTTAGTCACTAGTCACTAATTACATTTTCTATCCTATAGTCACTAGTCACTAATTACACTTACTATCCTATAGTCACTAGTCACTAATTACACTTTCTATCCTCTAGTTGCTAGTCACTAATTACACTTACTATCCTCTAGTTACTAGTCACTAATTACACTTTCTATCCTTTAGTCACTAGTCACTAATTACATTTTCTATCCTCTAGTTACTAGTCACTAATTACACTTTCTATCCTCTAGTTACTAGTCACTAATTACACTTTCTATCCTCTAGTTGCTAGTCACTAATTACACTTACTATCCTCTAGTTGCTAGTCACTAATTACACTTACTATCCTCTAGTTACTAGTCACTAATTACACTTTCTATCCTTTAGTCACTAGTCACTAATTACATTTTCTATCCTATAGTCACTAGTCACTAATTACACTTACTATCCTATAGTCACTAGTCACTAATTACACTTTCTATCCTCTAGTTGCTAGTCACTAATTACACTTACTATCCTCTAGTTACTAGTCACTAATTACACTTTCTATCCTTTAGTCACTAGTCACTAATTACATTTTCTATCCTCTAGTTACTAGTCACTAATTACACTTTCTATCCTCTAGTCACTAGTCACTAATTGCACTTACAATCCTCTAGTTGCTAGTCACTAATTACACTTACTATCCTCTAGTTACTAGTCACTAATTACACTTTCTATCCTTTAGTCACTAGTCACTAATTACACTTTCTATCCTCTAGTTACTAGTCACTAATTACACTTACTATCCTATAGTCACTAGTCACTAATTACACTTACTATCCTATAGTTACTAGTCACTAATTACAATTACTATCCTCTAGTCACTAATTACACTTTCTATCCTCTAGTCACTAATTACACTTACTATCCTCTAGTTACTAGTCACTAATTACACTTTCTATTCTCTAGTCACTAGTCACTAATTGCACTTACAATCCTCTAGTTACTAGTCACTAATTACACTTACTATCCTCTAGTCACTAGTCACTAATTGCACTTACTATCCTCTAGTTACTAGTCACTATTTGCACTTACTATCCTCTAGTCACTAGTCACTAATTACACTTTCTATCCTCTAGTTACTAGTCACTATTTGCACTTACTATCCTCTAGTCACTAGTCACTAATTGCACTTAAAATCCTCTAGTTACTAGTCACTAATTACACTTACTATCGTCTAGTTACTAGTCACTATTTGCACTTACTATCCTCTAGTTACTAGACACTAATTACACTTACTATCCTCTAGTCACTAGTCACTAATTGCACTTACAATCCTCTAGTTACTAGTCACTATTTGCACTTACTATCCTCTAGTCACTAGTCACTAATTGCACTTAAAATCCTCTAGTTACTAGTCACTAATTACACTTACTATCGTCTAGTTACTAGTCACTATTTGCACTTACTATCCTCTAGTTACTAGACACTAATTACACTTACTATCCTCTAGTCACTAGTCACTAATTGCACTTACAATCCTCTAGTTACTAGTCACTATTTGCACTTACTATCCTCTAGTCACTAGTCACTAATTGCACTTAAAATCCTCTAGTTACTAGTCACTAATTACACTTACTATCGTCTAGTTACTAGTCACTATTTGCACTTACTATCCTCTAGTTACTAGACACTAATTACACTTACTATCCTCTAGTCACTAGTCACTAATTGCACTTACAATCCTCTAGTTACTAGTCACTATTTGCACTTACTATCCTCTAGTTACTAGACACTATTTGCACTTACTATCCTCTAGTTACTAGTCACTAATTACACTTACTATCCTCTAGTTACTAGTCACTATTTGCACTTACTATCCTCTAGTTACTAGTCACTAATTACACTTTCTATCCTCTAGTTACTAGTCACTAATTACACTTACTATCCTCTAGTTACTAGTCACTAATTACACTTTCTATCCTTTAGTTACTAGTCACTAATTATACTTTGTAGCCTCTAGTTACTAGTCACTAATTACACTTTGTATTTTCTAGTTACTAGTCGCTAATTACACTTACTATCCTCTAGTCTCTAATTACACTTACTAGTCACTACTTACTATTTGCACTTACTAGTCATTAGTTAATAGTCACTAATTGCACTTAGTAGTCTCTAGCTAATAGTCACTAATAGTCACTTAGTAGTCACAAGTATGATGTCACAACCTGTTGGTTAATTTGTATGTTTTTTCTCCATGTATACTCAGATGCTCAGAAGGTATAAGAGGTGAGGGCACTTACCTACAGCCCAGTGGCTGCCCCTGGTGTATACTTTGGAGAGAGGAGCTGTGTCCTGGTGCTGCTGGGATGGGGCTGCCTGGGAATGGACTTTGAAGAGGATCAGGGTGCAGAGAATGAAGGAGAAGAGGGTTCGGTATCTCCAGAAGATCAATGCTCCTTCCATGGCTTTTCTATAGTGGTGTCCGGGATGTTGCAAACTAAGACCTAGACCTGTCTATGGTGCTGAAGCTGAGCTTGAACCTGTCCTTTGTGCTGAAGCTGGGACTGGAGCTGTCCTGGGTGCTGGAGCTGAAAGCTGTCCCTACTAGCAGTGCTGCACTGGAATCCTGGCTCTTCTAGTATCTCTCCCTCACTGAGCAGCATTTATAAGTGAAGAAGGAAGGTCTGGTGTCAGAATGTATCAGTCTAGCACCTCCTCCACCCCAGCTCCTCACTGACCTCACCCAACAACTGACCCGCTCCCTACAACACCCCGTGTTCATGAGTCACATATGCCGAAATCACCTGTGCTCCATGTCACTCAAATCTTATTACTTATTTGTTTCCAATAATAAATCATCTTTCTCTTCTCTCTCTTTTTCCTATACCGGTTTGTAATCTATGACCTGACACCTTTCACCAAATGTTCATTACATATAAGAAAAAGGGGGGGGGGGGTCTGATCTGAATGGCTGGACTCATGAATGGAGGCTATAAAGTTACGTCCCAGATGACACCACCTCGATGGATGACATTTGTTAATTGAGTTAGATTAAGCTGAGTCACTAGAACCCCATAGGTGAAGCCCGGGCTTTATCTCTGGACACACATTCTTCATTCTGGGTCCTGTCTGTAGAAAATATCAAACATGCCAATATATCTGCACGTAATATTGTCTGGATAAGGGAGGAACAGAGAGGATGTTATATGAGAGGGGATACGAGGAATGGCACGGCAAGATTTTGCATGAGTTTTAGACATAGGAGCCATCGGTGGTTCTTCTGTCCCATGGGCTAAGAAAAGAATGTCCTCCTCGACCTGCAGAAGAAGAATGTGCAATATCTGGCAGACCAGGAAATATTATATTGAATATCATTTAACAGTAGCTAAAACAAATTGATAAATGACAGATATACCAGTGATTTCCAACCAGTGAGTCTCCAGTTGTTACAAAACTGCAACTCCCAGCATGCTCGGACAGCCTTCTGACTTCATATCTCTTCCTTATATCCCATCCTCATAACCCGTCCTCATTTCCCATCCTCATATTCCGACCTCATATCTCGACCTCATATCTCATCCACATATCCAGTCCTCAGATCCCGACATCATATCCCGACCTCATATCTCATCCTCATATCCCATTCTCAAATCCCGTCCTCATATCCCATCCTTATATCCCTTCCTCATATGCCGTCCTCATATGCCTTCCTCATATCCTGTCCTCATATCATGTCCTCATATCGGGTCCTCATATCCTGTCCTCATATCGGGTCCTCATATTCTGTCCTCATATCGGGTCCTCATATCCCGTCCTCATATCGGGTCCTCATATCCCGTCCTCATATCGGGTCCTCATATCCCGTCCTCATATCGGGTCCTCATATCCCGTCCTCATATCGGGTCCTCATATCCCGTCCTCATATCGGGTCCTCATATCCCGTCCTCATATCAGGTCCTCATATCCCGTCCTCATATCCTGTCCTCATATCCCGTCCTCATATCCTGTCCTCATATTGGGTCCTCATATCCTGTCCTCATATCGGGTCCTCATATCCTGTCCTCATATCGGGTCCTCATATCCTGTCCTCATATCGGGTCCTCATATCCTGTCCTCATATCGGGTCCTCATATCCTGTCCTCATATCGGGTCCTCATATCCTGTCCTCATATCGGGTCCTCATATCCTGTCCTCATATCGGGTCCTCATATCCTGTCCTCATATCGGGTCCTCATATCCTGTCCTCATATCCTGTCCTCATATCCTGTCCTCATATCCTGTCCTCATATCCTCTCCTCATATCGGGTCCTCATATCCTGTCCTCATATCGAGTCCTCATATCCTGTCCTCATATCGGGTCCTCATATCCTGTCCTCATATCGGGTCCTCATATCCTGTCCTCATATCGGGTCCTCATATCCTGTCCTCATATCCTGTCCTCATATCCTGTCCTCATATTCTGTCCTCATATCCTGTCCTCATATCGGGTCCTCATATCCTGTCCTCATATCGGGTCCTCATATCGGGTCCTCATATCCTGTCCTCATATCTGGTCCTCATATCCTGTCCTCATATCGGGTCCTCATATCCTGTTCTCATATCAGGTCCTCATATCGGGTCCTCATATCCTGTCCTCATATCGGGTCCTCATATCCTGTCCTCATATCGGGTCCTCATATCCCGTCCTCATATCGGGTCCTCATATCCCGTCCTCATATCGGGTCCTCATATCCCGTCCTCATATCGGGTCCTCATATCCTGTCCTCATATCGGGTCCTCATATCCTGTCCTCATATCGGGTCCTCATATCCTGTCCTCATATCGGGTCCTCATATCGGGTCCTCATATCCTGTCCTCATATCGGGTCCTCATATCCTGTCCTCATATCCTGTCCTCATATCGGGTCCTCATATCCTGTCCTCATATTGGGTCCTCATATCCTGTCCTCATATCGGGTCCTCATATCCTGTCCTCATATCGGGTCCTCATATCCCGTCCTCATATTGGGTCCTCATATTCTGTCCTCATATCCTGTCCTCATATTCTGTCCTCATATCGGGTCCTCATATTGGGTCCTCATATCCTGTCCTCATATCAGGTCCTCATATCGGGTCCTCATATCACGTCCTCATATCAGGTCCTCATATCCTGTCCTCATATCCTGTCCTCATATCCTGTCCTCATATCCTGTCCTCATATCGGGTCCTCATATCCCGTCCTCATAATGGGTCCTCATATTCTGTCCTCATATCCTGTCCTCATATTCTGTCCTCATATCGGGTCCTCATATCCCGTCCTCATATTGGGTCCTCATATCCTGTCCTCATATCCTGTCCTCATATCAGGTCCTCATATCCTGTCCTCATATCGGGTCCTCATATCCTGTCCTCATATCGGGTCCTCATATCCTGTCCTCATATCGGGTCCTCATATCGGGTCCTCATATCGGGTCCTCATATCCTGTCCTCATATCCTGACCTCATATCCTGTCCTCATATCCCGTCCTCATATCCCATCCTCATATCCTGTCCTCATATCCTGACCTCATATCCTGTCCTCATATCCTGTCCTCATATCCTGACCTCATATCCTGTCCTCATATCGGGTCCTCATATCAGGTCCTCATATCCTGTCCTCATATCGGGTCCTCATATCCCATACTCATATCCTGTCCTCATATCGGGTCCTCATATCCCGTCCTCATATCAGGTCCTCATATCCTGTCCTTATATCCTGTCCTCATATCCTGTCCTCAAGTGGGGCTGAGCTGTGATGAAGAGATGGTAGAAATGCAGTGGTAATGGATTCATCATAAGCGATTTGTCGCAGAATTTGACCAGACATCTTACAAAACTGGCTGTGTACAGCATTTTGTAAAAAGTCGCACATTTTGGCGCAAATGTGAAAAGTAAAAAGGCGCAGAAAAAGATGCAGAAGAGGCAACCTACAATGTGGAGTACTGAAGTAGAGAATGTGTACTGTCACCATATTAATCACATGCCCTGCGCCATTTAGTAAAACACATGACCAGCACACAAGTCCAAGGTGTGAAAAACATTCAGCTACATCACCCTTAATAAATACCCCCCCCCCCCCCATATATCCAAAAGAATAAAGATACATTTGAAAAAGTTCAGGAAGTATTACTTTAGTGAGAGAGTAGTGGATACATGGAATAGCTTTCCTGCAGAAGTGGTCGCTGCAAATACAGTGAAGGAGTTTAAGCATGCATGGGATAAGTATACGGCTATCCTCCATATAAGATAGGGATAAGTATACAGCTATCCTCCATATAAGATAGGGATAGGTATAAGACTATCCGTCATATAAGATAGGCATAAGGCTATCCTTCATATAAGATAGGGATAGGTATAAGCCTATCCTTCATATAAGATAGGGATAGACATAAGGCTATCCTTCATATAAGATAGGGATAGGCATAAGGCCATCCTTCATATAAGATAGAGATAGGTGTAAGGCTATCCTTCATATAAGATAGAGATAGGCATAAGACTATCCTTCATATAAGATAGAGATAGGCATAAGACTATCCTTCATATAAGATAGGGATAGGTATAAGACTATCCTTCATATAAGATAGGGATAGGTATAAGGCTATTCTTCATATAAGATAGGGATAGGTATAAGACTATCCTTCATATAAGATAGGGATAGGTATAAGACTATCCTTTATATAAGATAGGGATAGGCATAAGGCTATCCTTCATATAAGATAGAGATAGGTATAAGTCTATCCTTCATATAAGACAGGGATAGGCATAAGGTTATCCTTCATATAAGATAGGGATAGGTATAAGACTATCCTTCATATAAGATAGGGATAGGTATAAGACTATCCTTCATATAAGATAGGGATAGGTATAAGACTATCCTTTATATAAGATAGGGATAGACATAAGGCTATCCTTCATATAAGATAGAGATAGGTATAAGACTATCCTTCATATAAGATAGGGATAGGTATAAGGCTATCCTTCATATATTATAGGGATAGGTATAAGGCTATCCTTCATATAAGATAGGGATAGGAATAAGACTATTCTTCATATAAGATAGAGATAGGTATAAGGCTATCCTTCATATAAGATAGGGATAGGTATAAGGCTATCCTTTATATAAGATAGGGATAGGTATAAGACTATCTTTCATATATTATAGGGATAGGTATAAGACTATCCTTCATATAAGATAGGGATAGGTATAAGACTATTCTTCATATAAGATAGAGATAGGCATAAGGCTATCCTTCATATAAGATAGGGATAGGTATAAGGCTATCCTTCATATAAGATAGGGATAGGCATAAGACCATCCTTCATATAAGATAGGGATAGGTATAAGGCTATCCTTCATATAAGATAGGGATAGGTATAAGACTATCTTTCATATATTATAGGGATAGGTATAAGACTGTCCTTCATATAAGATAGGGATAGGCATAAGACTATCCTTCATATCTATATAAAACTCAACGTGTGTGTGTATGTATGTATGTATGTATATAAGTATATATGTATGTGTGTATGTATGTTTATATGTAGGTATGTATGTATGTATGTATATAAGTATATATGTATGTATGTATGTATATATGTATGTTTATATGTACGTATGTATGTTCCACAAAAACTTTCAGACGGCTAAAGATATTAACATGAAACTTGGCCCCATGTTACTTATATGTCAACAACAAACATAGGATAAGTAATTTAACCCTTACTCACCCCCATTTGCCAGGGGCGGGGCTTATGTTTAAAGTCCCATACAAGTCAATGGGAAATATATGTTACTGCATAACTTCCAAACGGCAGGAGATATTTCGATAATACTTGGTCACATGTTACTTCTATGTCCACTTAAAATATAGGATAGTTAAGTTAACCCTTAACTACCCCCATTTGAGAGGGTCAGGGTTTTTTTTTTTTTTTAAAGTCCCATGCAAATCAATGGGAAATGTATGTTCCCATATAATTTCCTTTAGGCTGGAGCTATTTCATTACCTGGTACACATATTACGGGTCAGGATATGAGGACGGGATGGGAGGTCGGGATAGGAGGACGGGATATGAGGACGAGATATGAGGTCGGGATAGGAGGTCGGGTAGGAGGTCGGGATAGGATGTCGGGTAGGAGGTCGGGATAGGAGGACAAGATAGGAGGACGGGATAGGAGGTCTGGATAGGAGGTTGGGATAGGAGGTCGAGATAGGAGGATGGGATAGGAGGTCAAGATAGGAGGTCGAGATAGGAGGACGGGAAAGGAGGTCGGGATAGGAGGTCGGGATAGGAGGACGGGATAGGAGGTTGAGATAGGAGGTTGAGATAGGAGGATGGGATAGGAGGTCGAGATAGGAGGACGGGATAGGAGGTCGGGATAGGAGGTCAGGATAGGAGGTCGGGATAGGAGCTTGAGATTGGAGGACGGGATAGGAGTTCGAGATAGGAGGACGGGATAGGAGGTCGAGGACGGGATAGCAGGACGGGATAGGAGGATGGGATAGGAGGACGGCATACGAGGTCGGGATAGGAGGACGGGATAGGAGGTCGGGACAGGAGGTCGAGATAGGAGGTCGGGATGTGGGGTTGGGATATGACAACAATATATGAGGACTGGATATGAAGTCAAAAGCTTCTTCCTTTGTTTATTTACCTCCCCAAAAAGGATTAGGAAGGAAAAACCGGGCAACGCCGGGTACTCAGCTAGTATATATAATATACAGGATAGGTCCAGGAACTATTCATAGTAATCAGGATATAAGGCAGACTAGATGGGCCGAATGGATCTTATCTGCCGACACAATATATGTTTCCAATGCCACAGGGTTCACTTACTTCTTCCTATATACACTGCCTATTCAAATTAATGGGCCAAAATATAATGGCGGGGTCAGTTCTCGAGAGCAGAAGCTGTGGGGGTCACAAGCTGAACTCACCCCATAACATCCATAGGGGGTAATGGAGCATATAGAGAGGGGTGTTCTGATGGAAAATCCCTTTAATATGTTATCTACAGTAGTTTTCTGTTTGAATATAATTTACCATTTTTTTTTTACCATTCCAGAGTTTTTTGCCGATTCTACACATTTTTTCGGACGTGGGCCAGGGCTGTGTCACCGCACACGTTATATGTAAATCAGATTGTAAGCATTCATCAGCTGATTCATTGTGCTCATTGTGTTCTGTAGTCAGTGTCTTCCCATAAATCTCATTGTATAACATTTATCAGGGCTCCTCAATGCTATCTCACCCCATCAGGGCAGACAGAAGCCTTGTGAGAGGACACAACAATCCGCACAGATAAATGACATATGTGAGGGGACCGGCCCATAATGGGGAATAGCTAAACTAGCCTGGGTACTGTATAGAAATACACCATCACATGTAGCAATGTGACGCTCTAAGCCAGTGTTTCCCAACCAAGGTGCCTCCAGCTGCTGCAAAACTACATCTCCCAGGGAGTTGCAGTTTTGCAACAGCTGGAGGCACCCTGGTTGGGAAACACTTCTCTAGGCCAAGACAGAATGTACATCTAAATATTGTGTATTATTATATATACTAGCTGAGTACCCGGCGTTGCCCGGTTTTTCCTTCCTAATCCTTGTTGGGGAGGAAAATCAACAAAGGAGGAAGCTTTTGACTTCATATTCCATCCTCATATATTGTTCTCATATCCCAACCCCATATCCCGTCCTCATCCCGACCTCCTATCCCGTCCTCATATCCCAACCTCATATCCCGTCCTCATAATCCTTCATCATATCTCGACCTCATATCCTGACCTCCTATCCCGACCTCATATCTCGTCCCCCAATCCCGTCCTCCTATCCCGTACTCATATCCTGACCTCCTATCTCGACCTCATATCCCGTCCTCCTATCCCATCCTCCTTTCTCGACCTCATATCCTGTCCTCATATCCCGTCCTCATATTCTGACCTCATATCTCAACCTCCTATCCCGTCCTCATAATCCTTCATCATATCTCGACCTCATATCCTGACCTCCTATCCCGACCTCATATCTCGTCCCCCAATCCCGTCCTCCTATCCCGTACTCATATCCTGACCTCCTATCTCGACCTCATATCCCGTCCTCCTATCCCATCCTCCTTTCTGGGAGTTGCAGTTTGGCCCCCCTAGTGGTTGCTACAGTAAAGATCGATTTACTTTCACTTTCAATCCCCCCCCCCCCCACTGTCGATTCCCTCCCTGATCAGGATCCTGCAGGCTCCAGCGAAGATCCCAGGTCCCCAGGCATCTTCTCCTGCAGGTACGGCCTCCATCTTCTTCCCAGATCCCCTCGACATCCAGGAACGGGCAGAACGGGGGGTTGCCATGGCAACCCCCTGTCCTGCGCTGCCATTGGTCAGAACTCCGTTCTGAGTAATGGCAGGGGATAGGAGTAGATCGCAGCTTTGCGACCTCACTCCTATCCTTTAGCCTCATCGGGGCTGTTGCTGACAACTCCGATCAGCCCTATTTTCCGGGTGATCGGGTCACCAGAGACCCGATCAGCCCGGAATTGGAGAAAATCGCATGTCTGAATTGACATGCGATTTTCTCCGATCGCCGACATGGGGGGGTCTCAGGACCCCCCTGGGCGATGTGCCAGGGTGCCTGCTGAATGATTTCAGCAGGCATCCGGCTCCGGTCCCCAACCGGCTAGCGGTGGGGACCGGATTTCCCACGGGCGTATGGATACGCCCTCGGTCCTTAAAGACTCGGAATGCAGGGCGTATCCATACGCCCTGTGTCCAGAAGAGGTTAAGTGGACATATAAGTATGGGGGGAGATTTATCAGAACCTGTGTAGAGGAAAAAAGGACCAGTTATCCATAGCAACCAATCAGATCCCTTCTTTCACTTTTCAGAGGCCTATTTTAAAAATGAAAGAAGTAATCTGATTGGTTGCTATGGGCAACTGGTCAAGCTTGCTTTTTTGAAGTCTCGGCATAGGAATCACATTACAGATAAGATTGTCTGACGTGTTTCGCACCAGCCGTTGCTTAATCATAGACTAAATCACAATACAACACACTAAATACAGGAGTCATGTGACCCATTACATCACAAGTTTAAAATTCAAGACAAGTGGAAAACCCGGAATTGAGATTCATATTAGGATCCCTTACATCTGGCATCATTAGGATCCCTTAGTTCACGTATCCCATCGGTAAACATCAGCAGTGAATAATATACAGCACTTAGTATTCTCTGAAAGTGTAACAAGTATTGGTTTTTCTACTTTATTAGTATTAGCATAGTACCCATTTAACATCATTATTGATATAACAACCAAACTGGCAAGTGGAAGTCCACCACAACCAAACGTAGATTTTTCCGTATCCTCCATTTTTTGTTTTAGTTTTTAATAGGTGCATTTTTTGTATTTAAATTTATTCAGATTATTTTTATTTATTTTATATAGCACTCAATATTTATTAATTGGATACTATACAATTATTTTAATATCCATTTAAATTTCAGTTTGAGATTAATCCCTTATAATCTTCATATATAGAGGATCATCAGACAGATCTGCATGTTATGCTGAACACCTTGTATATAGGAGCAGTATTATAGTAGTTATGGAATCCATGTAGAATAAACACATCTGCACTCACCTGTAAAATATATCCTTTATTGCATCATCACAAGAAGGTAGAAGCCGGCCTAGGTAGGGTCGGGAATGGAGTGCAGCAGCCCCCCTGCACACCGGACATCACCTCTCCCTGCACGGGACACTCCCGACATTATTTGCACATGAGAGCCTACAGTAGTGCCATCTTATTCTTTTTTCAACTACCTCATTATAGTAGTTATATTCTTGTACATAGGAGGCAGTATTATAGTAGTTATATTCTTCTACATAGGAGACAGTATATAAGTAGTTATATTCTTGTATATAGGAGCAGCATTATAGTAGTTATATTCTTGTACATAGGGGCAGTATTATAGTAGTTATATTCTTGTATATAGGAGGCAGTATTATAGTAGTTATATTCTTGTATATAGGAGCAGTATTATAGTAGTTATATTCTTGTACATAGGAGCAGTATTATAGTAGTTATATTCTTGTACATAGGAGGCAGTATTATAGTAGTTATATTCTTGTATATAGAAGCAGTATTATAGTAGTTATATTCTTGTACATAGGAGCAGTATTATAGTAGTTATATTCTTGTACATAGGGGGCAGTATTATAGTAGTTATATTCTTGTACATAGGAGGCAGTATTATAGTAGTTATATTCTTGTACATAGGAGCAGTATTATAGTAGTTATATTCTTGTACATAGGGGGCAGTATTATAGTAGTTATATTCTTGTACATAGGAGGCAGTATTATAGTAGTTATATTCTTGTACATAGGAGACAGTATTATAGTAGTTATATTCTTGTATATAGGAGGCAGTATTATAGTAGTTATGTGGAGGGGAGATAGAGAGATAGGACCGCACCGCGGTCACCCACAATATCCGGGAGTGTGTACACTGTGACAGGGGATGTCGGAGGTATGGAGCGGGGTGGTGCAAAAAAGCAGGAGAGAACAATGTCCAAAATAGCAAATTGAGAAAAAGGTTGCTTCTGCACTCACCCTTCTTGCGCTGTGTCACTGAGTTAGTCCATGTACGGCCGGCCGCTGTACGGGAGATGATACGGAGAGATCGCTGCAGCCGGAGCTGAGCGGTGACAGCTACGAGCTCGTTTCGCGGTTAAAACCGCTTCTTCGGGCCTCACCTCGTGTCTGTCCGAGCACATCCTTTTTCTGGGCGCTCCTATGACGTCATCCTCGGTAGGAGGAGACTAGTGTTACCTGTTCAGGTACGTGATTGACATTCACAAAAAATGTTATCAAAGTGAATAAAAACAAAGAAGTTGCAATAAGAATATAAAAATGTGTAAGGGGGGAGTGAGATAAATTCAAACAAAAGGGGAAGTTTTTATGTACACGTGGATTGCAGAATTGGTTTGTGTCAGTGTACGGGGCGTAATACACTGGAGCTCACAGAAATACTGTAAGCTCGTTGCGATCATTAAGCCCCAAAATGCCCATGACATCGGTCTTAATGATCCAATGTGCCTCTCGCTGTCGGAGGACTTTCTCTCTGGCTGTGCCCCCGGTGGCTATTTTTTCTAAGCCGCAGAAAATCAGTGTTTTTTCATCACTGTTGTGGTGAGCCTTCATATGCTCGATTAGTCTGGCCGAGCCGATCCCTGTTTTAAGGGACCGTTTGTGCTCCCTGAATCTAGAAAAAAGGCAGCGTTTGGTGGACCCTATGTAGTACCTTTTACAGGGACATAGGATCGCATATATGACCCATTCTGATCTGCAGAAAATAAAGTCATGTATAGAAATGTCACAGTTTCCCAATTTTATGTAGGCGCCTCTGTACATCTGGGGGCAGTGGATACATGTCCCACATTTGTAGTTTCCTTTTAATTCATTTTTCGCCATCCAGTTCTCGCCAAGTTTTTTGCTGGAGAAAGAGGAGGAGACTAATTGGTTTTTCAGACTTTCACTCCTGCGGAAAGTGACCAGCGTTTTTTTCATTGCGGCTTTTTGTAGGACAGGATCTCTTTCGAGAATGTGCCAATTATTGAGAAGAGCTTTTCTGATTACAGTGGCAAGAGGGTTATATTGAAAAGAAAAAACAAATCTCTGCTCTTCAATGTCTTTTTCCGTTTTTGCAGACGTGGCATGTTTTTAATTTTTCTTATATTTTTTGTTGATCAAGTCACTGCGGGGGATCTTTTTCACTCTCTCCAGAGCTTCTTTTAGTAACCTGGGAGGATAACCTCTTTCTTGGAATCTGCTGGTGAGTTCGTCAGCTTGTTTTATGAAACCTTCTTCTGTACTATTAATCTTTTTTATCCGGAGGTATTGGCTGTATGGTAGAGCATTTTTTGTGTGCTGAGGATGATAGCTTTGGTAGTGGAGATACGAGTTGGTGGCTGTCTCCTTTCTGTATCCTGTAGTTGTTATGTTGCCATCTCTAATGTGGATCTCTACGTCCAGAAATTCAATTTTTTCGGCTGAAAATTTACTGGTGAAGAACTTGTTCATCCTGTTATGATTATTTAGGTACTGCACAAACTCGTTGAATTCGTATTCTTCGCCTTCCCATGCAATAAACACATCGTCCACAAAGCGACTGTACAATTTAATATGTCCGATATAAGGATTTTGTGAACTGTAGATGATCTTCTGCTCAAGTGCTGCCAAAAAAAGGTTTGCGAAGGTACATGCGACCGGTGTCCCCATCGCCGTACCTGTACGCTGGGAGTACCAATCCCCATCAAATGAGAAGCAATTGTTGGTGAGAATTAACTCCAAGTCCTCTTTCACAAAGTTAGTGTAAGCTTCACTTTTACCGGCGGTGATCAGGAAATCACCTATTACCCGGATCCCCAATTCTTGTGGGATCCGGGTATAGAGGCTCTCTACATCAATGGTAGCCAGTCTGTATGAGTCAGACCATTGGGTGCTGTCTAGAGTTTTTAGGAAGCTGTCTGTGTCCTTCAGGTAAGAAGGTACACTTACCAGTAAAGGTCTCAATAGCCAGTCCAGATCCTGGGAGAGGTATTCCAAGGGTGCCCCAATTCCTGCAACAATGGGTCTCCCCAGGGGAGATTCCAAGCTTTTGTGAACCTTAGGTAAAAAATACCAGTGCGGTTTTTTTGCGCATTCTGGTATAAGCTTTTCAGCTTTCTTCTTGTCTAGAAGTCCTTTCTCCACATTCTTGTGCAAATATGTTCTCAGCCTGGAAATTATTTTATTTGTGGGATCCGTGGCAAGGGGCAGGTATACCTCCTGGTTCTTTAATTGACGGTGCGCTTCCTTCAGATAATACTCTTTTGACATCACCACTACACTCCCACCTTTGTCGGCTTTTTTGATGACCAAATCTTGTCTGGTGCGGAGCCATTTGAGTGCTTTTTGTTCTTTCAAGGATAAATTACTTGTGGTACTGGGGTAGATGAGGGATTTGACATCTTTCATCACCTGAGCAGAGAATATATCGAGGCTACTCCCTGGTTGTATTTGGGGGGTGAAAGTAGACGGTACCCCTCCTTTAAATGTGTCAGGTGGGGGTATAATTTCCTCCTGCGATATGGGGTTGCTGTCTCTGTCCATATTCACCAGATCAAGAAGGCATTCTTGCTCAAATGGTGAAAAGGTTCCTGGTGCGAAAAATCCTAAAGGGCCAATGCTGGCTTGTACTTCTCCTTCTTTAACCACAATGGGTTTACTGGTTTTATTGGTGGCTGTCTCAAAGAATTTATGCAGATTTATTCTCCTTATTCCTTTAAAAAGGTCCACTTCAAAAGAAACAGGATTGAAGGGGGCGGGGATACAGTAATTTAGTCCTTTGGATAATAATGTCAAACAGTCATCATCCAAAGGGATGTCGGAAAGATTAAGTACTGTGGAGGTTTTTATATTTTCTTGTTCCAGGTCACTTGTCTTCTGGGTCTTTGTGTTCTTCCTTTTTCTGCCCCGCCTGATGCGTTTTCTGGCGGGGCTCTTGCGTTTTTTGAAACCTCTATTGTCTTGTCCTCCTCTCTGGTAACATTCTCTTCTGCAGAGCTGGAATCGGTATCCGATGTCCAGTATTCTCTGTTTTTGGTCCGTGGTTTAGTATATTTCTTCCTCGGTACTCTTTTTTTCTGTTCTCTGTCCTGTTTCCATTCGAAAATGCGGTCATTTTCGTAGTCCATCTTATCCCTCAGAAATTTGTCTTATTTTCTTTCCTTAATTTCTGCTTGTATGGGGATAAGTCTTTTTTCTAATTTCTGCAGGAACTGTTGCGATTGTCCTTCGGTAAGTCTTTTCCTTAGTTCTGTCTTGCATTTCAATAATTCTGTGGTTACAGAATTATATTCTTCCTCATTTCTTTTTAAGATTAAATTCATCATTTTCTCAGCAGTATCTAGTTGGATTTGTTTCCATTCTGCTTGAAACTGGGGGTCGGATTGGTACTGTGATGCCTCTCTGAAATGACGTAATCCTCTTGGTACTCTTTTGCTGCTTTGATATGATTTCAGAGATTTCACGGTCCAGAAAAGTCTGACTTCTTTTTCTGCTAGGTTACTGATTCTGTATTCCAAGTTTCGTGTACTGATGACCTGCGTGTCATCTTTAGTATTGCATTCTTCAAAAAATTCCTCAACGTTTTCTCTCCCTAAAATTAGGGCTTCGGCCTGGTGATCCATACTTGATTCCCCTTCTTCATGCACTTCCATGTGCGACATCATCATATGATGGAAGAAAAAGATCCCGGAGTCCGTGGGTATGCGAGTAGCGTGCAAAGTCCAAAAAATAGGTACAATACAAAAAATGTGGAGGGGAGATAGAGAGATAGGACCGCACCGCGGTCACCCACAATATCCGGGAGTGTGTACACTGTGACAGGGGATGTCGGAGGTATGGAGCGGGGTGGTGCAAAAAAGCAGGAGAGAACAATGTCCAAAATAGCAAATTGAGAAAAAGGTTGCTTCTGCACTCACCCTTCTTGCGCTGTGTCACTGAGTTAGTCCATGAACGGCCGGCCGCTGTACGGGAGATGATTCGGAGAGATCGCTACAGCCGGAGCTGAGCGGTGACAGCTACGAGCTCGTTTCGCGGTTAAAACCGCTTCTTCGGGCCTCACCTCGTGTCTGTCTGAGCGCATCCTTTATCTGGGCGCTCCTATGACGTCATCCTCGGTAGGAGGAGACTAGTGTTACCTGTTCAGGTACGTGATTGACATTCACAAAAATATTATAGTAGTTATATTCTTGTACATAGGAGGCAGAATTATACTAGTTATATTCTTGTACATAGGAGCATTATTATAGTAGTTATAGTCTTGTACATAGAAGGCAGTATTATAGTAGTTATATTCTTGTACATAGGGGGCAGTATTATAGAAGTTATATTCTTGTACATAAAAGCAGTATTATAGTAGTTATATTCTTGTACATAGGGGGCAGTATAATAGTAGTTATATTCTTGTACATAGGAGCAGTATTATAGTAGTTATATTCTTGTATATAGGAGCAGTATTATAGTAGTTGTATTCTTGTACATAGGAGCAGTATTATAGTAGTTATCAAACATATGTAGAAAGCAGGGACGTCACTCACCGGGGTACTGTGCCGATAATTCTTTATTTCTTTAAGGTGCAAAAGGGAACTGTGGAGCCCGAGCTCAGGGCGTCTTTCATTTTCGCTGCACTAGCTGAGAGTGCGATCTAAGGAATTTAGGGGTAGTTGTGCCGGCTGCTCGCTTCTGTGTGCCGCTTGTGAATTATAGTAGTTATATTCTTGTACATAGGAGGCAGTATTATAGTAGTTATATTCTTGTACATAGGAGGCAGTATTATAGTAGTTATATTCTTGTACATAGGAGCAGTATTATAGTAGTTATATTCTTGTACATAGGAGCAGTATTATAGTAGTTATATTCTTGTATATAGGAGCAGTATTATAGTAGTTGTATTCTTGTACATAGGAGCAGTATTATAGTAGTTATATTCTTGTACATAGGAGGCAGTATTATAGTAGTTATATTCTTGTACATAGGAGGCAGTATTATAGTAGTTAAATTCTTATACTTAGGGACAGTATTATAGTAGTTATATTCTTGTACATATGAGGCAGTATTATAGTAGTTATATTCTTGTACATAGGAGGCAGTATTATAGTAGTTATATTCTTATACTTAGGGACAGTATTATAGTAGTTATATTCTTGTACATAAATATGCAGTTTTAAAGTTGTTAGTTTCTCAACCTATGGGGGTAGACTTATTTCATGTATTACTCCCTCCTCCCTGCTGTTTCTAGGTGTCTATAAACTTTAGTAAATAATCACAACTGACCTTGACTTGTCCACCTGGAAACATCATAGACTGTGATAAACACTACAACTTGTACACTTCTACAAAACACGATCCTATATCTAGCTACGATAACATTTGCCATATGTAGAATCCACAATACGTTTCTCTGATATCAGGGGTCTGGTAGATGATTAACAGGCAGATGTAGTTAGCTCCTGTGTAACAAATTGTTAATGTCCGCTCTTGTTTTGACACCTGCCTCAGATATCTACCTGTCCCATACATGACAATGAGGAGGAGAGGGATGTAATGGGTATAGGGATGAAAGCTTTACGATTGTAGCAAGGTCAGAATTCAACCACTGAATGACACCAATGAAAGATTGTGCCGCAAACACCCGTTTATTGGGTGGCCATAGTAACACACAAATATTTTCATAATCGGTTACAATGCAGCGATAGAAAGTGTTGACATCTTACAGAGTATTCGGAAGTGAAGACACAGGCGGGTATATTACTCTTTTCAGTAAGAATTATTTTGCTAATTTATGTAGATTTATAATGAAGAACTAGATGAAGCCACATAGATCATGAAGTAGGGTAATAAAGACGGGGAACACTGGGCCCACCAGAGAGGATAATTCTGAGGGTCTATCCCCCAGCAGTCAGTCAGAAGAGCATTTGTGAGGTCAGACACTGGTACTGAAAGAGGCTTACAATCTCCATTCTAGGTCATCCCAAAGGTGTTGGATGGGGTTGAGGTCAGGTTCCTCCATACCACACTCCCAGAACATGCCTATATTGAACTTGCTGTGAGTGCGGTCATGCTGGACCCGAAAAAGGGCGAACCCAAATTGTTTCCAAAAAGGCAGAAGCAACAATTGTCCAAAATATCTTGGTATGCTCAGCTTGATTAGAACAGGAAAATATTCAAATCCTGGACTGTTGGAGGCCTTTAGGACCTTTTCTTTACACTACTCCATCCGCTGCTTTGCATTGTACTTGGTGATGCAAAACCTTATGCCAAAGTCAGCCGCACCCTATGTCCTGGGTTTGTACAGCCGACTCTCTAAGGTGTGACAACCACCTGACTAACCAACAACAGATGATGTTGGTGGAGAGAAGGGTCAGGCCTGTTGTATTATCGATGCCTGTCCCTTATGTTCTTTAAGGGATAAGGGTACTTTCACATGGACGGTCCGCAACGTATCTTACGTTACGGATCCACTGGCGATGGACCCCTACATTGTGCCTGCTCATAGCAGCAATCCACCTCTATGAGCAGACATCCTGCGATGTCCAAGTTGCCGCACACATGTGCAGTATACTCACACACATCGCTTCCACTCCTCCTCCTCCCTGAGCTAGGCTGAGAACAGCCGCAATGTGTGGCGAGTATACTGCGCATGTTCGCGGTGACTCAGGTGGACTGCCGCTATGAGCAGGCACAGATGGAGGCACAATGTAGGAGTCCATCGTCGGCAGATCCGTCCATGTGAACGTACCCTAAGCCGGTACCAGAGTGGTCTTGCTGCAGTTTACCCCTTTCCCTTAGATAACACATGACCTTTTGGCCTTGCCAAATGTTCATATACTGTATATTAGGTCAGGAGAAATGACTTTCAGCCAACAGTTATTAATAATTTATTTTGATTCAGAGTATGGAGCCAGTGCCATTTTGTCACACTAGTGGCTTAATATCCTAAAGGACTGTGTATTCGTGGTACCCCAATTGGGGGCAACCTGGTCCTTTTGTATAGGCTTTGCTGAGTTATAAAGCAGCACGTTTGTCGTTGTACCCATCACTGCTTGTTGCCAGCCTATTACTATAAGGGCCTGGGCATTGGAGACAATTTGGTTGCAAAATTGACTCTATAAAAAAATAGTGTGGCCATACAGTCCTTATACCCAGGTTTATCTGTCCACCGGGATACATAGGTGTTTATATCAACTTTGACCCACATTCTGAATAGGAATGGTGTTGTGATTTTATTCTTAAAATCTTTTTTTACTAGTCATTTTATTGCATTACCCAACAAAAGATACATTTTATAAAGTGTGGGGGTACATAAGGGTCTATGGTGCCCTCTAATTTGTTGTTAGTATTGAAAATGTATGAGTACTTTAGGCTTACATGGAGCTGTTTGGCCATGCCATGAAGCACTGGTTATTGTGAAGACGGTAATGCCAGATGATGTTAGGTCTCTGCAGGAATAGCCAGCAGAGCGTTGGTGACTTATGAACGTTGGTGACCCCCACTCTGTAACTGCACGTGGACTCCACTTCGTGGCTACCTCCATGTGATTCCTATACACGTCCACTTCTAAATAATACCACCTACAGCTGATGGTGAAAGATCTAGGAGGGAAGAAATTTCAGGAACTGACATGTTGCAGTGGTGGCTCCTATAACAGTACCACCCTGGCATCAGTAAGATCTATAGAACCACCCATTCTATCACAAATGTCTGTAAAAACCTAATGGAAAGATTTGTACCTTTTTCGTGTTTAAGACCCACTTCCGGTATTGGCTTACAAATATTGATGCAAAATACTGAGCCAAACACTGCCACGAGAACCCAGCCTTGAAGGGGTGCAGAGGAAGAGTGGTAAAGTTGCCCATAGCAACCAATCGGATCGCTTCTTTCATTTTTTTCAGCGGTCTTTTCAAAAATGAAAGAAGCGATCTGATTGGTTGCTATGGGCAACTCAGGAACTTTTCCACTGAACAAGTTTTGATAAATCTCCCCCCTAAACTCTAAAATTAAGTGGATGAGTCCAACACATTCATTCTTATAGAGTAGATCTGCATAGCAGCTGCAGACACAAAATAGTAGGAGATTTCCCAGTCTTTTTAGTTTACCTGGGTTATCCAGGAATGAGAAAAACAGAGCTGATTTCTTCCAAAAACAGCACCACACCTGTCAACAGGTTGTGTGTGGTATTACAGCTAAGTTCCACTGAAGTGAATGAAGCCAAATTGGACAGGCGTGGTGCTATTTTTGGATGAAATCAGCTCTATTTTTCCTTTCCTGGATAACCACTTTAATGTGCGATGGAGTAACAAATGGCTCCCAAAAATGTAATTGCAAATAAGTATTTGCTTAAAGGGTTACTCCGCTACCCAGCGTTCAGAACTCAATTGCCTGCGGGCTTCCATGTTCACGCCCGTGACATCACATGACGTGATGTTGCGTCCGCCCCCTCAATTCAAGTGTATGGAAGGGGGCGTGGCGGCCATCGCGCCCCCTTCCCATAGACTTTCATTGAGGAGGTTGGCCGTGATGTCACGAAGAGGCGGGCGTGAACACGGAAGCCTGCACACAGTGTTCCGAACTCAATGTTCTGGACGCTGGGGTGTGGAGTAACCTTTTAAATCCTTATGAGATTGTGTTTTCCTGGACCATATGGATGTCCAGCAAGAGGGAACCTCTGTGGGGTCCTTGAGCTGTCCTTTTATATTGGTATCAAATGTATTTGAAAACCAAATTTGTGGGGTTTGGTTTTCATAACTGTGCAGTACAAATGACATGTTCATTTTATTTTGCGGGTTAATAAGGTTATGGGGATACCACATCTATGCTGTTTTTTTGTTTTTATCTTACTACTCGTACCATTTTGTGTTACATTATTTTCTGTTTACTTTTTAATCAATTTTTTGCATAAGGGTATGTCTGCCTTACAGAATCAGAAATTCTGCTCAGAGATTCTGCTGCACCAATCTAGGGTCTTATTATTATTTAGCTTAAAATATTACAACCAATCATCAATATCAACATATAAAATTGGCTTCCAGCAGCCCACATTTTTTTTATTGATATGATATAGATCAGACCTTCACCGATGCAACTATAACAATTCTGTTATTTATTTAGTTTAATATTAGAAATGGTAATTTGTTTCTTTTATTATGCTCTTATTAAACTCATTTTTATACCTAATTAGGCTACTTGATTACTTGAGGGACATCATTTACTGACCAAAACCAGACAAACCAGACATTGCCCCTGCAGCAAAATATAGGCTATTTAGATCAATCCACTAGACAGCAGCTTTGTTTTCTAGCTCGTAGAGGGGCCCCGCTATATCCACAGGTTCCGTACGAGAACGGGGGTCCCTTATACCCTGAATGAACAGAGAGTTAGTGAAGTATGTGTACTGCCACTTTTCACTTGCTATGGGGCTGCCAAAGCCAGTAAGATGCCCCATGATGTTGCTTGGGGAGTGAGGGTGTAAGACATGAGAAAAAAATCAGAAACATCTATTTTTTTTATTATTATTATTTTATTGGGTCACATTTTTAGAAAAAAAATAAGCAATACATCATTAAACCTGACATATGGCTCAATGAACCCTACAAATAAAATAAAATAAATACATAGCAGGACTGGCTGGGTTTCTCTGAAGATATTTATTTTGTACCGGTTAATGACTTTTAGGCTATGTTCACACAGCGGAATATTTTCATAATGTCCACCCGGAAAAAACAGGCAGAAATTCTGCAAATAATGGGTTCTGCCGGCGCTAGATGCGCTCGGAAATGCGATGTCTCCACAGAAAGTAATGCATTTCAGTGCTGATTCCACCTAAAGAATTGACACAGTCATTCTATCAGCAGGAACCGGAATCAGAATTTCCATGGCTAAAACATCTGCCGTGGAAATTCCGGTGTGCACCGTGCAGCATAATCACTTTGAAAAGAATGGGACTTTGCTTCGACGGAATTAACAAGCAGAATTTCCACCAGATTCCGCTTGGAAATTTTGTTGTGTGAACATGGCCTTAGCGGGTGTGCTTTGCTCTGTGGAACAAACAATAAAAACAGGAAATATATTAAGATTTATTGGCTCTTTTTTCCTCCTCCTTCTTGGTCTGCTCTTCAGCTTAAGATTCTCGTTTTAAAAGTACAAAAGCTCCCATAATGGCCAGAACCGCGTACTGCAAGAGAAAAAGGGAGAGGTATTAGTGTCATAGAAAAACTAAAAATTCATTGTGAAATTACTAAAAATTATATTGCTGAATTCTGATGAATGGTTCCCCTTTCAAGGAGTAGAAAAAAAGAGCTGAGGACAGTGCCAGGTCTTGTGGGTATTACAACTTGGCTTCATTCACATTAATGGAACTGAGCTGCAATAACACACACAACCCGGACATAGGTGTGGTGCTTTTTATTTTTTCCCCTAATCCTGGATAACCCATAAAATAACAACCTTCATTTTACCATAAAATGTAATGGTAAATGTAATGTTATGTTAGGGCCCGGCTTCCATGGCATACTGTTAAAAAGAAGAAAGGAAGAAAAAAGAATATAAGAAAAAAAAGGAGAGGACGGCGCCTTGCGTAACTCCGTGAGAGAAGGGGTCCCTTTAAGGGGTACTCCCGTGGAAAACCATTTTTTTTTTTTTTTTATTAAATCAACTGGTGCCAAAAAGTTAAACAGATTTGTAAATTACTTCTATTAAAAAATCTTAATCCTTCCAGTGCTTATTAGGGGCTGTATACTACAGAGGAAATGCTTTTCTTTTTAGATTTCTCTGATGTCATGACCACAGTGCTCTCTGCTGACCTCTGCTGTCCATTTTTGGAACTGTCCAGAGCAGGAGAAAATCCCCATAGCAAACATATGCTGCTCTGGACAGTTCCTAAAATGGACAGCAGAGGTCAGCAGAGAGCACTGTGGTCATAACATCAGAGAAATCTAAAAAGAAAAGCATTTCCTCTGTAGTATACAGCCCATAAAATGTATTGGAAGGATTAAGATTTTTTAATAGAAGTAATTCACAAATCTGTTTATCTTTCTGGCACCAGTTGATTTAAAAAAAAAAAAAAGTTTTCCACGGGAGTACCCCTTTAAGTAACATCTCTCACCTGGAGTAAGACTATGGTTCGCGCATATCACCCCTATATATCAGGGGTACAGTGGTGATCCTAGTCGGCAGTGGTATGACTGGAATCCTGAGGTCTGGATCCTGTATAGTGGCAATGGTTCTCAGAGGAAAATAGCACTGCTGTGGCACTACCATCATGGATCAGACTTCAAGATTAAAAGAGGCCGTCAGGTGGAAATCCTTTTTTTTTTTTTTTTTTTTTTAAATCAGCAGGTGCCAGAAAGTTTAGATTTGTAAATTACTTCTATTCAAAAATCTTAATCCTTCCAGTACTTATCAGCTGCTATATGCTCCAGAGGAAGTTCTTTACTTTTTAAATTTGTTTTCTGTCTGATCACAGTGCTCTGTGCTGACACCTCTGTCCATGTCAGGAACTGTCCAGAGCAGCATAGGTTTACTATGGGGATTTGCTCCTACTCTGGACAGTTGCTGAGGCAGACAGAGTTGTAAGTATTTTTCAACTACTTTCCAGTCACAGGGCTCTCAGCTTACAACTGAGAGCACTGTGACTGGAAAGTAGTTGAAAAATACAACTTGCTCTGTAGCATACAGCAGCTGATAAGTACTGGAAGGATTAAAATTTTTATAAAGAAGTAATTTACAAATCTGTCAACATTTCTGGCACCAGTTGACTTAAAAAAAAAAAAAAAAAAAAACGGAGTACCCCTTTAATCTTCAACTGGTGCCAGAAAGTTTAACAGATTTGTAAATTACTTCTGTATAAAAATCTTAATCCTTCCAGTACTTATCAGCTACTGTATGCTACAGAGGAAGTTGTATAGTTCTTTCAAGTCTGACCACAGTGCTCTCTGCTGACACCTGACTGTCTGTCTCAGGAACTGCCAAGAGCAGGAACAAGTCCCCATAGCAAACCTATCCTGCACCGGACAGTTCTTGACATGGACAGAGGTGTCAGCAGAGAGCACTGTGGTCAGACAGAAAACAAATTTAAAAACAAAAGAACTTCCTCTGGAGCATATAGCAGCTGATAAGTAGTGGAAGGAGTAAGATTATTGAATAGTAATGTACAAATCTGTTTAACTTTCTGGCACCAGTTGATTTAAAATAAATTGTTTTCCACTGGAGTACACCTTTTAGAATATCAACAAATTTTATTATTTCCACAACAAGAGAAAGATGTCCAGTGCAGTTTCGATGCAATATGTCTTTATTTCAACAATCAAACAGACATGGACGGTGCAAAATTAAACAGATTTGTAAATTACTTCTATTAAAAAATCTTAATCCTACTATGAGCTTCTGAAGTTAAGGTTGTTCTTTTCTGTCTAAATCCTCACTGATGACACGTGTCTCGGGAAACGCCCAGTTTAGAAGCAAATCCCCATAGCAAACCTCTTCTAAACTGGGCGTTTCCCGAGACAGGTGTCATCAGAGAGCACTTAGACAGAAAAGAACAACCTTAACTTCAGAAGCTCATAAGTACTGAAAGGATTACGATTTTTTAATAGAAGTAATTTACAAATCTGTTTAACTTTCTGGAGCCAGTTGATGTATAAAAAAAAGTTATTTCCTGGATAACCCCTTTAAGTCCCTTCCTGTCGCATTAGAGGCAAGTGGGAGTGTTGATTGTTGTGATTGTTTAAACAAATTTTATTGACACATCATACAAAAAAAAAGGTGTCCATCTGGCAAGACGCGTTTCAGGAGCTAGTGCTCCCTTTTTCAATTACAGTGAAAGCTTTACTAGTACTACATTCCGAAACACGTCTTGTTAGATGTGCACCTTTCATTGTTTTTTTTTTATATGATGGGTCAATAAAATTTGTGGATACTCAATCTTCAAGTCTGATCTGTGACGGTAGCACCACCGCAGTGCTTTTCTTTTTTTTCCTCCCAGAACCATGGCATCCCATTGGCACACCACGATCATGTTGTGGGGTTACAGATGGGAGTGACAGAGGGGGGGCCTCCCACGCACTGTAAAACCGCTTACAGCATCTAAAGTAATGTTTTCCAAACAATGTGCCCCAAGCTGTTGCAAAACTACAACTCCCAGCATGATGGGAGTTGTGATTTTGCAACAGCTGGAGACACAGTTTTTGGAAAATACTGATCTAAAAAGAGTTAAAGGGGTACTCCGGGGGAAAACATTTTTTTTTCAATCAACTGGTGCCAGAATTAAACAGATTTGTACGTTCCTTCTATTTAAAAATCTTAATCCTTCCAGTACTGATCAGCTGCTGTATATTAGAGGAAGTTATTTCTCTTTGAATTTCTTTTCTGTCTGACCTCAGTGCCCTCTGCTGACTCTTCTGTCTGTATCAGCAACTGTCCAGAGTAGGAGCAAATCCCCGTAGCAAACCTCTCCTGCTCTGGACTGGAAGGATTATAATTTTTAAATGGAAGTAATTTACAAGTCTGTTTAACTTTCTGGCACCAGTTGATTTAAAAATATCTTTTTTTCCACCGGAGTACCCCTTTAAACAGCTAAGACTGAAGGTCCCTCAGATTACAGCAGGAGCTCAGTATCACCCAACACCCGAGCTACCTGGCATAGCATGGCATGATTGCGTGGGGTTAACTGTAAAGTGAGGTTCGTTCTAGGTTTCTGTTATTAAAATGCTCTGACAGTGGAGACTGGAACCTGCAAAGAGGACATATTGCTCTCTTAAAGGAGTTCTCCAACTGAAATCTTTTATCCCCCGCTGTGCTCGGGCTGTAAAACGATACATAATAAACTTTCACTTACCTGCCTACGATCCCCCATTGTTCCGATATCGCCGCCCATGCTCCGGTCCCTGTCAGCTTCCTCTTCCTGCGGGTCGGTGACTTCACTCTGCGCTCAGCCTATCAGCAGCCGCGACGGGACATTGCTGCGGCCGCTGATAGGCTGAGTGCAGAGTGAAGTCACCGACCCGCAGGAAGTGGAGGAGACCGGGACTGGAGAACGGGACATCGATATCGGAACAATGGGGGATCGTAGGAAGGAAAGTGAAAGTTTATTATGTATCGTTTTACAGCCCGGGCACAGCGGGGGTTAAAAGTTTTAGCTTAGAGAACTCCTTTAAGGCATTGCGACTATAGGTCTCAATAGCCCTGCAGGCACCATCATCACAATACAGTTTCCTACAAGGGGTCAAGCGATGGCCTTAATTAAAACTTGGGCCGAGTCTCTGCCAGGGAGAGCAATAGTGAGACAGATATTGGTAAAGAATGTATTATCCAGTTACCTTAAACTTTGGATAATCGTTCATCACAATCGTTACCATTCCAACATACGGTAAAAACCTAAAAAAAAAAAAAAAAAAAAGTCAGTATTAAATGGGCACTGTCAGAATCAAAAACTTTTTATATGTTGTACATCTTGGCAAACATTAACCTTTCTAATACACTTCATAAAAATGTTCTCTCTCCTTTTTTATAGAAATCGAAGCTTATAAAAAAAGACCACTAGGGGCCCCTATACCATCCAGAACACAATCCTGTCCGGCTGCAGTGTCATCTTTGTCCCAGCTGAAGCACAGGCAGGAACAAAGTCCAGAAAGTGAGAGTGGGACAAGCACTCCTCTGTGCTCACTCCTGTCCTATCAGACTGCAGCATGAAAACAGGGAGGAGGGGGTTACAGAGCAGCTGTTAGATAAAGGGACCCAGAACTGCACAGCAGACTCAGGGAGGAAATGAATGCATGGCTCAGTGCTTGCCTTGGACACACCCCTTCCTGAGCAGTGGATGTGAGAATGAGTGAGCAGTAGAACAGAGGGATTTGTGAGACAAATAGAGAAGCTAGACACATAAAAAAGACATGTACAGCATCTGAATGACCTATTGAGTAACATATATAAGCATCATTTTTATCTCTGATATGACAGATAAGCTTTAAAAGGAAATCCCAGTGTCCTGGGGGAAGCAAGTTGAAAGCTTGTCAGCAAAGCTATAAGAATAACGAAATGGAGGAGTGAGGTTGTGATCCTGCTGTATAGAGATGTAATGAGATTGTATCTGGAATACTGGGGTCAGTTCTGGTGACCTGCAAAAAGATACTGATGAAAGAGTCCAAAGATGTCCCAATGGTGGAAGGTCTTCTAACGTTCAGAAAAAAAAAAAAAATGAATCATATCCTGCCGGGCCGGGATACCTAGCTCTGATCCACGCCGCGACAAGCACTTTGTGTAGGACCTGCCAGCTCAGCCAATCACTGCATCAGCAATGTCCCACTTTGGTCAGTGATTGGCTGAGCCAGAGGTTCCTGAAACAAGCACAGAAGTAGGAACTGGACGGGAGCTGGGGTGGACTGGGGCTAGGTGAGTGCTTTTATTTTTCTTCCCAACCTCAGCAGGATATTAATTTTTACAAGACGCCAGATAGGTTTCATGATTAAAGGAGGTTTTGTCCCACATCTGCACAGATCACAAAGCATGCCCACAACACTCTCTCATAGTCACTGTAAAACTACATCCTCTTGGAGACTGCACCAAGTTTTCATGTTTTAAATCTGGCCACTGATACAAAAAATTAAACGTAACTACTTAGTAAATGAGGATCACGAGATTACCTCCAGACGCAGCAGTCCAACAGCTCCGATAGGATGGGCGCCCCCAATAATTATGACCAAGAAAAATGTTTTTTTTTTTAAACGTGATCAATTTAAAAGGGTTGTCCCAGTCTACTTTCCACTTTGATTTCATATTAGGTGTGGAAGGAAGTAACAGCCTGTTGGGCCCTCAGGATGTTAAGAGTCATACATAGCTCTTACTCAAATAACGTTACTAGGGATCGACCGATTATCGATTTGGCCGATATTATCAGCCGATATTCACGATTTTGGACATTATCGGTATCGGCAATTACCTTGCTGATAAGCTGATAATGCCCTGCCCCATGGCCATAGACAACCGTCGCCACCGCTGCCCCATTGCCTCCTCTCATCCTCTACCCACATACTGCCGCTGCTGACCCATTGCCTCCCCCATCCTCTGCCCACATACCGCCGCTGCTGACCCATTGCCTCCCCCACATCCTCTGCCCACATACCGTCGCCGCTGCCCCAATGCCTCCACCCATCCTCTGGCCACATACTGCCGCCGCTGCCCCATTGCCTCCCCCCATCCTTTGGCCACATACCACCGCCGCTGCCCCATTGCCTCCCCCCATCCTCTGTCCACATACTGCCGCCGCTGCCCCATTGCCTCCCCCCATCCTCTGTCCACATACTGCCGCCGCTGCCCCATTGCCTCCCCCCATCCTCTGGCCACATACTGCCGCCGCTGCCCCATCGCCTCCTCCCCATCCCCGGTGTTATAATTACCTGTTCCCGGGGTCAGCGCTACTTCTAGCTCCTACGCTGTTGCTGTGCGCTGCGCAATGACGAGTGACGTCCCCACAGTCAGTGCGCACAGTGACAGCGCAGGACGCCGATGGAGCCAGAAGTAGCGCGGACCCCGGGAACAGGTAATTATAACATCGGGGATGGGGGGAGGCGATGGGGGGGCGGCGGTATGTGGGCAGAGGATGGGGGGGAGGCGATGGGGCAGCTGTGGTGGTTAGACTCAGGACTCCAGGACAGGCAGGGGGGAGAAGCGGGTGGCGGCGGTGGTCTCTGGCCCGGCAAAAGCCGCTGCAGTTCATTGATTTAAAGCGCCCGCGGAATATCAGTATAAGTTATCGGCTTATACTGTATACTTATACTATATCAGTCGATCCCTAAACGTTACTTCTACATTCTGTACTGTATCACTAGACTGCCTTGGTGACCCAACTACCCAGTGCCACAAAAAAGTCCTGAATAAGTGTTGATGGCGATTTGTGCAACTGATCATCTTCTTATACAGTAGTACACAAAGAAATGCATATACCCAATGGGAAGAGGGCCGATAACATGAAGAAAAGTACCTATATCTTGTCCACTGGGGTCACTAAAGGCTGTGTGGTGACAGTGATTGGTAAGTGGGGTTATGATGTAAAAAAGGTTCCTATATTTCGCCCTCGTGGTCACTAAAGGCTATAAAGAGAGATGACAGTAATCTGATGTGACTGGTAAAAGTGGTGATAACATGAAGAAAAGCTCCTGTATCTTCTCCAAACTCTGGGGGTCACTGGACCCAGTATAAGGAAAGATGTCAGTAACAGACTGTGGCCGTTCTTCCTGTTCTCACATGCAGATTAATATTCAACCCCCAGATCCATGAGATTTGAACCAGTGAACAACAACTCTGTGAGAACATCCAACTGGTCTACAGTACGATAAAGATCTGGTCACAAGCAGCTATGGGTTAGAAAACGTTACCAAGGTAGATAATACAGTGGTCCTTCAAGTTACGATATTAATCAGTTCCAGGACGACCATTGTATGTTGAGACCATAACTATGGGAACCTGGTAATTGGTTCTGAAGCCACCAAAATGGCATCCAAAAATAGGAAAAAGTGAGGATTAAAAGGGTATTCCAGGAAAAAAAATTTTTTTTATATATCAACTGGCTCTAGAAAGTTAAACAGATTTGTACATTACTTCTATAAAAAAATCTTAATCCTTTCAATAATTATCAGCTCCTGAAGTTGAGTTGTTTTCTGTCTGGCAACAGTGCTCTCTGCTGACATCTCTGCTTGTCTCAGGAACTGCACAGAGTAGGATAGGTTTGCTATGGGGATTTGCTTCTAAACTGGGCGGTTCCCGAGACACGTGTCATCAGAGAACACTTAGACAGAAAAGAACAACTCAACTTCAGAAGCTCATAAGTACTGAAAGGATTAAAATTGTTTAATAGAAGTAATTTACAAATCTGTTTAACTTTCTGGAGCCAGTTGATACATAAAAAAATAGTTTTTTTCCTGGATAACCCCTATAAAAAGATAAATAAGTAGATAACTAATATAGAAAAATCAAGTCCTTAAATATAAAAGTAAGAAAGATCTGCTGGGAGCTGTAATCACTGTCTATGTCAGTGTTTCCCAACCAGGGTGCCTCCAGTTGTTGTGATACTACAACTCCCAGCATTCTGGGAGTTGTAGTTTTGCAACAGCTGGAGGCACCCTCTTTGGGAAACACTGGTCTATGTAGAGGACAGAAGCTTCTTCAGGGTCCTGTACAGAACACGCAATGGCCTTAAAAAAAAAAGGAAAATGGAGCCGCCCTCACCTGATGTCCAAAAGAGCAGCTAACCCTGGCAGAGGTAAAGAGTACAGAACATGTAATACCTCCCTGTACTGTGGGGGGCGCTACCAGACACCAGTCAGTGCATGCACTTTAGGAATACACAGTTTTACCAGTGAAATATGCATTCTGATTGGTCGGTTCTTCCAGCCATTGACACGTTTCGCAGATTCCATAGCATTGTATGTTGAGTCGTGTTTAAAGTTACAATGGTCCAGAAAAGACCATTGTATGTTGAAACGTTTGTATGTTGAGGCCATTGTAAGTTGAGGGATCCTCTATCTGTAATGGGGTATTGTTAAGGAAGACAATGCCCAATAATATGTGGACCAGAACAGCTCCTACTGCGCCTCTTCTCAAATCTGTAAACATGGTCACATGCCTGCCCACCTCACACGTACCATGTTGTTATTGGGTCTATTATTTTTGGCCGATCACTTTTTTTTTTTTTTTAAACAGTTTTCTAAATATAGAGTTCCTAATCTCCTGCATAGAGTGCATTTCTGGCTGCCTGATAAGTTATTGTCTAAGGAAGATTGTGAATGTAGCCTTATAAATTATCTACATCCTGAATAAAGTCCTCAAAATAAAAAAAATGGTCTTTGGCGTCAAGTTGTAGGACCTGCTCCCAGCTCTGGTGGTTAAAGGGGTAGACATCTTATCCCCCATCCAAAGGATAGGGAATAAGATGTCTGATCGTGGGGGTTCTGCAGCTGGTGAGCCCCACGATCTTGGCTGTGGCACCCCAGACATTCAGTGCACGGAGCGAACGTCGCTCCGTGCCGGATGTCTGACGATGCGGGGAGGAGGCTCGTGACGTCCCCTCAATGCAAGTCTATGGGAGGGGGGCGTGGACCTGACGTCACGAGACTCCAGAGCTGCACCTAAACGAACGCCGGGTGCAGCAGGGAGATCGCGGGGGTCTCCAGCGGTGGTACCTCCATGATCAGACATCTTATCCCCTATCCTTTGGATAGGGGACAAGATGTCAAGGGGCGGAGTACCCCTTTAATGCTGAGCGCATCAAGTGGGATGATATAGTGCTGTCTGTTTAGACCATATGGCTGTTCGTCTAGTCCGCTCTAAGTGAAACATGCAAAGAGTTTGTAGGTTCTTCAGAAAAGAGCTTCTCGTGTTCTCTCTCGAGTCCTTCATGACGTTTGCTCAGTAATTCACTGTGGCTTCTCTTCGTGTTACACAGTGCGCCAAACTATCCTTCCAATGCTAAAAGCGGTTTACTCAGCCGTGATTTATACAGTCACTGGAGGCCAGGCTGTTGTTTTATTGCAGGCTCCATTATAGGAATGAGATCTGCGAAATCTTACCACCACAGCAACAAATCTACCTCATGGAGATCAGTCAAGACATCCAAACAAAAGGATAGAAGAAAAACAAAAGACTGTCCATAAAGAAGCAGTATTTAAAGAATGTGTGTTTGGGGGGGCTGCTACAGCAATCTACCCAACCGGGCAGAAGGCCTACTCTCCATAATCCAATATACTAGGAACTTCTGCCCCTGTAACCAGATAAAACCAAGAGAGACCAGACAGTCTACTCCTGACCACCAGTCTGTGAGGTGCACAAGTTCCCAGTTGTTTTATTGACCTGCCTTTATCGCACTTGGATCAAGAGAAAGCAATAAACCCACCATAAAAATAGGTGTGTGAATTTCGCCAGCCGTATGGTAGAGCAATTTTGCCCTTTTGACACCTGGGCCCACAACTCCAGAGACCAGATGGTGCGAGACCTATTGCAATATATGGTGGTGAACAACCTCGACACGAAAAACACAATTCATACCGTGAAAGACCTGTAATTACTTCACATGGTTGAAGATAAAGCACCAGTTCCCATAGTAAACAAGTCACCATTTTTCTCACTAAATACTGTTTCTTGTAGACAACAGTACCTTCTAATTCCAGGTCTTTTTAAAGCTCTTCACAAGTGTCCTTGGATCTTGGACAACTCTTCTGATTATTCTACTCACTACTCAGAAATCTTGTGAGGAGCTCCTGGTCAAGGCAACTTTATGGTGAAATTATCATCCTTTCACGTCCGTACTATTGTTTCCAACAGTGCTCGGATCGATCGATTATCGGTATGGCCGATATTCTCGGCCGATAATCCCGATTTTGGGCATTATCAGTATCGGCAATTACCTTGCCGATAAGCCGATAATGCCCCGCCCGCTAGTACGCTGCATAGACGCCGCTACGCCGTGACGTCAGGTGCGTCGCTGCGCACGGGCGTCACTGCGCAGCAGCGTCTATGCTATGTTACTAGGCCGGAGCCTGCCCGGAGTGGAGAAGATGACCCCCGGAGAAGAAGGACAACCCGGACCGGTTCACCCTCCACCCGGAATGCCGCCGGACACTACAGGAAGGAAGGATGGCCCGGACCACCCTGACAGGTAGGAGTAGAGAAGCGGGTGGTGGCTGTGGCGGCCTATGGCACCGCAAAAGCCACTGCAGTGCATTGATTTAAAGCGCCCGCTTTAAATCATTGATCTGCAGCGGTGTGGCGGGGGGATAAATAGCCGATAACTTATACCGGAATATCGGTATAAGTTATCGGCTATCGGCCCTAACCTCCACCGATTATCGGCCCTAAAAAAAACGATATCGGTCGATCCCTAGTGCTCACCCTGACATTCAGAAGCTTAGAAATACACCTGCAGCCAATGCCATTGTTATGTTTTACAACAATTAGGTCTTGGAGGTCTTTAGACAGCTCTTTCCTTTACCCATCATGAGATGTGTCTTGTGTGACACCTTGACAATGAAACCTTTTTGTAGCCATCATTTGGGACTGAACCAACTGATATTAATTTGCACTGACAAGGGGCTGGATTGCTTTTTAATTACAGATAGATTTTAGCTGTTGTCTTGGCTTTCTATGCCTTTTTGCATCTTCCATTCTTTATGTGTTCAATACTTTTTACCTGTGTCATTTCACATTTACACAGAACTTAATTTTTGAATTTTTTGTTTTAGATTCTTTGTATGTATGGATTGATACTAACATCTGGAGGAAAATTTCATGTTATCAACACCATTGGAAAATTTAGTTAGTGAGAAAAATGGGGTGACGTGTTCAATACTTATTGTACCCGATATAAAGAACCTGTTACAGATAGTCCACTTCCTGACGCACATTCCGGATTGAGAAAGCCCTCCCCATCCACAAAACACATGTTGCCCTGTAATAATATCAGTAGAGTGCTGACAGATGGCGAAGAGACTGACATTACTCACTTGTCTTGACTCCATATGCTGCATTTAGAAGCCAAGTACAGGACGTGATTCGCTGTCGAGCTGTTCTTACTTTTCATCATTCTGATGCGTAAATGAAGCAGAAGTCCACCTATGGAATGGATGTGGAAATCCTATTGCCCAATGCCCAGGACATGCAGTTCCAGGTGCCGGCCAGGTGAATTTTGCTCACATTTAGCCCTGCTTTGGCTAGCAGAGCCGGACCGACAAACCGCGGCACTCAGGGTGTATGGAGCAGGCTCCTGACTCGTTCCCACTCCATAACCGGTGGTTCCCAGCTGATTTCAGTAGCTGGGGGCTGCTGCTAATAGCCGGCATGAGCGGCTATTAATCCTTTAGATCACTGCTGTCAAAGTTGACAGTGGCATCTAAAGGTACCTTTTAACCATCCCTGGTGGTCTAGTGGGGTGGATCATATGCAGAAAAAATTAAGTAAAAAGCGACCAAAAAGTCAGAATACCACCAAAATTGTACCGATAAAAACAGCAAAAAAAATAGCCCTCATACAGCCAGGTATATGGAAAAATAAAAATGTTATAGGGGGTCAGAAAAATGGCAATAAAAAAAAGATTCTAGAAAGTTTAGAATTTTAAATTAGTAAAACATGACGGAAAATAAACAAATTTGGTATTGCTGTAAATCAGGGCGACCTAAAGTATCAAAATAACATCTAAGTCAGACCACAAGGAGAATGGCTTAAAAGATTTAAAAAAAAACTCCAAAACTTGCAAAATTGCTTTATTTTCCATTTCACCTCACAAATAATAGTTTCTTTGTTTTTGAGCATATGTTATGAAAAACAACTGGTCCTTCAAAAAACAAGCCTTCATATGGATCGGTAGATGGAAAGATAAGAGTTAGGCTAGAATTCCACTGAGGTTTTTGCCCTGCATTTTTTTGGCTTAAAAATACCAGAAAAAAACACCAGAAAAACTGCCACTGTTTTTCCCTGCGTTTTGGCGGTTTTTGTGGTTGTGTGGAATTTGCCTATTTTTGGCCCCTTTGGCATTTTTTGTACAAAATTAGTTGGGTACCAAAAAAATACCGTATTTATCGGCGTATAACACGCACTTTTTAGGCTAAAATTTTTAGCCTAAAGTCTATGTGTGTGTTATACGCCGATACACCCCCAGGAAAGGCAGGGGGAGAGAGGCCGTCGCTGCCCGCTTCTCTCCCCCTGCCTTTTCTGGGGTCTAGAGCCCTGCTGCCGGCCCTTCTCTTCCCCTGGCTATCGGCGCCGCTGCCCGTTCTGTCCCACTGACTATCGGTGCCGGCGCCCCATTGCCGGCGCCGATAGCCAGGGGGAGAGAAGCGGCGCCGAAAGCCAGGGGGAGAGAAGGGGCAGCGGCACCCATTGCCGGCGCCGCTGCCCCGTTGCCTCCCCCCATCCCCGGTGGCATAATTACCTGTTGCCGGGGTCGGGTCCGCGCTGCTTCAGGCCTCCGGCGTGCATCCCCTGCGTCGTTGCTATGCACTGCACGGCGTGGCGCACTGACGTCATGCGCCGCGCCGTGCAGCGCATAGCAGCGACGCAGGGGATGCACGCCGGATGCCTGAAGCAGCGCGGACCTGACCCCGGCCACAGGTAATTATGCCACCGGGGATGGGGGGAGGCAACGGGGCAGTGGCGCCGGCAATGAGTGCCGCTGCCCCTTCTCTCCCCCTGGCTGTCAGCGCCGCTTCTCTCCCCCCGGGGTATACACGCGCACACACGCACCCTCATTTTACCATGGATATTTGGGTAAAAAACTTTTTTAACCCAAATATCCTTGGTAAAATGAGGGTGCGTGTTATAGGCCGGTGCGTGGTATACCCCGATAAATACGGTAAATAAAAAAATAGAAAAAAAAAAGAAAAAAGGATGCAGTAGGGATGTAAAAATATGTATTTAATTACATTTTTTTCTTTTTTATAACAACATTTTAATAAATTTTTTTATAAAGTGTGTGTAACTTTTTTTCTCTTTTTTTTTTTTTACATTTTATATGTAGTACTACTACTCCCAGCATGGAACACACTGTTCCATGATGGAAGTAGTAGTACCTGTACTAATAGACATATCACCCAATGCGATCGTCCATAATATAGCAGAGATGCGGCTGTATACAGCGCTCGCATCTCTGCACTATACTCCGGCCAGTGATGTGAATAGAACATCACGCATTCATATTTCCCACCCAGAGTGGTGATTGGCCGGATGGTTGCAGCCAATCACAGCTCTCAATGGGAAATATGAATGAGTGAGTGGCCGGCCGGAGTATAGTGCAGAGATGCGAGCGCAGGAGAAAGCCGCTCCATCTCTGCAATAGACAGGACGATGTCAGTAGTGATACCCGCTGTGATCTGTCCTTAACTGCAGGTACTACTACTCCCAACATGGAGCACACTCTGTTCCATGTTGGGAGTTGTAGTATTTGCAGTTAAGGAAAGATCACAGTGGATGTCACTCCTGACACCAGCTGTGATCCTCCTGTATAATGTATAGATGCGGCGGACACTCTTCTATGGTCCCCTGCACTGACGTATATATACACATATTCATATTTCCCACAGAGAGTTGTGATTGGCCGGAAACATCTGGCCAATCACAGCTCTCTGTGGGAAATATGAATAGTTGTATATATACGTCAGCGGTTGGCCGCATCAATAAATTATACAGGAGGATCGCAACAGGCAATCTGTCAATGAGTACAGGTACTACTACTCCCATCATGGAACAGTGTGTTCCATGCTGGGAGTAGTAGTACTACCTAAAAAATGTTGGGGGGGAAATTGAAACACACACACACACTACATTTTTATTATTGTCGGCTACATTTTTAGTGCTTTACCCGCCCACATAAATTGAACCCTGTTTAAAAATTACTACTGTATCTTTTTTATAATTTTTTTTTAATGGTCTCCTACGAAGTTTTAATAAAAAAAGGTATCTCCATCCCTTTTTTGGGATAAGAATAAAAAAAACGCCTGAAAAAACGCCAAACTAGGTTTTGTCAGGAGTTTTGAAAAACCAGCCTCTGAGCCCAAAAATGCTGAAAAACGCCAAAAGGATAAAAAAAAACGCCAAACTGAAAAATGCCAAGTGGATCTGGCATTCTGCAGTTTTCTATTGACTTGCGGCTAACATCTGAATTCGCTAAAAAAAAGTTGTGCGGGAAAATTGGCATTTTCTATGGCGTTTTTGCAAAAAAAAACCTCAGTGGAATTCCAGCCTTTTATGGCGATTATATGGCGAGGAGAAAAAAAAAAAGAATAGACCAATATACAGTAAAATTCCATCAATCCTGTACCCCCAGGGCCTAGAAATCCCACTACAGTAAAGCAGTCCCATACAGGCAGTGTTTCCCAACTGGGATGCATCCAGCTGTTGCAAAACTACAACTCCCAGCATGCCCGGACAGCGGCATGCTGGGAGTTGTAGTTTTGCAACAGCTGGAGGCATCTCAGTTGGGAAACACTGACACAGAGTTATCATCAGACAATCTTATTGCGCTGTAATTTTGTCGCGTATCCTTAAAACATTGCCGGCAAGCACTCCGCTAGTGAATCCCGAGCCTTGTACGAGAATGGTTAATGCCTTCTAGTAAAGGAAAACGAGCAGCCACCTCCGGAGCAATAAAAAGTAAAGTTCACTTAAGAATAAGTAGCAGACGTTGGCGCTTGTTCAGCACAGGCGGCGGCGGAGGTGAAAGCCACTAGAGCTGCAATGATGTTTTATTCTATTCATACTCAGAAGGATTTCTACGCTTACATAATGTCCGCACGCAAGGCTGAATAACATAAAAATGCAATTACCTTTATGGAAGCCACACGAAAAATAAAAAATAAAACGCTGCGGACCTTTATTACGATGACTGCGTCCTACTGAGCGAAAATAAGAAGATGACTATCAACAACCTGACGGATTTACGCAGGTATACTACAGGGCTGATCTTGATTCAGTGTAGGATTCTCTTAAAGGGGACACACACTTTAAATGGGCAGTGTCAGATCCAAAAACTTTTTATATGTTGTTACTGATGAAAGTTAAAGACCCTTCCTAGTAGGGATGTTTAAATTTTTTTTTTATATTTAATAAAGAAAACGGCTCCTGAAAATCCCAACACTAGGGGTCCCCATACCTACTAGGACTCTATCCAGTTCTGCAGCAGCATCAGGCTTGTCCATGAGTCATGGAAATGGAATGACCTATGGACAAGGCTGCATGAGCAGAAACATCAATCACCTCCCACCACCACAAGGAGGGACACGCCCCCTCCCACCACACACCATTCACCTCCCACCACCACAAGGGAGGGACATGCCCCCTCCCACCACACACCATTCACCTCCCACCACCACACGGGAGGGACACGCCCCCTCCCACCACACACCATTCACCTCCCACGACCACACGGGAGGGACACACCCCCTCCCACCACACACCATTCACCTCCCACCACCACACGGGAGGGACACGCCCCCTCCCACCACACACCATTCACCTCCCACCACCACAAGGGAGGGACATGCCCCCTCCCACCACACACCAATCACCTCCCACCACCACAAGGGAGGGACACGCCCCCTCTTACCACACACCAATCACCTCCCACCACCACAAGGGAGCGACACGCCCCCTCTTACCACACACCAATCACCTCCCACCACCACAAGGGAGGGACACGCCCCCTCTTACCACACACCAATCACCTCCCACCACCACAAGGGAGGGACACCCCCCTCTACCTCCCCCCACCACAAGGGAAGGACACGCCCCCTTCCCTGAGAGCATTTCTACATAAAATAAATAAGAATAATAATTCCTCTAACCTTCCCCACTCCCGTACACTGAGGCCTCTTCATTGTTCGCTTCATTACTCATAGTGATGCAGGACTTCCTCCTTTGCTCCATTATCTGAGTGGGGAAGGACCTGCTGAACCTGACACGCATTTTATTGTATGCCAGGTCCTGCACCACTCCAGATAATGGATCGAAGGAGAATGTCCTGCACCACTAATAGGGCAGAGGATGCAAAGGCCTCAGTGTGGGAGTGGAGGAAAGACAAGTTGAATTTTTATTCTTTTCTTTTGAAGGGGACTTACTGGGGGAAACTACGTAACGGGAGCATCTATCTAATAGGAGGTTCCCTACCTGACAACTTAACTATTGAGGGGTTCTACCTAAAAGGAAAGGGTTCCCTACCTAACTACTGGGGGCTTCTACTTAATAGGGGAGATTCCCAACCAACCTACCTACTCGGGGCTTCAACCTAATAATGGGATTCCCTACCTACCTACTGGGGGCTTCCACCTTAGGGTACGTTCACACTGCGGAATTCCGTGTAGTGAACATTACCATAAGTGTGAATGGGTCTTCCGCGAGACCCGTTCACAAATTGTTTCGCGCAAAGAAACATCATGTTCATTCTTTGTGCAGAAGTCCGCGAGCAATGCATAGCCATCAATGGTGATGGTGCAGTGCCACACGGCACTACCGCCGAAGTATTTTTGGCGGTGGCCGCCTGCAGTTCGCTGAATTCATCAGTGTGAACATACCTTAATAGAGATGATTCTCTACCCATCTACTGTGGAATAACTTAATTATGAGTGTCATTGAGGGCCTCATGTTTGACTTTCAACTAAGGCTTCACTAAGGCTTCACTTCTACTGTCACATGACATAAAAAACAAGTACCGGTAATTGGTATTGGGGCTTACTTGGTCTTAGGTGGTATTGGAACATCCCTTACAGAAAACCCAAACACTGGTTGTAGAAACGTTTTTGAGTAGAAATTATTCCTTAACTGGTTTGTATATACAGGGCAGCCATTAGAAATATCTGAGCCCCACACAGTCAAACGGTCAGGGGCCACCATCTTTTGCCCCATAATACAGTGGTCCCTCAAGTTACAATATTAATTGGTTCTGGGACGACCATTGTATGTTGAAACCATTGTATGTTGAGACCAGAACTCTATGGAAATCTGGTAATTGGTTCTGAAGCCCCAAAATGTCATCCAAAAATAAGAAAAAAAGTGAGGATTAAAGAAAAATAAGTAGATAACTAATATAGATAAAGCAAATCCTTACATATAAAAGTAATAAAGATCTGCTGGGAGCTGTAATCACTGTCTATGTCAGTGTTTCCCAAGCAGGGAGCCTCAAGCTGTTGCAAAACTACAACTCCCAGCATGCCCGGACAGCCAAAGGCTGTCCGGGCATGCTGGGAGTTGTAGTTTTGCAACAGCTGGGGCCACCCTGCTTGGGAAACACTGGTCTATATAGAGGACAGGAGCTTCTTCAAGGTCCTGTAAGTAAAAAAAAAGTAACATGGAGTCGCCCTCACCTGGTGTCCAAAGGAGCAGCTAACCCTGGTACAGGTAAAGTGTACAGGAAATGTAATATCACCCTGTACTGTAGGGGGCGCTACCAGACACCAGTCAGTGCATACGCTTCAGTAATACAGGGGTTTTACCAGTGAATGCCCATTTTGATTGGTTGGTTTTTCCGGCCATTGACACGTTTCACAGATCTGAACTGTCATTGGCATTGTATGTTGAGTCTGGTTTCAACTTACGATGGTCCAGAAAAGACCTTTGTATGTTGAAACTATTGTATGTTGAGGCCATTGTAAGTTGAGGGATCACTGTATACATTTAGTGGGGATCTGAGGATATTGGAAGCGGTGAGTAGTATGATCATAAGGCAGCATACAGATCACAAAATTCACTCTTTTATGCATGGTCTCTCAGGTAACGGGAAGCAGATGTTTACACCGCCATTGTCAGCCACCATGCCGCATTTTACAGACTTGCTAAGGGAGGGAAACAGAATATCAGCTGGGGCCTGTGACATTAATAGGCCCCATGTACACACATGACATCCGTCATAAGGAGACCGTAAAGAATAAAGATTGTGTGACGGATGCAGTAACCTGTCATTTTACCACAACCAAAGCTGCTGTGGAATCCGAGCCATACACAGATAAGTCACTACTCACCCTCGTGCTCGGCCCACAACGTCCTTCTTTTCAAGCCAGTTCTGTCCTTCCTTATAGAGGCCTCGGTCATCAACTTCATTGTTATCTCCCTTAGTCAGAAACTTGATATCTCCATTCTCTCTGAAAGTAAAATATGAAGAATTAACGTGTTCTACACAATTGTCAACCTTTGAAAATTTTACAATTTGTATAAATAAATTATGAAGAGTCACTTATACTTCACAGCTGCACTCACTATTCTGCTGGTGGATTCACTGTGTACATACATTATATTACTGATCCTGAGTTATATCTTGTATTATACTCTGGAGCTGTACATACTATTCTGCTGGTGAGGTCACTGTGTACATACATTACATTACTTATCCTGTACTGATCCTGAGTTATATCCTGTATTATACTCCAGAGCTGTATTCACTATTCTGCTGGTGGAGTCACTGTGTATATACATTACATTACTTATCCTGTACTGATCCTGAGATATATCCTGTATTATACTCCAGAGCTGTACTCACTATTCTGCTGGTGAGGTCACTGTGTACATACATTACATTACTTATCCTGTACTGATCCTGAGTTATATCCTGTATTATACTCCAGAGCTGTATTCACTATTCTGCTGGTGGAGTCACTGTGTATATACATTACATTACTTATCCTGTACTGATCCTGAGTTATATCCTGTATTATACTCCAGAGCTGTACTCACTATTCTGCTGGTGAGATCACTGTGTACATACATTACATTACTTATCCTGAACTGGTCCTGAGTTATATCCTGTATTATACTCCAGAGCTGTACTCACTATTCTGCTGGTGGGGTCACTGTGTACATACATTACTTATCCTGAACTGGTCCTGAGTTATATCCTGTAGATCTTTTATTAAAAAATATAAAACATTACAAAAAGAACGAACATCACCATAACAATAATACAAACAACATACACCTGTATAATATATACAAAAATGAGTCCATATTAGTCCAAAAATGTCCAACCAAGTATCTTCTGGTCCAGCCTCATTCTCACCAAATACACCGCTATAATAACAACAACTACTAAACACACTACAATAATAATAATACTTACAGTAATAATAATAACAACAATAATAACAAAAAACTGGTCCGGTTGCATTTCCCCACCCAAAATAATAAATATAATAAATATGTGTCAAACCACCAACAAACCCCACAAACAGAAAAACAGAATATACAATTTATTTTTATTTTTTTTGGCCCTGAGCTGGTCCCGCATCCCATGCCCCCAGTACATGATACCAGACGTCCATGAACCAGTCCAGGATTTTTTTTTTTATTTTTTTTTATAAAAGGTCCCACACAGAAACCCCCCTCCCCCCATCTACCCACCACCCAACCTAACACTAAACCCCAACACAACCCAACCCCTAGAAAAAAAAACAATATATATACATATATACACATATACATAAATGTACAAACAAAACAAATATATACAAAATAATACAAACTATACAAAACAAACAACAATAAGGCTTTTCAATCACACAATCCCCTAAAGCTCAAGTTCAGTGCCTGCAAGCCCTATATCACCATATATCTACAGCACAAAACAAAAAGACTAATGTGCCAGCATCAGCCCACCACCAGGGGGAGACAACAGGCTAAGGCACTTTAAAGGCAGAGCCCCTCCACAGACAAGAGGCCCTGCCAGCACCCAGCCTCTCGTACTCCAGAGAACGCACCTTCACCAGGTCACCAAGAATGTTCCTAACCACCTCACCCACAGGGAGGATTTTACGCTGCGTCGACACTAAACACCGTGCGTTCCACGTGTAATACCTGACCACTGAGCTGACTAGGAATAAAGTGCACTGGTCCCAGCCTCCAAGGTTTCTGAATGCCCCATAGGCCCATTCCGCATAGGAGAGACTGGCCAGCCGAGGCCAACCAATGGAAGCGCCCACCCTGTTGTAAACCTCTGTGTTAAAGGGACAATGAAGCAGAAAATGCTCCATGCTTTCCAGCATGCCTCCACACTCTTCGCGGGGACATCCCCGGTCATCAGAGCTCCTGCACTTCAGATTGTCTCTCACACACAGTTTCCCGTGGAAGCAGCGCCAAGTCAAGTCCCAAAACTTCAAGGGGATCCTGATAGAATTCAAAAGCTCTAAACCCACCTCCAGATCCCGACTTGGGCAGTCCTTGAGCGCCAATGGCCTCTGGAAATGAGAAGACAGGACCCTCTTGTCAAGGAATTTCCTCGACAGAGTCCTAATCTCCCACATCCCCAGACCCCACCGACGAATAACCTTCAGAGCCGGGGTAGCGTAAGCCGGGAGATGCCCGTGTGGTGTGCGAAGATCCTTCACTTGCCCTCCTGTCTCCCATTCCTGGAAGAAAGGCCGAAACCATCCCCTACAGGAGGATACCCACGGAGGAGCCCTCTCTGACCAGAGGTTTGCTATATTGGTCTTAAGAAAGGTATTCACTAGGAACACCACAGGGTTGACCATACACAACCCCCCTAGTCTCCTCGTACGGTAAGTAACCTCCCTCTTCACTAGGTTCAGTCTATTCCCCCATAACATTTGGAAGAACACACTGTAGACCCGGGTCCAAAGAGGTTCTGGCAACATGCATACACTGCCCAGATATATCAGCAAAGGGAGCAGGAAAGTTTTCATCAGGTTAACCCTTTCCCGGAGGGTCAAAGACCAACCCTTCCACTGATCCACCCTCTGAGCGGCGATCTTAAGCCTGCTGTCCCAGTTTTGTTTGGGGTAATCCCCTTGACCAAATTCGATGCCGAGGACTTTTGCGGATTCCTGGGGCTCTGGAAGGGCGTCCGGGAGATTAAAATCAGGATCTCCCCCTCCCAGCCAGAGACTCTCACACTTATCCTGATTGATCTTGGACCCGGATACCTCCGAGTAGCGGTCCACCTCTGACATCAACCATCTGCCCTCCTCTTGTGAGGAGACAAACACGGTGATATCATCAGCGTACGCTACCACCCTCAGAGCCGAATCCGGCACCGCCAGGTCCATTCTCACCCCCGCCAACGGTCCACAACCAATCCTTCTAAGGAAAGGATCGATTGCAAACACGTACAGCAAAGGGCTCAAAGGACAACCCTGACGGACACCAGACCCAACCTCAAAAGAGCGGCCAATCCAACCATTCACAAGCGGGAAACTCTCTGCCCCTACATACAAGGTCTTAAGCCAATCAACAAAACCCCCTGGCAGGCCATATCTCAGAAGGACAGACCAGAGGTACTCATGGTTAACCCGATCAAACGCTTTTGCCTGATCCAAGGACAGCAAGTACCCCTTCCAGTGGCCAGCCCTACCCTGCTCCACAGCCTCTCGGACACTGAGCACAGCACTGAATGTACTGCGGCCCGGAACAGAGCAATGCTGAGCCCCCGAAAGGAGCCGGGGTGCAAACTCCACCAACCGGTTAAACAGCACTTTTGCCAGAATCTTTCTGTCCGCATTGAGAAGTGCTATGGGACGCCAATTCTCAATGTGGGACGGGTCTTTACCCTTTGACAGGATGATCAGCGCTGACCTCCTCATTGACTTTGGCAGAGTGCCCGAGGATAGACACTCATTAAAAACCGCAGTCAAGAGGGGAACCAAAGTGTCCTTAAAGGTCTTATAGAACTGAGATGTTAAGCCATCCGGACCGGGTGACTTCTTGAGGGCAAGCCCATCAATAGCCATCCTGACTTCCTCTTCCCTGATCATCTCTGTCAAAACGTCAAGAGAGGGGTCTACTCCTGGTTCAGGGATGGTTTCAGCCAAGAAAGCTGATACCTTATCTCGATCTAGATCCTTCCTTCCCAAGAGGTGCGAGTAGAAGGATCTGACGACCTCCAGGATCCCTGATCTGGACCTTTTCAAGGATCCCGTACTATCAATCAGTCCTGAGACTATTTTACTATTCACTGACATCTTGCAGTTTCTGTAAGGGTCGGGCGAGCGGTACTTCCCGTAATCCCTCTCAAAAACCAAAGATGCGTGCCTATCATACTGGCACTTCATCAGCAAGGACTTCACTCTGGAGATATCCTCTCGGCTACCTCCAGTCGAGACAAGGTTCTCAAGTTTCTTCCTCAGGCCCTGGTACAAGCGGTACCTGTTTAGGCTTCTGAGGCCCGAGAGCTGGCGGAAGAATCTTGCAACCCTTTCCTTGAAGATCTCCCACCACTCTGACTTACTGTTACAAAGGCCCAGCAATGGTACCTGGCTCTGAAGAAAATCCTCAAAGGACTGTCTTATCTCCGCTTCTTCCAAGAGAGACGAATTCAGCTTCCAATAGCCTCTGCCCATCCGGGGGGTCTCTGTGACATTCAGAGAAAACAAAATTAAACAGTGATCGGAGAACTCCACCTCAACAACAGATACTGCTGAAGAGACGGCTTCCTCCTTTAAATAAAACCTATCTATCCAAGACCTACAACTACCCCTATGATAGGTGAATCCCGCGTGGCCTGGGGTGTGCCGGATGTGGACATCCACCAGGCGAGCCTCACTCGCTATGCTATTAAGGGCGACGCTATCATAAGTCAGCTTGTCTCTGGCACCTCCCCTGTCTTGGGGCCTCGTGACAGCATTAAAGTCCCCTCCAAAGACCACCTGCCGACTTGTAAAAAGATAGGGCTTGATCCTCATAAAGAGGCACTTCCGGTCCCACTTAGACTGTGGGCCGTAGATGTTAATAAGGCGAAGTTCTTGTCCCCTCATGAGGACATCTAAGATCAGGCACCTCCCCATTTCTAACTCGATAACCCGTCGGCATTCTACCGCTGCGGTAAAAAGGACCGCCACTCCGCTATACGGCTCGGCCCCAAGAGACCAGTAGGAGGGCCCATTCCTCCACTCTCTTTTAGCCTTGTAGATAGATGACATATCTGTTAGCCTGGTCTCCTGCAAAAATAAAATATCAGCATTAATATGGGCAAAAAAATCATAGGCCGCAAATCGAGCTGTATCTGACTTAATGCTGGCAACATTAATGGATGCCAGAGTCAACGGAGAGGGTGCCGCCATCAAGGGTGATTGAGTTAGACAGCTTTCTTTTTCCCACTCCCCTTCTCACCCTCCACATCAGAAGAACTCTTCACCCTCTTTAGAGAAATAGAAGTGTCCATCTCACCAGACGTCGTTTTACTTTCCTCGTCTCCGGATTCTAGGCCAGTCCCTTCCCCCGAGGACATAACCTCCCCAGGGGAAGAGGACTCGGCGCCCCCTGGAAGCCCCTCTGCCACCTCCCCCTCATCCTCCCCTTCCGAAGAAGAGGAGGAGATGTCCCTGAGGGGTCGGAATCGATTGGAAAGGCCAACCAGAGGGGAGTCAGTTTTGCCTTCCTTTGGCACCTGGACCAGGGTGGGAGAAGATCTCAAATCTCCCTTTTTTTTTTTACTTGTACCCCGCTTTCGTGTCTCCTTCTGCCATCCCATATCATCCTCCTCCACGCTATCTGAGGAGATGGCACCTTCCTCATTCTGGATCCTCCTGACCTCCTCATTCAGCTCGCCATCCCTCGGGGTCTCAGCAGCAAGGTTGGCCTCTGGGACAGAATGAGAGGTCGTCCCAGTAACCCGGGCTTTCTCCATCACCCTATCCCTTTGGCGTTTATCAAGACGTCTTAGTTGGGCTGGTGTCTTTCTCTTGCTGTTCCTCACTGACCCCTCAGTTCCTCCACCCCTGCTAGTCCCCTCCCCAGCAGATTCCGGCTCGTGATCTTCACCCGCTGGGGACAAGACCGCATTAGCGAAAGAACGAGGGCAACGACTGAATGGGTGACCTAAGTCACCACACAGGTGACACCTAATCTCTGCACAAGATGCGGCAAGATGGCCTACACCCCCACACAAGGCACATTTCTGCACCGTACAGTTTGCACTGAAGTGTGTGGGGTCACCACATCTGTGACAGAGCTTCGGCTGACCCCGGTAGAAAATCTGGATACGATCCCTGCCGAGAAAGGCAGAGGATGGAATATGGGTAACTGTATTTCCTGAACGCTTAAGTTTTACCAAAAACGTCCAGGCTCCTGACCAGATGCCAAACTCGTCCCTGTTCTTCTGCGGGACCCCCATTACCTCGCCATACCGTCCTAACCAGGTGATAATGTCAACACAAGAGAGTGATTCGTTACGGGTCAAAACGGTCACTCTCTTGATTTCGTTTTGACGAGACAATGCCTGTACGGCAAAGTCTCGCCAGCCGGGCTCATTCTTTACCAATTCATAATTCGACCAGAAAAGCTCAAGCCCCTCTGGCCGAACAAAACTGATATCGAATTCAGGAGCACCGTAGGGATGTATCAAGGCAAAGATATCAACTGCCTTGAAGCCCATCTTTAGCAAGAGCTCAACCACTTTGGTCCTTGAAGGACACATATCTTCGCCCTGCCACCGAAGACGGACCACATTCCTACGGTTACTACCTGCCCCGGCTGTTGGGAGGGACCACACAGTATCGCCCCCTCTTTCCTCTCGGAAGGCAGAGAGACCGTGTCTCTCTATCCAGAAGGACAGATCAACTGCTCTACCCTCTACATTAATCGACCTTTCCCCCTTTTTCAGAGCTTCCAGGAGACGTCGCTGCAATAAACCGTCCCTAGAGTCAGGAGACGAGGAAAGTATTCTACTTCCCCCAGCAGTGACATTGGCATAACTCCTATGATCTGTCACCACTGGGGGGGCAACCGGACCAGACCCTACACCTACACCACTTCTAATGACAACATCCCCACCACCTCCAATAACAACATTAGCACTTCCCCCAACAACATTGTTTCCAATAGCCTCATCTGTAGTCCCATCACCACCACCCCCAATTACAGCAACAGCAAAATCACCTTCTCCAATAACATTAACCTCCATCCTCTCCCCAGTCATACACCCCGTACCCCCATTTACCTTCTCATTCACACTGGCTGGACCAGAAATAGCAAATCCGGGAAAAGAGGATGATGATGATGATGATGATGTTTTTTCCTGTTTTGCCTCAGCATCACGGGGCACTGGGGCTGGGACAACCTCCGCTGGCCCTTTAAGGGACCGGGCAGCATGCTTGCCCGGTCTAGAGGAGGCCCCAGCCCTGTTCTTATTAGTGCCCTCCGCCTCATCAGCATCATCTCCAGTCTTTTCATGGCGCCGCTGATCAATGGGATCAGCGGCACCAATGCAAAACAAACGTTTTTCTTCACTTTTGGGAGTGTCTGTTATGCCCTTTACTACCTCCGGCACTGAGTCACCCCCCTCTCGCACAGGGGAGCGAACTACAGCCCCGGAGTCTGCCTCTCTGCCCACCGCTGAGCCGCCCTCACTGTACGGCCTTGCGGCCGATGCCTTCTCTGCTCCATCCCTGCTACTGCAAACAGGCATGGAGCTCTGCGCCCTTTTAGTATCTGTACTCTCCCCGCACCTTTGCACCGAGTCCACCACAGAACACGGGCTGGGCTGGGTAACGGGGCTTGCACAATGAGCTGACCCTGCGGCCGACTCAGGATTTACAGGGAGGGGGGTGTAGATGTAACTCACCACTTCTTGCTGCTTTGGCTTGGTCTTCTTTTTCTTCTTATCCCCAGGTGCCTCATTTGGGAGCTCATCTCCAAACACCAGGTTCTGAGGACACACTGGGGATTCCAGCATGCGGATCTGGGCCATTAGCGCCCCTCCCTGGTAGCTGCTGTCACTGTCCTCCCCTGAGTCGGCAGGTGATAATGCTGGCTGCTGTTCAGGGGGCCCACTGTACGGGGCCTGCTGCTGTTGCCGCAGGCCACCAGGTGGATCTGGCTGTAGTTCTTCCTCCATCTCCTCCGCATCATCCACCTGGCTCTCAGGTTGCAGCCCCATCAACCTTTTATTTTTTTCTTCTTCTTTCACCCTGAAGCGCTCCTCATTTTCCAATTTTTCTTTAAATGGCCCACTCTTCTCCAGTAATGCTGCTCTCCTCTCCTCCAAAACTTGCATGTCAGCCATAAGTCTTTTTATCTCTGACTGGATCTCAGTTTTTTTCCGTTTAGGACTAACCTTGGCTCTGGCACGGGCACAGCGCAGTTCCTCTCGTAGCCTCCTGATGGTCTTACAGGCGTCTTCATACTCACGGAGGTGACTTTTTACCCGGGAGGTATAGGTGGAAATAGACTCCCGGGTCCTCAGCACTCCCCAGCCTTCCTCACTGAGGTCGGCTTCACCTCCGTGAGTACTCTGCCTTCTTCCGGACGAACCCAGCTTTCCACTGGCAGCACCCAGCTTTCCCAAGGAGGATCCCACCTTGGAGTTTTTCGCCTCTGTGGGGGGAGTTGGAGCAGCATTGCTGCGACTCCTGGTGGAACGCCTCACCCCCAAATCCTCCGATGTTCCGGCCGCTTGCTGGCTTCTACTGCTCCCCTGCGGCCTATTCCGAGGAGCAGAAGCCTGGGCCTCGCCTCCCTCACTCATGCCTGGAAACCCACTCCCTCCCTGGGGAGGAGGAAGCAGGCCCCAGGTGGAACAGATGGTAATTCCCTGGAGCTCAGGAGACACAGCAGACACACAGCACAGCTGAAGCACGACCACACCCGCAACTAATTGGTCAGCACTCCAGAGCTGTACTCACTATTCTGCTGGTGGAGTCACTGTGTACATACATTACATTACTTATTCTGTACTGATCCTGAGATATATCCTGTATTATACTCCAGAGCTGCGCTCACTATTCTGCTGGTGGAGTCACTGTGTACATACATTACATTACTTATCCTGTACTGATCCTGAGTTATATCCTGTATTATACTCCAGAGCTGTACTCACTATTCTGCTGGTGGGGTCACTGTGTATATACATTACATTACTTATCCTGTACTGATCCTGAGTTATATCCTGTATTATACTCCAGAGCTGCACTCACTATTCTGCTGGTGAGGTCACTGTGTACATACATTACATTACTTATCCTGTACTGATCCTGAGTTATATCCTGTATTATACTCCAGAGCTGTACTCACTATTCTGCTGGTGAGGTCACTGTGTACATACATTACATTACTTATCCTGTACTGATCCTGAGTTATATCCTGTATTATACTCCAGAGCTGTACTCACTATTCTGCTGGTGAGGTCACTGTGTACATACATTACATTACTTATCCTGTACTGATCCTGAGTTATATCCTGTATTATACTCCAGAGCTGCACTCACTATTCTGCTGGTGAGGTCACTGTGTACATATATTACATTACTTATCCTGTACTGATCCTGAGTTATATCCTGTATTATACCCCAGAGCTGCACTCACTATTCTGCTGGTGAGGTCACTGTGTATATACATTACATTACTTATCCTGTACTGATCCTGAGTTATATCCAGTATTATACTCCAGAGCTGCACTCACTATTCTGCTGGTGAGGTCACTGTGTACATACATTACATTACTTATCCTGTACTGATCCTGAGTTATATCCTGTATTGGAATACATTTTTAGCAATTTATAACACTTTTCCTCTGCACCAGGTTTTATAATCTCCTCCATCGACTCTTATTACACAACTTACTTTTCATGAACTTTGATGACTCTGTGAACTATCGGGATATCTCTGCCTTCCACTTTGAAAACAACAATTTCTCCTGCCCTGATGGGGTCTTCCTGGAAGTTAGTGAGGAACAGCAGGTCCCCCCGATGAAACGCTGGCTCCATGCTGCCGCTGTGGGAGGAGCAGAGAGGTAAATACACATACAGAAAGGCACAAGATCTACTTACTGGATTTACTACAGATGTAGAAAAGGTGTTACACTGTATAATGTTCAGGCATTGAACGATGGAATAACGTGTACCGTGTAGTAGTATTACTTATGTTCAGCAAGTCAGTATTGTATATGTCCTAGTAATAGGTGAATACTGTCTAGCAGTATTTATGCATTACAAGTCCGTATTACTCATGCACTACAGTAGTATTAGGTGCACATGGTATAGCAGTTTTATTTACGCATTTTTTATGTACTATGGTTTTATTAGGTGTGCACAAAATGGCGGTATTTATGCACTGTATAGTTTAAAGGGGTACTCCGGTGGAAATTAATTTTTTATTTTTTAATCAACTGGTGCCAGAAAGTTAAACAGATTCGTAAATTATTTCTATTAAAAAAAATGAATCCTTCCAGTACTTATTAGCTGCTGAATACTACACAGGAAATTATTTTCTATTTGGAACACAGAGCTTCCTGCTGACATCATGGCCACAGTGCTCTCTGCTGACACCTCTGTCCATTTTAAGAACTGTCCAGAGTAGGAGAAAATCCCCATTGAAAACTAATGCTGCTCTGGTCAGTTTCTAAAATGGACAGAGATGTCAGCAGAGAGCACTGTGGTCATGATGTCAGCAGAGAGCTCTGTGTTCCAAAAAGAAAATAATTTCCTCTGTAGTATACAGCAGCTAAGTAGTACTGGAAGGATTAAAAAAAATGTATAGAAGTAATTTACAAATCTGTTTAAAGGGGTTCTCCGGTGGAAACCTTTTTTTTTTTTTTTTTTTTTAATCAACTGGTGCCAGAAAGTTAAACAGATTTGTAAATGACTGTCCAGAGCAGCATATGTTTGCTATGGGGATTTTCTCCTACTCTGGACAATTCCTAACATGGACAGAGATGTCAGCAGAGAGCACTGTGGTCATGATGTCAGCAGAGAGCTCTGTGTTCCATAAAGAAAATAATTTCCTCTCTACTATTCAGCATAGTGCTGGGCGGTTAACCGGCTCATACCAAATACCGAAATTTTTGTACAATATGAATTTTTCCCATACCGCAATACCGGTTGGGCCCCTCCCCCTCAGGAATGAATGAATTATCAACCCAGCGCTGCGCTGTCCCCACATTGGGGAACTAATCATATGTGACCCGTGAGCGCTGTTCTGCCCCCCCCCCCCAATTAATTATCAGTCCAGCGCTGCACTGTCCCCATCGGGGTACTACTCACATATCACCCGCAAGCGCTGCCTCCCTCGTCCTCCTTTTTGTTGTGGGCCGCCGGCGCTGACACTCTACACTGTACGCTGTATCCCTATGACGGGGCTGCAAAACATAAACAAAATAAACTGTAACTCACCTTCCCCATCGGTCCAGACCTGCTTCCTGGGGACATGAACGTTGGAGAGCCGCCAGCCTATCACCAGCCGCAGCGATGTTCCGCCTCGGCCGGTGATAGGGTGAGCCCACTGTCATGTAAGAAGCCGGCTTCTTACATGACAGTGGGCTCAGCCTATCACCGGCAGAGGCGGAACATCAATGCGGCCGATGATAGGCTGGCGGCTCTCCAACGTTCATGTCTCCAGGAAGAGCTTGAGGCCGACGTAGGAAGGTGAGTTAAAGTTTATTTTGTTTATGTTTTGCAGCCCGGTCATAGGGATACAGTGTACAATGTAGAGTGTCAGCGCCGGCGGCCCACAACAAACAGGAGGACAAGGAGGGCAGCGATTGCGGGTGATATGTGAGTATTTACCCCGATGGGGACAGCGCAGTGCTTAATTAATGGGGGGGGGGGGCAGAACAGTGCTCGCAGGTCACGTGATTTGGGGGGTGGGAGAAATACCGTTATATACCGTGGAACCGCCATAAGTTTAAAAAAATACTGTGATACGCACATTTGGTCATACCGCCCAGCTCTAATTCAGCAGCTAATAAATACTGGAAGGATTAAGATTTTTTAATAGAAGTAATTTACAAAGTATGTTTACCTTTCTGGCACCAGTTGATTTAAAAAATAAAATAAAATAAATAAAGTTTTCCACCGGAGTACCCCTTTAGGGGCTACAGTAGTATTAGGTGCGCACTGTATAGCAGTTTTATTTATGCATTACTAGCTGAGTACCCAGCGCTGCCCGGATTTTCCTACCTTATCTTTGGTGGGGAGGAAAAGCAACAAAGGAGGAAGCTTATGTCCTCATATCCTGTCCCTAAATCCTGACCCCATATCCCGACCCCAAATCCCCTCCTCATATTCCAACCTCATATTTTGTTCTCATATCTCGACACCATATCTCAACACCATATCCCGTTCCTATAGCTAACCCTCATTTCTAATCCTCATATCCCGTCCTCAGGTGGGGCTGCGTTGTGGTAAAGATATTAGAAGCTGGAAATAAAAGGGGCGTGTCTGTGAGATTTGGTATTATGGTATTATTATCTGCTCACTGTATAGCAGATTTATATTGGCCCGATTTTTCTGTATTAGACTAATATGTAGTATGACATTTATTTCAGGTCAGAGTCACTTACAATACACACACTGTATGCAGTCGTTCCCAACCAGGGTGCCTCCAGCTGTTGCAAAACTACAACTCCCAGCACTTCGGCTGTCCGGGCGTGCTGGAAGTTGTAGTTTTGAAACAGCTGGAGGCACCCTGGTTGGGAAACACTGTCATACACATAGCACTACTGCATCTGGCTGTGTGTATATTTAGCTGGGTGCATGTATGTGTGCATACCAGTCAATAAGCAGCTCTCTGAGGTCGACGTATCTGTCACTATCCCATATCTATGAACTCCATCCACAACAACCAGCCTGGACCTACCTCAAAACAACAACAATGGGGCTCTCGCTCCCTGTGACCACGATCAGGCCTTTCCATATCATGAGGGCAGATGACACAATCATGGCAAAGTTAAGGACTTGATAATAAAGCTGTAGAAGGGAAAGGGAAAAAAAACAGAACATAAAAACTATGTACATATTACACAAGAAAGAAAAATATATAATATAAATATATAATATAAAATATATATATATATATATATATATACACACTGATCTCCCTGTGACAGTCATTAGTGTCCCCTCAACTTCCTTGGTCACAATTAGAGATGAGCGAACTTACAGTAAATTCGATTCGTCACGAACTTCTCGGCTCGGCAGTTGATGCCTTTTCCTGCATAAATTAGTTCAGCTTTCAGGTGCTCCCGTGGGCTGGAAAAGGTGGATACAGTCCTAGGAGACTCTTTCCTAGGAATGTGTCCACCTTTTCCAGCCCACCGGAGCACCTGAAAGCTGAACTAATTTACGCAGGATAAGTCATCAACTGCCGAGCCGAGAAGTTCGTGACAAATTGAATTTACTGTAAGTTCGCTCATCTCTAGTCACAATCATTAGTGTCCCCTCTGCTCCCTGTGTCAGAGTCCTTAGTGTCCCCCTTGTCTCCGCTTGTGTCACAGTCAGTGTTTGCTCATCTTTCCCGTATGTTATTAGTGTTCCCTCGATGCCTTCGATGGCGATCCACTGTTTAACCCCTTCATGACCCAGGGTTTTTCCATTTTTGCACTTTCGGTTTTTTCCTCCTTACCTTTAAAAAACCATGGGGGAGATTTATCAAAACCTGTGCAGAGGAAAACTTGCCCAGTTGCCCATAGCAACCAATCAGATCACTTCTTTCATTTTTCACAGGCCTTCATAAAAATGAAAGCAGCAAGCTGATTGGTTGCTATGGGCAACTGGGCAAGTTTTCCTCTGCACAGGTTTTGATAAATCTCCCCCATAACTTTTTCAATTTTGCACCTAAAAATCCATATGATGGCTTATTTTTTGCGCCACCAATTCTACTTTGTAATGACATCAGTCATTTTACCCAAAAATCTACAGCAAAACGGAAAAAAAAATTCATTGTGCGACAGGGGGGTGATTCAAACTTTTATTAGGGAAGAGGGGTTAAATGATCTTTATTCACTTTTTTTTTTGCAATGTTATAGCTCCCATAGGGGACTATAACACTGCACACACTGATCTTTTACATTGATCAATGGTTTCTCGTAGGAAACCAGTGATCAGTGATTCTGCCGCTTGACTGCTCATGCCTGGATCTCAGGCACTGAGCAGTAATTCAGCGATCGGACAGCGAGGAGGCAGGTAGGGACCCTCCGGCTGTCCTGTAAGCTGTTCTGGATGCCACAATTTCGCCGCGGCGATCCCGAACAGCTCCCTGAGCTAACCGACAGTTTACTTTCACTTTAGACATGGCGTTCAACTTTGAACGCCGCGTCTAAAGGGTTAATAGCGTGCGGCACAGCGATCAGTTCCGCTCACTATTAGCCACGGGTCCCGGCCGTTGCTACGTGGCCCCGCGTTATAGAATGGGAGCCGACCCATGACGTACATGTATGTCATGGGTCGGGAAAGGGTTAAAGGGGTACTCCCTTTTTTTAAACAGTTAAACAGATTTGTAAATTACTTCTATTAAAAAATCTTAATCCTTCCAGTACTTTTTAGGGGCTGTATACTACAGAGGAAATGCTTTTCTTTTTGGATTTTTCCTCTGTCATGACCACAGTGCTCTCTGCTGACCATTTAAGGAACTATCCAGAGCAGGAGAAAATCCCCATAGCAAACATATGCTGCTCTGAAAAGTTCCTAAAATGGACAGCAGAGAGAACTGTGGTCGTGACAGAAGAGAAACCCAAAAAGAAAAGCATTTCCTCTGTAGTATACAGCCCCTAAAAAGTACTGGAAATAGAAGTCATTTACAAATCTGTTTAATTTCGGGCACCAGTTGATTAAAAAAAAAAAGTTTTCCACAGGAGGACCCCTTTAACAATGGATGTCACGTACAAGCACAGAGCGTGAGCGCTGAAGCCGTTGGTTGGTTGCGGCAGTCACCTGACGTCCACTCCTCACGTAACACTGACCGGAGGCAGAAGGTGGAGATCAGCACAGGAATGGAGGCAGAGGTAACTAAAACAGTTTTGTTTTTGTATTTTGGTTGAGGATTGCCAGGAAAGGGCTGACAAAAACCTGCGCTGACTGATGTGATCCACTCTCTCTCCTATGGTAAAAAGTCTCCTGGCGCCACAGAGACAGTGATTCAAAGCTACACAAGGAAGACTAGAAAAAAAGCTAGTGTGAGCAGCGGGTCTGTAGAAGTGATACATCTATGGGTTGGGGAGACTCTGTACTCTAGAAGACACATATGTTGAGTGTTGTTTATTAAAAAAAATTAAAAAAACGTAAAGTGTGAATTTCAACATAAAAACTGCGATAGGAAAGGAGTCTCTCGGTGTACTCGCGTTGGAGGTGGCTCTTTGAACATTTATTTCTGTGCGACAATACTGATCGGGACACATAAGGGGAGATAAGGGGGACATTAATGAGTGTGACACATGAGGGGAGATAAGAGGGACGCTAATGAGTGTGACACATGAGGGGAGATAAGGGGGACATTAATGAGTGCGACACATGAGGGGAGATAAGGAGTGTGACACATGAGGGAAGATAAGGGGGACAATAATGAGTGTGACAGACATGAGGGGGACAATAATGATCGTGACATGAGGGGAGATAAGGGGGCTCTACTGATCATACCATAAGGGGAGACTAGGGGGGACACTAATGACTGTGACACAAGGGGAACAATGATTGTGACATGAGAGGAAATGAAGGGGACACTACTGATCGTGATATATGAGGGGGACACTGATGATCATTACACATGAGGGGAGATGAGGGAACACTAAGGACTGACACACCGAGAAATGAGGGAGACACTAAGGACCATGACACAGGGAGAGATGAGGGTGCACTAATAACTGTGACACTGGGAGAGTTGAGGGGACACTCATGACTAACACACGAGGGGAGATGGGGGGGTTACACTAATGACTGTGAAACAGGAGGACATGGGGGAAACTAATGACTGATCATGTGATGTTCCATGCCGTGCAGCATCCCTCCTCCTAAATTTATAACACATTTTTCAAGCTCTGGTTTAGCACATCTGCCTATTGATATAGTCACCCAGCTTTCCCATCAACAGATTAGACTAGTAGATTCCCACACAGACATGACCATGAGCCATAAGGACACTCAGGGACTTCTAGGTGAATGTATCTGTATTTTGGAGTCTTCAATGGAGCTGGCGCGATGCCCTCGACTCCGCCAATATTGCTCATGAAAACTCATTCAATAATTGGCACCGGAATTAGATGAGTGAACATTGGCGAGAACCGCGCTGAATGCTGATGAAGGAAACCGGCGGATACAATGGGCCATGTGTGACGCCAATGCCACATACAGTAAGATTTCTAACTCTGCTTTTTTTGTCTTCGCAAAGGAAGCCGGAAAAGCCTCTGAGGTCGCACAAGACGCTGCCAGCTCCTGGGTTACCGAGGAAACCGGCCTCATTACGGCCCATCTGTGCCACCTCCAATTTATGGCTCTGCCTAGACACACCAGGGACAGTCTGGTCCAGAGAGCGAAGACGCGGAGACGTCACAGTCAGTGTGCAACATGCAAACTTAACCCCTTGGACCTCATTTTTCCTGGAAAAAGTATGTAGGAAAATGAAGGAAAGGCTTTTTACCAACCAAGGCATCTTCAGCCTTCGACTTCCCGTGTATGCTGGGAGTTGTCGTTTTGCAACAGCTGGAGGCACACTGGTTGGGAAACACTGCATTACACAGTAACCCATTACATTTTTTAAGGGAGTGCCATCATCTGGGGAGGCCTCCTTTAGTATACCACACTACTATGGCTGGCCAAACAACACATGTAGAGGTATGGAAACCTAACAACGATAAAACCCCTTGGGGTTATATGGTTGTTAGGTTCCTTTAGTATACCGGCTCTCTAATTTGTAATATACTTTGTATTGATTTTATTTTTATTTTTTTTTAATTCATGCTTGCATTAGAGAATGGGAACATCTTAAAGGGTTACTCTGGGGAAGACAACTTGTCCCCTATCCACAGGGGATAAGAGGATAAGCGTCTGATCGCCGAAACCCTCCGTAATCTCCTGTACAGGACCTGTCTTTTCCGCTGAACTTCTGAATACTCCTGAGTACTCCGGCCCCTACCCCAGAGATGAGCAGGAGTGACAGCAAAATCACAGGCCGAGATGGGTCCCAGTCCCAGCTGGTTATTGGCTGAGAAGGGCCGTCACGTGAGCACGTCGCTGAGGGTGGGGCAAGAGAGCTCAAGGGAGAAGCTGCTGAATGGAAAGTTCAACACGAGAGCCGAGCACCCATCGCCAGAGCAGGCACCTGTCGGGAGAGCAGGGGCTTATCCCCTATCCTGTGTATAGGGAATAAGTTGTCTTCCCTGGAGTACCCCTTTAAAGTCAGTGTAATGCAGGTATATTTCTGTACATGTTCTGTACTACAGCAGCCAGTTTTGGCCCAACCACATAATGGGAGATCCATGATGCCTTCAGTTTGTCATTAGACTAGCGATTGGGCTAGAAGGGTGGATGTAATTAGGGCTGGGGGGTATGACCAAATGTGTGTAGCACGTTTTTTTTTTTAAACTAGCCCCCCCCCATATTAATTATCAGCCCACATCTCCATCGGCGTAAATACTCACATCACCCACAACTGCTGCCCTCCTCGTCCTGTTTGTTGCGGCCGTCGGCGCTGGCACTCTATACTGTGCGGTATCCCTATGCCAGGGCTGCAAAAGGTAAACAAAATAAACTTTAACGCACATACATCGGCCTTACGCTGGGGACGGGAACATCGGACAGCCATCAGTCTATCACCGGCCGCAGCGATGTTCCGCCTCGGCCGGTGATGGGCTGAGCCCACTGTCATGTAAGAAGCCGGCTCCTTACATGACAGTGCGCTCAGCCTATCACCTGCCGAGGCGGAACATCGCTGCGGCCGGTGATAGGCTGACGGCTGCCCGACGTTCCCGTCCCCAGGAAACAAGTGAGGCCGGTACCGGACCAACGGGAGGTGAGTTAAAGTTTATTTTGTTTATTTTTTGCAGCCCAGGCATAGGGATACCACACAGTATAGAGCAGTGGTCTCCAATCTGCGGACCTCCAGATGTTGCAAAACTACAACTCCCAGCATGCCCGGACAGCCGTTGGCTGCCCGGGCATGCTGGGAGTTGTGGATTTGCAACATCTGGAGGTCCGCAGGTTGGAGACCACTGGTATAGAGTGTCAGCACCGGCGCCCGCAACAAACAGGACGGGGAGAGCAGCGCATGCAGGTGACATGTGAGTAGTACCCTGATGGGCTGGGCTGATAATTAATTTTGTGGGGGGGGGGGGAGCAGAACAGTGCTCGCAGGTCCCATATGATTAGTTCCCTGATGTGGGGACAGCACAGCGCTGGGGTGATTCATTCATTCTCGAGGGGGAGGGGCCAAACCGGTATTGCGGTATGGGTTAAAATTCATATCGTGCAGCACAAACATTTCGGTATTAACCGGTATACCGCCCAGCCCATACATAGGCAAAATTGTTGCCATATTATGCACAACTAAATCTAGCCATTGGCTGAAAATCTAATCTATTTTTACACACAGCTGAGAGTTTGCTGCAATCGTATCCAGCGTAAACAATTCTCTAGAACAGTGTTGTGCAACAGCTGGAGGCACTCTAGAAAAGCTGAGTGACACTTCCATATAACTAAACCCAAACTGAGCAGCCCCTATAATGTTGCTCATATGCATCTACAGCGCAGCCCCTCGCAATGACACTGACTGATCACAGCTGCCTCCTCTCGAGGCCGGGGTAATGCTCAGAACATTCACATAATTGATTACAGAAGACCCGGAGGAGCACTGTTCTGCACCAATGAGGGAAAATCAGTATAATTCTGCCATTGTGTAATGCAGAGACATTATTTGGATGATCCAGCACTACAATACTGGACTGTGCAGTATATCATATATACCATGTTCTAGGTTATTCTGGCATTTCTAGGGTGGCACCATATGATCAATATAGAAAAAAAAATGTATATAAAAAACACAAGGATAAGTTGGCCAGCACACATTGGTACCAAACTACTGCATGGACCCGGCATACAGGTGCACGCTGCTAGGCTAAATATACATAGACAGGAGAATACAGCAGCACACTGCCAGCACAAAGATACAGATAAAACATAAAATGCTATATTGCTACAATATACTGGTACTTTGCTCACCATTTGGTGTAGGGTCCGTCCCAATGAGGTCACCTTATCGTGGTGGGATGGTCCAAACTCTCTCTCATGTATGTATATATATTTTTATTTTTTTATATGTCTTTATTACATTGGGGGTCTACATCTTAGGTCTGTATTACATTGGGGGGGTCTACATCTTAGGTCTGTATTACATTGAGGGGGGAATCTACATCTGAGGTCTGTATTACATTGGGGGGGTCTACATCTGAGGTCTGTATTACATTGAGGGGGGTCTACATCTTAGGTCTGTATTACATTGAGGGGGGGTCTACATCTGAGGTCTGTATTACATTAAGGGGGGCTTCTAAATCTTAGGTCTGCATTACATTTAGGGGGGCATCTACATCTGAGGTCTGTATTACATTGAAGGGGGTCTACATCTAAGGTCTGTACAGTATTAGATTGGGGGTCTACATCTAAGGTCTGTATCACATTAAGGGTCTGCATTTGACATGAGTATTACATTGGGGGGGGGGGGGTCTGCACTTAAGTCTACATTACATTGGGCACAGATAATGATACCCGGTATACCAGGGTGAATTGCAAAAGTTTTAAAAATAAGAAGTCAATATGGTAACTATTGGGTCTTTACAAAACGGATGTATTATAAATGTTTAAAAATGAATAAAACACCTATACTTGAATTTCAGTAACCATAGAAACAGCCGATTGAAAGATCTAAAAACACGTAGCAAACTTTATAAAAACCAAAATTGATGTCACTATTAAAACTTTGAGGCAACTGTACATTGTATATTCACCAATATATTGTAATGGTACTTTCCATTATATATGCACTCATACACTGTAATGGTACGTCTACATTATACACCGATGAGTGCTCTTCTTGAAGATCAAACACTGTAACGATACGTATTCATTGTATATAGGTAATGGGGCCCTCACCTACATGTACTATAAACCGCAGCATCTGAACTTAGACTTCTTATAGAGGGAACAGATTATGTTTAGATTTTCTAGCTACCTTACCTATAAAAAGGGTAGATACTTACAGCTTTAATATTTGCTATAAAGTGCACTGTCAGGGAATAACCCCCTGTATTCCAATAATGTAAAATCTCGCAGGCTATTATTATGCAATGACAGTCTGTTTTCTTTATCCGGCAGGAAAGGAGTCGTTCAGGAATTATTTGTGTAAAAGGCTCTTTAGAAGCGGCACCGCGGGGAGACGAGTGGAAAAAGGCACCGAAAACAATACAAAACACTCCAACGTTCCCGGCATGGTAATGCGGCTAAATACATCAGAACATGAATGCCGGCCTGCTGAGACTTGAGGAAAAAAGCTAAGAAGGCTGTGATAGATTGTTTAGTGGCAGATGAGGCACCGGGGGCTTTAATCAGGGCTTATGGCGGAGATCGGTGCCTGTGCTGCCAACACTGCTTGCATAACATATAGGTCTATGCTCACACGAGCATTAAAGGGGCAGTCCATCTAGTATAAAGCACTGTCCCCCCCCCAACAGTAAGGTCATTATTGGGGGGTTGGTTACTTAAAAGCCTTGACAAGCAGCATTCAGTAATGTTCTTGTGCAGCTTTACATACAGTACTACACGGTCACTGTAGATGGATGTGAACAGTAGCATTATTTATGGCTATTACATAACTTGTATATTGCATTTTTCACCAGTTTTCCCCCTTCTGCAGACTTCCTTTTTTTTTAACTGTCCCAGAGCTAGTGGGTGTAGACTAGCTGCTATGATGTCTACCATACACTGTGCACGTGCACACAAAAGACGATCCTACCACCTATATATGTCTATGGCACAGCCTCAAAAGTAGCAGCAGCATGGAGGACATTATAGAGCAGTACTGAGCAGTGTAAAAGATAAAATGGAATTTGTTCAGCTCACCCACAACTGATGATACACCGCCACTCCCTTTTCAATTTGCTTCAACTTGGTGCACAGGTAAACCTACAGCTGTATTGTGGCCAGCATAGTAATCCAGAGAGACTCTTCATGATGAAGAAAATACAGGTAAATCAAAGTAAAAAAAAAAAAAGTCCAGCTAGATTAAAAATAGTAATAGTTTATTGCTTCATCCTTAAAATATGTCCCAGTGGACTACAAAAAAAATTAAACAAACATATAACAACACTAAATGCCTTGTTTTTTTTGTAGTCAATACTTTAAAGATGACGCGATAAAGTATAACTATTTTTAATCTATTTAGAATTTTTCTACCTAAGTGCTGGATTTTCTGCGTCATGGAGAGTCTCTCTGGATTACAGTACTGAGCAGTCTAAGGTTGGGTTCACATATATCCAGCGTCCAACTTAGTGAACCCAGCTCTAAACTGGCCGCAAATGAAGACTAAAGTGCATCAGCTGGAATAAGTTGTTTAACATCCGGCATTTAATAATTGCGCAGGCTGGATAGGAAAATGCAGCAAGATGTGTTCCCGGGTCTGGTGCCCTGGTGATGTGTCAGACCATCAGAAGGCTAAAATGAGACACCGGATGAATGTGAACTGTCCCATTCAAATAAATGGGACCAGTTCTATCATCTGTTTAAACGCTGCTGGATATATGTGAAGAGGGCCTAAGCTGTAAATCCAGCACTATAAGCTTCTGCAGTTTCTGTCTGCTTTTGGATCTTTCCTGCCTCTCCTCCCTCTATAGACTTCTATGAGCAGCATGTAATCATGTCTTTCAGTAAGCTGACATTCCATCTTTCTTGAGATAAACTTGCACTGTTTAAAGCGTACCTTTCAGATCCCACAAAAATAGATGATACTCAGTACCTAATTCTGACCATGCACATCAAATTTTTATGCCTCTATCACCTATATCTATTATAAAAATCCTTCTTTTCATTAGCTCACAGTCTTAATCCTTGTGGTGGTGGGAGGCGATTGGTGGAGGAAGGGGGCATGTCCCTCCTTGTGGTGGTGGGAAGTGATTGGTGTGTGGTGGGAGGGGGCGTGTCACTCCTTGTGGTGGTGGGAAGTGATTGGTGTGTGGTAGGAGGGGCATGTCCCTCCCTTGTAGTGGTGGGAGGTGATTGGTGTGTGGTGGGAGGGGGTGTGTCCCTCCTTGTGGTGGTGGGAGGTGATTTGTGTGGTGGAAGGGGGCGTGTCCCTCTAGTGGTGGTGGAATGTGATTGGTGTGTGGTGGAAGGGGGCGTGTCCCTCCTTGTGGTGGTGAGAAGTGATTGGTGTGTGGTAGGAGGGGCGTGTCCCTCCCTTGTAGTCGTGGGAGGTGATTGGTGTGTGGTGGGAGGGTGTGTGTCCCTCCTTGTGGTGGTGGGAGGTGATTGGTGTGTGGTGGGAGGGGGCATGTCCCTCTAGTGGTGGTGGAAGGTGATTGGTGTGTGGTGGGAGGGGGCATGTCCCTCTAGTGGTGGTGGAAGGTGATTGGTGTGTGGTGGGAGGGGGCGTGTCCCTCTAGTGGTGGTGGAAGGTGATTGGTGTGTGGTGGGAGGGGGCGTGTCTCTCCCTTGTGGTGGAGGGAGGCGATTGGTGTGTGGTAGAAGGGGGTGTATCCCTCCCTTGTGGTGGGAGGTGATTGGTGTGTGGTGGGAGGTGGTGTGTCCTTCCTTGTGGTGGTGGGAGGTGATTGGTCTGTCTGCTCATGCAGTCTTGTCCATGAGCCATCTCTTGTCCATAACTCATGTACAAGCCTGATGCTGCTGCAGGTTCGTGTCCCAGTAGGTATGGGGACCCCCTAGTGGTGGCAGCTTTCTTTATTAAATATAAAAAAAAAATTAAAAACAACCATATTACAAAAGGTCTTTCATTTTATCAGCAGCAACATATAAAGAGTTTTTGGATCTGACCGTGCATAATTTAAGGTATGTTCACACTATGGAATCTCTGCATGAAATTCCAATTAGGAATTTGGCTAAGAGATTCTGCTGCACAAATCTAGCATTGGTGTGAATGGGTCTTACACTAACCCACATACACTACAAAATTTCAGCAGCAGAAGAGAAAATCATGAGTTTGGAAAGGAGCCAGAGAATGAGGCATTTTCTCTGATAAAATACGTTTCCTATATTCACTTATACTATTGATCATTCAATGAGGCCAATGCACCAATTGGATCTTTGGACGAGGGAGTAGGGCTCATAACTCTATATAGCAGGGATGTCTAACCTACAGCCCTCCAGCTGTTGCAAAATTACAACTCTTTGCATGCCCGGACAGCCGTTGGCTGTGAGTTCCCACACTTTTTTTTCCCAGGACTTGACCCCTGGCAATGTCTTCGGGCAGCATTAACCATATAAATTAATAGCATCTGTTCTAAAATCAGCACCACGGATATCACGTGAAGTAAACATGATCCTACCCACCGCCATCACCACAATATCAGAGTCTAAATGGGAGCACGTGCCTGTACGTACAGGTGTGTGTATATACAGAGGAGGCTTAAAGGGGTACTCTGGTGGAAAACATTTTGTTTTTTTTTTAAATCAACTGGTGCCAGAAAGTTAAACAGATTTGTAATTACTTGTCCATGTCAGGAACTGTCCAGAGCAGCATATGTTTGCAATGGGGATTTTCTCCTGCTCTGGACAGTTCCTGATACTGGCATCAGGTGTCAGCAGAGAGCACTGTGGACAAGACAAAAAAGAAATTCATAAAGAAAAGGAGTTTCCTCTGTAGCATACAGCTGCTAAAAAGTACTAGAAGGGTAAAGATTTTTTAATAGAAGTCATTTACAAATCTGTTTAACTTTTTGGAACAAGTTGATTTAAAAAATAAAAAATAAATCAAACTCTATGAAGTAGAAAACTTCAGCCAGGGCCAACATGTCCAACAAAATTTCGGAGATTTTCTACTCTATAAACTGGGATCATTTTATTGCAGCATACTGGGAAAAAATATAGGAGGTAAATTTACTAGGGATGAGGCGGCTGCAGCTCTGAGAGTTATTGTGCGCAGACCTTGGCATAACACAGGATCCTCAATCATCGCCGCTGAAGCGGGCACAGGTTTCCTACTCACAATCCATATCAGTGTGCCTCCAGCTGTTGCAAAACTACAACTCCCAGCATACCCGGACAGCCGCTGGCTGTCCGGGCATGCTGGGAGTTGCAGTTTTGCAACAGCTGAAGGCACCCTGGTTGGGAAACTCTGCTGTACAGACCCAATTCCTGTCATAGTTGAGATTGTATCCAGACCGTCAATCTGCTACATTTATATCAGTGCAAGGAAAAGAATTATCAGTCTGGACTGTATCACTTACAAAGGATTGTTTAGGCTGGATACAAATGTAACAACTAGAGATGAGCGAACTTACAGTAAATTCGATTCGTCACGAACTTCTCGGCTCGGCAGTTGATGACTTTTCCTGCGTAAATTAGTTCAGCTTTCAGGTGCTCCGGTGGGCTGGAAAAGATGGATACAGTCCTAGGAAAGAGTCTCCTAGGACTGTATCCATCTTTTCCAGCCCACGGGAGCACCTGAAAACTGAACTAATTTATGCAGGAAAAGTCAACTGCCGAGCCGAGAAGTTCGCGACGAATCGAATTTACTGTAAGTTCGCTCATCTCTGGTAGCAACATAGACCTGTGCAGGAAACCCTTGTAGGAATAGGGGGAAAAAATGTCTAATGTGAACAGAAGATACATGTGAAAATCGAAAAATGTTACTTCCATAGCCAGCACTCCACTCCACCCATTTGACCCAGTCATTTTTAAATGGCAGGAAACTGCATAAGGGTTTCTTCTGGTGTGGTTCTCTGTGGCAGCCATTGTTTCTGTGATGCTTTGTCTGTGGGGTGGAGTGGCCCAGAGCCAGGGGCTTGGTCGGGCAGTAGTGGGGCTGCCTGGCCACTGGGTCACTCCCCCCCCTTTGGGCATGGGGCCTCGGAGGTCACCGCCGGGGGCTACACCAGTATCAGGTTAGCGACCCACTCTAACGAGGTGGCCTTGACGTGGTGAGTGGGCTTGTACTTTTTGATCAAAATGTATACTAACAACCTGTTTTTGAAATTATGCTGAGAAGCAAATTCAAATTTTTCGTACAACACAAAGAGAGAAACACAGCCGCACATCCACCATTTGAAATTTGATCTAAAATTACATATGGTGGATGTGCGGTTGTGTTTCTCTCTTTGTGTTGTACGAAAAATTTGAATATCGTGCAAAAGTCCATAAAGTGCTCCAAAATCTCCTGGTAGATGGATGCGTTGACCCCGGGCTTAACCCCTTAAGGACCAAGCCCATTTTCACCTTAAGGACCAGGCCAATTTTATTTTAGCGTTTTTTGTTTTTTCCTCCTCGCCTTCTAAAATCCATAACTTTTTTTATATTTCCATCTACAGACCCATATAAGGGCTTGTTTTTTGCGTGACCAATTGTACTTTGTAATGAAACCTCATTTTACCATAAAATGTATGGAAAACCCAAAAATTTATTTTTTTAGGGAGGAAACTTAAAATGAACCACAATTTTACACATTTTGGAGAGTTTCATTTTCCCACTGTACACTTTATGGTAAAAATGACATGTGTTCTTCATTCTGTGGGTAATTATGATTAAAATGATACACATGACTAGATACTTTTATATTTTTGTACTGCTTAAAAAAAATCTAACACTTTGTACAAAATCAGTAATATAAAATCGCCCACATTTTAGATCATTTTAGATCATTTTTTATTTAAAAAATTTGGAATAAAATGGGACAAAAAAGCAGCATTTTTGGACTTTTTTTAATTTTTTACGTTTACGCTGTTCACTGTATGGGATCATTAACATTATATTTTGATAGTTCGGACAATTACGCATGTGGGGATACCAAATATGTTTATTAAAAAAAATTACGCTTTTTGAGGTAAAATGGGAAAACTGACAATTTACATTTTTATTGGGGGTGGGGATTTTTCACTTTTTTTATATATTTTTTTTAATTTTTTTTATTTCCCCATAGGGGACTATCTATAGCAATCATCTGATTGCTAATACTATTCAGTGATATGTATAGGACATAGCACTGATCAGTATTATCGGCGATCTTCTCCTCTGGTCTGCTCGATCTCAGACCAGAGCAGGAGACACACGGAGGCAGGTGAGGGGACCTCCGGCCGCCATTACAGATTATCTGATCGCCGCGGCACAGCATCTGAGGGGTTAATGGTGGACATCCGCGCGATCGCTGATGTCTGCCATTTCCGGCGGGTCCTGTGTTTGTCTGCCATTACCGGCGGGAACCTGCCATGCATGACGCGAGCACCGCTCCGATGCTCGCGGTCATATACAGGATGTAAGTGTACGTCCTGGTGCACGAAGTACTGACAAACCAGGACGTACATTTACGTACGTGGTTGTTAAGGGGTTAAAGGGGTACTCTGGTGGAAAGCTTTTTTTTATCGACTGGTGCCAGAAAGTTAAACAGATTTTTAAATTACTTCCATTAAAAAAATATTTATCCTTCCAGTACTTATTAGCATCTGTAAACTACATAGGAAATTCTTTTCTTTTTGGATTTCTTTTCTGTCAGGAACACAGTGCTCTCTGCTGAAACCTCTGTTCATGTCAGGAACTGTCCAGAGTAGGAGAAAATCTCCATGGCAAACATATGCTGCTCTGGACAGTTCCTGATATGGATAGAGGTGTCAGCAGAGAGCACTGTGTTCATGACAGAAAATAAATCCAAAAAGAAAAGGATTTCCTCTGTAGTATACAGACGCTAAGAAGTACTGGAAGGATTAAGATTTTTTAATAGAAGTCATTCACAAATCTGTTTAAATTTCTGACACAAGTTGATTTAAAAAAATAAATAAATAAATTCCACCAGAGTACCCCATTAACCCCTTAAGGACGCAGCCCTTTTTCGCAATTCTGACCACCGTCACTTTACACATTAATAACTCTAAAACGCTTTTACCGAATATTCTGAGATTGTTTTTTCGTGACATTCTACTTTATTTTGGTGGTAAATTTTCGGCGTTACTTGGATCCTTGCAATCCAAAAATTTCATGAAAATTTTTAAAATTTTGCATTTTTCTAACTTTGAAGCTCTCTGCTTGTAAGGAAAATCGATATTCCAAATAAATTTTATTTTTATTCACAAACACAATATGTCTACTTTATGTTGGCATCATAAAATGGACATATTTTTACTTTTGAAAAAATTAGAGGGCTTCAAAGTAGAGCAGCAATTTTCAAAAATTTCATGAAAATTGCAAAATCTGAAGAGAAAGATGTTACAGAACTTCAACTTCCAGCATGCCTGGAAAGTCTAGGCATGCTGAGAGTTGTAGTTTGGAAACATCTGGAGGGCTACAGTTTGGGCACCACTGTAACAGTAGTCTCCAAACTGTGACCCTCCAGAATTCGCAAAACTAAAACTCCCAGCATGCCCAGACAGCCTTTGGCTGTCTCGGCATCCTGGGAGTTGGTTTGGCAACCACTAGGAAGGGCAGCAGTAAATATCGCTTACTGCCCCCTTCCTTTCTCTTCCTCCCACCCACCGTCGTTTCCCTATCTGCCCCGTGATCTCCGCTGTCTCCAGCGACGATTGGCAGTCTCCACGGAACTGTCCTGAGCTGCCATTGGTCAGAATTCAGTTCTGACCAATGGCAGGGGATAGGAGGAGATTGCAGCACTGCGACCTTGCTCTTATCCCTCAGGATGATCGGGGGGTGTCACTGACAGCTCCGATCATCCCTATTTTCCGGGCGATCGGGTCACCAGAGACCCGATCAGCCCGGAATAGCAGAAAATCGCATGTCTAAATTGACATGCGATTTTCTGTGATCACAGACATGGGGGGGTCTCAGGACCCCCCTCGGCAATGTGCCGGGATGCCTGCTGAATGATTCCAGCAGGCATCCCGGTCCGGTCCCCAACCGGCTAGCGGATGGGAACGGAATTCCCATGGGCTTATGCATACGCCCTACGTCCTGAAGACGTTAATGATGCATAGTTGACCAACGCCAGCAGATGACATGGCTCCCCAAATCATATAATATATTGGGGATTTGGGGTTTTCATGAGCTGTAACCATAATCATCACAATTATGACAAATCACAGCTTGAACTATCTGGCTTTGCATGTAATGAGTCTCTCATATATTAGTTTCACCTTTTAAGTTGCTTTATTGAAATAAATGAACGTTGCATGATATTCTCATTTTTCGAGTTTCACCTTTACACAAGTAACAACGCAGGATACATTTACCAATAAAATTAATTCCTCAATATGCAACATAAAAAATAAACAAATAAGCTAATTAAAAAAATCTATAAACAAAAATGTGTATATAGATTTAAAAACAGATGGTGCAGAATGACAGCCTTGGTATTCATAACCAATAGAACAAAACACAATTTCACAATTTTATATATATATATATATATATATATATATATATATATATATATATATATATATTAGGGATCGACCGATTATCGGTTTGGCAGATATTATCGGCCGATAATCACGATTTTGGGCATTATCGGTATCGGCAATTACCTTGCCGATAATCAGATAATGCCCCGGCCACCGCACTGCCCCCGCCGCACACACCCCCCCCCACCCCCACCCCATTGCCTCCCCCATCCCCGGTTTTATAATTGCCTGTTCCCGGGGCCCACGCTACTTCTGGCTCCTGCTGCATCCTGCGTTACGCTGTGGGCAATGACGAGTGACGCGACGTCACAGTCAGTGCGCACAGTGACAGCTCAGGCGGACGCCACCGGAGCCAGATGTAGAGTGGACCCCCGGAACAGGTAATTATAAAACCGGGGATGGGGGAGGCAATGGGGCCGGGGCGGTGCGGTGTGGCGGTAGGGGGTGCGGAGCGGTGCGGCGGTGGGTGGTCGCGGTGGAGGTCATAGGACTCAGGAGGACCCCTGGACAGGCAGGGGGAGAGAAGCGGGTGGTGGCGGCGGTCTATGGCACTGCAAAAGCCGCTGCAGTTCATTGATTTAAAGCGCCCACTTTAAATCAATGATCTGCAGCGGTGTCGCGGGGGGATAAATAGCCGATAACTTATACGGGAATATCGGTATAAGTTATCGGCTATCGGCCCTAACCTCCACCGATTATCGGCCCTAAAAAAACGATATCGGTCGATCCCTTATATATATATATATATATATATATATATATACATACACATATAAACTTTTTTTTCCACGTATTCACTGATACTTATTACCAATACAGTTTATTATTTTTTTATGTCACGTGACAGTAGAGGTGTATCTAGACATTGTTAAAGGAGAAGTATCATGGGGGGGAAACCTTATCCCCTATCCAATGAATACGTGATAAGTTTTAGATTGTGTGGGGGTCCGACCGTCTGCACATCACGACCCCCATACGCTGCCGACACGTCCCCTCCATATATCTCTTTAGGAGAGCCATTCGGCTACCTTTAGCTCTCCCATAACTGTGTGTCGGGCGCCGTTTCATGCGAGGTCGTGATGTGCAGCTCCCTCAGGGCCCTGTACAGGAGATCACAGGGGGTCCCAGCGGTCGGACCCCCCGCAATCTAAAGTGTATCCCCAATCCTTTGGATAGGGGATACGTTTTTCCCCCATGATGTATCTCTTTTAAGCCTTAGGTGAAAGTCGAAGCCATCGCTTAGAATTAAAAGGGTACGACCGTAACGCCCCCTCCCATAGACATGAATGGAGGGGGCGTGGCATGAGATTTCCAAGACTGGAGACGCAGCCCTGCATAGAATGCAGGTGCTGCATGGAGATTGCTGGGGGGTCCCAGTGGCGGGCCCCCCGCGATCAGACATCTTATCCCCTAGCAATTTTTATTATATTTATGGTCTGCGTCCCCAGAAAGAGGTCACAACGTGTGAGATCTGGTAACTGTACAGGCCGGTAGAACATTGGTGAATGGTTGTTACCGGCGTGCCGATCCAATGTTCTGTTCCATTCAGTATCTGTGAACATCCACGTGGAAATGATTCACCAATGTTGGGCTGGCCTCCGTAATTGCCAGATCTAACACCCTGCAACTTATTTTTGGGGGGGCTACATCAAGGGCCTGAGACATGGGGTCAGAGTCTTCCCATCATAACGGAGCAGCAGTCACGTGTGTGCACTGTTGCTCATCTCACTGGGGCTACTCATTTCGATGGGGGGCTACTGGAGATAGCCAAGTACTTACCCTCTCAGACAACCCCCACAGACAACAAATTAAAGGGGTACTCCCTTGGAACACTTTATTTTTTTTTTATATCAACTGGTGCCAGAAAGTTAAACAGATTTGTAAATCACTTCTATTAAAAAATCTTAATCCTTCCAGTACTTTTTAGGGGCTGTATACTAAAGAGAAATCCAAAAAAAGAAATGCATTTCCTCTGATGTCGTGACCACAGTGCTCTCTGCTGACCTCTGCTGTCCATTTTAGGAACTGTCCAGAGCAGCATATGTTTGCTATGGGGATTTTATCCTGCTCTGGACAGTTCCTAAAATGGACAGCAGAGGTCAGCAGAGAGCACTGTGGTCACGACATCAGAGGAAATGCATTTCTTTTTTTGGATTTCTCTTTAGTATACAGCCCCTAAAAAGTACTGGAAGGATTAAGATTTTTTAATAGAAGTGATTTACAAATCTGTTTAACTTTCTGGCACCAGTTGATTTAAAAAAAAAGTTTTCCACGGGAGTACCCCTTTAAGCGGCACTGCCCATACGTAATCACAGATTCAATCTCTAGATCAACATTATTCAAACAATGTGACTCCAGCTGTTGCTAAACTACAAATCCCAGCATGCCCGGACAGCCTTTGGCTGTCCGGGCATGCTGGGATTTGTAGTTTTGCAACAGCTGGAAGCACCCTGGTCAAGAAACAATGCTTTAGGTCATGATATGAGGCAAGGTGGGAGCAGCTGCACTTGCACAGGATAATTGTTCCTGGTGGCCCCTTTAAAAAAATAAAAAAAAAATAAAAAAAAAATTTGCATCTGGTCTCGTGCTTTATAGGGGCAGATCCACACGCATCAGGTTTTGTTGCTGAAATTTCAGTGATTGATAATCTGCAGAACTGGTTAGAATAATATAAAAACCTTTTAAAATATGAAACCTTTTAAATTCCTCCCGTCATTGCGGTTTGGTTTTAAAGGAGCAATTCAGGGGGCAAAATTTGATATATCAGTCCATAAACAGCTGGCTGGATTTATTTACTTTTTAGTTCTAGAAAAAAAAATTATATATTTATTATATATTTTTATTTATTTATAAATATTCATGTGGTAGCCCAGTATGGGAGATGTTGCCCCGTACCCTTGCTGCCCTGCCAGGCAGCCTCCTTCAGTGTCTCCAGGGCACCTTGCACCTGTTTCCCCCCAAGTCAGCATGTTCGGCATTTAATTGTCCAGTCCTACTACAAGTCCCAGCAAGCCCTTAAGGTCTCTGCATCACTGGTCACCTCCTTGGGCCCTGGCTGTACCGTATAGACTTTACCATCTGTCACTCAGTAAAGCTACCGTTGTCCGTAACTTGCCATTGGAGTCTTTATTGACCCCCGTGCCTAGCCCAGGAACCAGCGGTATACCTTCGGGTGGTTATAGGGTGAACCACGCACTGGCGTCACGAATACAAGAGGTTAAAGGGGTACTCCAGTGAAAACCTTTTTTCTTTTAAATCAACTGGTGGCAGAAAGTTAAACATATTTGTAAATTACTTCTATTAAAAAATCAGAATCCTTCCTGTACTTATTAGCTGCTGAATACTAAAGAGGAAATTCTTTTCTTTATGGAATGCTCTCTGATGACATCACGACCACAGTTCTCTCTGCTGACATTATTATAATAATAATAATAAGGCTTTATTTATTGTTGTCCTTAGTGGGATTTGAGGCAAGGCAGCAGTGCTAACCACTGAGCCACCATGCTGCCCTTAGCATACATCTGCTATGCATGGTTGCTAAAATGGACAGCGATGTCAGCAGAGAGCACTGTGCTCGTGATGTCATCAGTGTTCCAAAAAGAAAGGAATTTCCTCTGTAGCATTCAGCAGCTAATAAGTACAGGAGGATTAAGATTTTTTAATAGTAGTAATTTACAAATATGTTTAACTTTCTGCCACCAGTTGATTTAAAAGAAAAAAGGTTTTCACCGGAGTACCCCTTTAATGTTATCTGCCCCTAGGGTAACAACATCTGCCCTCATCACACCCCATTTATCTATTGTAATGTTTATATATAAAGTTATGAATATATATATATATATATCTATATATATATATATATATATATATATATATATATATAAACACACATGTATTATATATTTAAAACTATCTATATATATATATATAAAGATATTTATCATAAAATTATAAATAAAAAATAAAAATATATATTTATACGAACAAAAATGTAATAATAAATGTATTGTAATGTAATGTACCCTATTTCATCCCCCTAGTCTCAGCACTACTATAATAAAAGTTCCAGGTGCCATAAGTGTGTGGCCCCTGACTGGCAGCAGGGTGTGTGGCCCCCGGGGCAGCCCTGGCACTCACCTGCCTCTTGTTCATTCTCCTTAGATCCCCGAACAGATCCATCTCTAGAGATTGCATTGGGGATCACAGAGCCGGAGGCTGAGGTGGCAGCTGCTGCCACTATGCACAAGCTGGCAGGAGGAGAGGAGGCGCCCCGCCGCTGCCAGCCTCCCCGGCTCCCCCTGTTCCATGTGGTAGTCGCTCATAGGTCGCTCCCAAGGCATCACGGGAAATGTAGTTTGTGAAGAGGCCTAAACCAATGCGGTGGAGCCTGTAAAGAACTACGCGACCCAGGGTGCATTGCGCGGGTTTCGCTACATAATGAGAACCCAGTGTAGGGGGAGAAGCAGGTGCCGCCGGGAGTATTGTGTCGGTCATTGTCCCGTGTGATGCTGGGAAAGTTGTGTTATATGTGCGATAGACTAGTGGTCTCCAAACTGTAGACTTCCATCTGTTGCAAAACTACAACTCCCAGCATGTCTGGGCAGCCTTTTGGGGTGTCTTCATCTGTTGCTAAACTACAACTCCCAGCATGCCTGGGCAGCCGAAAGCACCCCAAAGGCTGTCCAGGTATAATGGGAGTTGTAGCTTTGCTACAGCTGGAGGCACCGCTAAGGCGGAACGGGCATGTTCGGAGTTGTAGTTTTGCAACAGCTGGAGACACCCCGAAGACTGTCTGGGCATGCTGGGACTTGTAGTTTTGCAACAGCTGGAGGCACCCCGAAGGCTGAACGGGCATGCTGGGAGTTGTAGTTTTGCAACAGCTGGAGGCACCCTGAAGGCTGTCTGGGCATGCAGGGAGTTGTAGTTCTGCAACAGCCAGTGGCACTAGAAGACTGTCTGGGCATGCTGGGAGTTGTAGTTTTGCAACAGCTGGAGGCACCATGAAGGCTGTTCGGGCATGCTGGGAGTTGTAGTTTTGGAAAAACTGCCTTAAAGGAGTACTCTGGTGCAGACTACTCCTGCTCCGTCCTGCCCGGGCTGCAAGAAAAATGAAAATAAACCATCTCTCACCTTCCTGGGTTCCCGCGGAGCGCCACTACAGCTGATCGGTCCTCCGGTCCATCCTCTTCATACTTCCGGGTGAACGAAGCGTCACATGGCGCTCAGCCTATCGCCGGCCACCGCGATGTTCTGCCTCGGCCCATAATAGGCTGAGCGCCATGTGACGCTTTGTTCACACGGAAGTATGAATAAGATGGACCGGAGGACCGATCAGCTGTAGTGGCGCTCCGCGGGAACCCAGGGAGGTGAGAGATGGTTTATTTTCATTTATTTTTTTGCAGCCCGGGCAGGACGGAGCTGGAGTAGTCTGCACCAGAGTACTCCTTTAGAGTAGCTCCCACCATCCTTTTTTTATTTTATTTTTTTTTCTGTCCCTGCCTATTGCCCATCTATCCCAACCCCCTCCCTGCTTTTATTTATTTTTTTACTATATTAAAAATGCCTTTTTGTCTGCCTAGTAGTGTGCTCACTACCAGGCAGGCTTCCCCAGCAGACACAACGTCACTGATGCCTGCTGGGGCCGACACTTCCGCCCTTAGTTCATCTACACAGGGTGCCTCCAGCTATTTCACTACTACAACTCCCAGCTTGCACTGACATCTATTGACTGTCAGGGCATGCTGGGAGTTGTAGTAGTGAAACAGCTGGAGGCACCCTGTGTTGAAAACAATAAGTTAGGGCCATTGGCACGGCGCAGCTCGGCACCACGCTACCGCCGCTCTCCCCCAACCCCCGTGTTGAAACCCCGATCCCCCTAAACATATCTCCCCTAAACGTACTTACATGCTGCAGAGTCCTGCAGCAGCGGCAACATGTGCGGGAGGAGTGGCCAGGGAGCCAATGCGCTCACTTCCGCCGGTTTGACAGGCAGGGAGCGAGCGCAGGTTGAATGAATTCGGACCGATTGACCGGCCGGCATCGGTCCGAATTCAGGCGTGACCTCATGCCAGCCTGCAGCTGGCCACTATGAGGGAGACATCTAGTGGCCGGTTTTCAAACATAAATTAAAAGGTTTAATTAAAAATTATTTTTATATATTAGAGATATGTTGTAGGACACATGTACTACAAAATATTTTTCAAAAATGTTGATGACAGTGCCCATTTAAAAAAGCAACAATTTTCCTCTTTTTTTTTTTTTTTCTTCCTCACTTTTTAAGATCCATAACGCTTTCGATTTTCCACAGACCCATATGACGGCCTGTTTTATGCGGGACCAATTCTACAGCGTGCATTTTCAAAAAATCGAGAAAAAAAAAGAAAAAGTGTGGATGAAATAGAAAAAATGTGTAGAGGAAGAGTGGCAATGCAGGGCGGAGGCTCGTGATGTCACGACCGTGCCCCCTCAATGCAAGTCTATGGGAGGGGGCGTGACCACTGTCACGCCCCCTCCCATAGACTTGCATTTAGGGGGCGTGGTCGCAACGTCACAGGCCTCCGGCACTGCACCCAATGCTCTAAACAAACACCGGGTGAAGCAGGGGGACCCCCACGATCAGACATCTATGGATAGGGGATAAGATGTCTATGGATGGAGTACCCCTTTAATTCCTATCATGGAAATTGAGCAATGGGCACAGTGCACAATGGGAGACTGCTGCACCGGAATTTCCCGCTCGGAAGAAGGATTGGGTAGGAGAAAATCAAATGACTCTATATACGACTCCTTTATTGTAGGCATTAGTGGGATTCCCAGAATGAGACCCCAACTGATGAAACATTTATGGCCTATACTAGGAATGAGCCATCACGTATCCCGTATCGGTAGAAATTTTTTTTTTTAAATCAACTGGTGCCAGAAAGTTAAACAGATTTGTAAATTACTTCTATTAAAAAATCTTTATCCTTCCAGTACTTATTAGCAGCTGTATGCTACAAAGGAAATTCTTTTCTTTTTGAATTTCTTTTTTGTCTTTTCCACAGTGCTCTCTGCTGTCACCTGATGCCCGTATCAGGAACTGTTCAGAGAAGGAGAAAATCCCCATTGCAAACCTATGCTGCTCTGGACAATTCCTGACACGGACAGAGGTGTCAGCAGAGAGCACTGTGGACAAGACAAAAAGGAAATTCAAAAAGAAAAGAATTTCCTGTAGCATACAGCTGCTAATAAGTACTGAAAGGATTGAGATTTTTAAATAGAAGTCATTTACAAATCTGTTTAATGTTCTGGCACCAGTTCATTTAAAAAAATAAAAAAAAAATAGTTTTCCACTGGAGTACCCCTTTAACAGCAGAAAAATGTACATATTGTGCTATTTAGCTGTTAGGAGCCATGAAAGAACACAGCGAACTGGCTGCTATGTGTTCACATCCACAGTGACCCATCAATCACCGCTGACAGGGGCCGAGTGCGCTCCCCTCATGAATGCACCATAGACTAGAGACTACACGGAAGATTTATCAAAACCAGTGTAGAGGAAAAGATGGCCAGTGGCCTATAGCGACCAATCAGATCACTTCTTTCATTTTTTAATGGCCTCATTTCAGATGGGACTGTGATAGCCTGGGGGAATAGGGTATATGGGGTGTAGCTGTGCAGTGATTAAAGGGTGTCTGGTTAACCCTTTCTATTCGTGATGCCAGGGTGAGGGCTCCTCTGTAACGTTTGTCCTACCGCCACCCTTCCCAAGAGCGATAGGGAGGTATAGAATAATTGAATGTCCACAACCAGAGAGTTCGCTGAAAACAGTCGGAACTTTACTGAAGAATTTATGCAAGCTTCATAACCGGAACAGTCTCTATATATGCAAAGTCTCTTAGAGATTGACAGTGGTTGGGACCTTAAGCGTTTTAGAGTCCGTAGACTGATATGCGCTTTTCCACTGGATTTAGGGGATTTAGTTGTGGTCCAGTAGTCGCGCTAGCTTTAGCGGGGATTAGTTTAGAACTCACGGTTTAGTTCAGCTGAGGCCGGTAGGTTTTCTGGCCTAGTGTGTCTTTGAAAGTTGCGCAGATCCGTCCTGCTAGTCCGGCATCCACAAGAGCAGCAACCCAAGAGAGCAATAATTGGCTACAGCTCCCTTATATGGGCAGGGGCTGGACTAGAGCTGATTGGTCCAATACTTCTGTCAATCCCCTTTACATAGAATTATGGGTAAACATGGGACCAAGGACCTCCAAAGATCCTCCAACATACCATAGAGGAATTAACACAATCACATGACCGAAGGTCCTCCGACGCTAACAAGGTAAGTATACTATACATTATATTAACCCCTTAAGGACAATGGACGTACTACTACGCCCCCGTTTCCGAGTCCTTAAGGACCGAGGACGTAGGAGTACGTCCTGTCCTTTCCCGGCCCCCTGCCGCTAGCCGGAGGGGAGCCGGTGCCCGATGCCTGCTGAAATCGTTCAGCAGGCATCGCGGCATATCGCCCAGGGGGGTCATGATGACCCCCCATGTCGGCGATGGGCGCAGATCGCTGGACAATTCAGCCCAGTGATCTGCGGCGGATTCCGGGTCAGTCTGGTCTCCAGTGGCCCGGAATTACTTGCTGATCGGGGCCGTCTCAGCCATAGCCAGCAGGGGTGAGGTGGCACTGGTGCCACCTCACGATCGCCCTGATTCGTCCAACCAATCAGGGCACCTGCTGCAGGTGTCACTCCAGCAACCCGCTCAGGCCCTCTTCCGGAGGACGTGAGCAGGTGCGGGAAGATGACCCCGGGAGCTGGGGACCCCGATCCCCGGCGTCAATGTTGGGATCAGGGCCCCAGGAGCAGCGGCGGCGGCGGTGAGGGACTGACCTGCAGCGGAGAAGCAATTGGAGGTGATTGACAGCCTCCTGCTGTTGCTTGGCAACAGCTCCCAGCATGCAAAAAGGGCATGCTGGGAGCTGTAGTTATGCAACAGCAGGAGGCAGACCGCCACAACTCCCAGCATTCCCTTATGGGCATGCTGGGACTTATAGTTTTGCAACAGCTGGAGGCACATTTATTCTATGGAAAAGTGTACCTTCAGCTGTTGTATAACTACGACTCCCAGCTTGCACAATCAGCTAAAGTGCATGCTGGGAGTTGTAGTGGTGCATCTTCTGGTTGCATAACTACAACTCCCAGCATGCCCGTTGGCTGTCGGTGACTGCTGAGAGTTGTAGTTTTGCAACAGCTGAAGGCACACTGGTTGTGAAACACTGAGTTAAGTAGCAAACCAGTGTGCCTCCAGCTGTTGCATAACTACAAGTCCCAGCATGCCCTTCCGCTGTCCGTACATGCTGGGGGTTGTAGCTTTTTCAACAGCTGAAGGCACACTGGTTGCAAAACACTGAGTTTGTTACCAAACTCAGTGTTTCACAACCAGTGTGCCTCCAGCTGTTACAAAAGGGTACACTCACATGGGAGGAGGTTTACAGTAAGTATCCAGCTGCAAATTTGAGCTGCGGCAAATTTTCTGCCGCAGCTCAAACTGCCAGCGAGAAACTACTGTGAACCCCCACCCGTGTGACTGTACCCTAAAAACACTACACTAACACAAAATAAAATTAAAAGTAAAAAACACTACATATACCCCTACACAGCCCCCCTCCCCAATAAAAATGAAAAACGTCTGGTACGCCACTGTTTCCAAAACGGAGCCTCCAGCTGTTGCAAAACTACTCCCAGTATTGCCAGACAGCCACTGACTGTCCAGGCATGCTGGGAGTTTTACAACAGCTGGAGGCACCCTGTTTGGGAATCACTGGCGTAGAATACCCCTATGTCCACCCCTATGCAATCCCTAATTTAGGCCTCAAATGCGCATGGCGCTCTCTCACTTTGGAGCCCTATTTCAAAGCAACAGTTTAGGGCCACATATGGGGTATCGCCGTACTCGGGAGAAATTGTGTTACAAATTTTGAGGGGTATTTTCTGCTATTACCCTTTTTAAAAATGTAAAATTTTTGGGAAACCAAGCATTTTAGGTAAAAATTTTTTTTTTTTTTTTTTACATATGCAAAAGTCGTGAATCACCTGTGGGGTATTAAGGTTTACTTTACCCCTTGTTATGTTCCCCGAGGGGTCTAGTTTCCAAAATGGTATGCCATGTGTGTTTTTTTTTTTTTGCTGTCCTGGCACCATAGGGGCTTCCTAAAGGTGACATGCCCCCCCAAAAACCATTTGTCGCTCCTTCCCTTCTGAGCCCTCTACTGCGCCCGCTGAACAATTTACATAGACATATGAGGTATGTGCTTACTCGAGAGAAATTGGGCTACAAATACAAGTAAAAATGTTCTCCTTTTTACCCCTTTCAAAAATTGGGTCTACAAGAACATGCGAGTGTAAAAAATGAGGATTTTGAATTTTCTCCTTCACTTTGCTGCTATTCCTGTGAAACACCTAAAGGGTTAATACACTTATTGAATGTCATTTTGATTACTTTGGGGGGTGTAGTTTTTATAATGGGGTCTTTTATGGGGTATTTCTAATATGAAGACCCTTCAAATCCACTTCAAAACTGAACTGGTCACTGAAAAATAGTGAGTTTGAAAATTTTGTGAAAAATGTCAAAATTGCGTCTGAACTTTGAAGCCCTCTGGTGTCTTCCAAAAGTAAAAACTCATCAATTTTATGATGCAAACATAAAGTAGACATATTGTATATGTGAACCAAAATTCTTTTTATTTTGAATATCCATTTTCCTTACAAGCAGAGAGCTTCAAAGTTAGAAAAATGCTAAATTTTCATTTTTTTTCATCAAATTTTGGGATTTTTCACCAAGAAAGGATGCAAGTTACCACAAAATTTTACCACTATGTTAAAGTAGAATATGTCACGAAAAAACAATCTTGGAAATCAGAATGATAAGTAAAAGCATTCCAGAGTTATTAATGTTTAAAGTGACAGTGGTCAGATGTGCAAAAAACGCTCTGGTCCTTAAGGTGTAAAATGGCCTGGTCCTTAAGGGGTTAAATATACACATTACTAAATATATACATAATAGCATTGTGAAATTAGAGAAGGAGGAGGCGACTAGGGGCTGTCCCACTGGGGGACCCTACCTGAACGTAGTAACTCTGACTTTGGGGACCACCATACAAGGTACGGTATGCAATACGGTACCGGGACACCACAGGACCCTAAGGGTGCATGCACACCACGTTTTTGCTATACAGTTCCCGTGTACGGTTTCAAGTTAAAAACCGTACGGAACCGTAATGAAAACCGTATGCATTGACTGAACATTATAAACCGTATGTCAAACACATCATACTGTTTAGTCCGTTTTGCGTCTAATACGGTTTTGTCCGTTTTTTTTTTTTACCCGTACCCAAAACCATAGACTACCACGTTTTTTGGTCAGGGTGAAAAACCGTACTAAACCGTATACATATTTTTTTTAACATGGGAATCAATGGGAACCGTACAGAACCGTATGTGCGTACGGTTCCATTTGGTTTTTGACTTTGCACAGTTTTTTTTCTTGAAATCTCAATCAAACAAGTGAAACTTTATTCAAAATGGAGTGAAAAGTTTAAAACTTATCAGTCTTTTTATTAAAAAACAGATGCAACCGGACATCATTTTTCAAACCGTATACGTTTTTTAACCGTATAGGGGTTGAACTTTGTACACACGTTTTGATACAGTTTAGTCAGGTTTTGAGGAATCGGTTTTTCATCAAAAACCTGATACGGGAACTGTATTGCAAAAACGTGGTGTGAATGCAGCCTAACACTTTTTCCCCTCACCTCTGACTGGGTGACATGCTGGATCCACTATTAATTTAAAAACCCTGCTGTGAATAGGGAGGGGTGTATGCCTACAGAGGGTGCCACTCCCCCTAAATTCCACAGCAAAGACAATAAGAAAAATAGCCAGCACAACTACCTAATACGGGTGCACGCTGCTGTGGCAAATACTAAGTATACAACATTTTTCAAAATGTTTTATTTTTTATTTTTTTAAATAATAGTGGATCCTGCATGTCACCCAGTCAGAGGCTATATGCCCAGCAGAGGTGGAAGAAGTGTTAGGGTCCCATCCGAAATGAGGCCACCTCCACGTGCTGGATGAGAGACACGTTTTGATCAAAAAGTGCGCTAAGAGCCTCCATTTTTTGATCAAGAGTGCTGCTGTAACCTTCTTTTTTGTATACCTAGTATTTGCCACAGCAGCGGGCACCCGTGGATTAGGTAGTTGTGCTGGCTATTTTTTTCTTTTTGTTTTTGCTGAGCACAGTATAGTAACAGATCTACTTTAAGGGTCTATTCACACATACATATTTCATGCACAGGAATTGAAGCTGCAGATTTCAATGTAAACTAAATGACTGAACACAGTTTCAAATCCAGTGCATACATGAGAAAAGAACCTAAAGGGGTATTTTTGATAAATATTTCTACATTAAATTGTGCTCGGGGTACAGGGATAAAATTAAGAAACCTGTGCTCTCCTGCTGCCGATCTGACAGTCCCTGCTGTTAGGTTAGGTTCACACTGCGGAATCTCCTACGAGTGCGCTAGAGTGAGCAAGATCATTCTTTCGTGGCAGAATTTTAGCGGGTGAGCGTCCACCACAGAAATTCTGTAGTGTGCACGGTGCAACGGAATCCCATTGCCAACAATGGAATTGTGCTGCACCAGGCCTGGTGCAAGGACTTTTGCCACCCTAGGCGAAAGCTAATTTTGCTGCCCCCTTCACCCCGCCCTTTGACACACCCACCTTACTACTTGGGTGACACACTGTAACAAACCACCTCCTCATGTAATCTCTTTACTACTGGGATGACACACTATAACAAACCTCCTCCTCATCATGAAATCTCCTTACTACTGGGGTGACACACTGTAACAAACCTCCTCCTCATGTAATCTCCTTACTACTGGTGTGACACACTGTAACAAATCACCTCCTCATGTAATCACCTTACTACTGGGGTGACACACTGTAACAAACCTCCTCCTCATGTAATCTATTCACTACTGGGATGACACACTGTAACAAACCACCTCCTCATGTAATCACCTTACTACTGGGGTGACACGCTGTAACAAACCTCCTCCTCATGTAATCTCCTTACTACTGGGGTGACACACTGTAACAAACCACCTCCTCATGTAATCACCTTACTACTGGGGTGACACACTGTAACAAACCTCCTCCTCATGTAATCTCCTTACAACTGGGGTTACACACTGTAACAAACCACCTCCTCATGTAATCTCCTTACTACTGGGGTGACACACTGTAACAAACCACCTCCTCATGTAATCTCCTTACAACTGGGGTTACACACTGTAACAAACCACCTCCTCATGTAATCTCCTTACTACTGGGGTGACACACTGTAACAAACCACCTCCTCATGTAATCACCTTACTACTAGGATGACACATAAAGGATACAAGGGTCTTGATAAAATAATACAGATCTGTATTCTTGTATGATATATATCTTAATTCTGCTTTTTGTAACCGCAAGACACGTACCGTACTTCTTGCTTTGCTCAACTGTTGATTCGTAACTATTGTGCACGTACATCCTGTTTTTGTGGTCTGCTGACTTGTAACTATTATGCAACTGTAACGATTCGGCTTACGGGTTGTGGATCCGCTGTGTCAGCGAGGGATTGGCGTGGACCGTGCTAGTGGACCGGTTCTAAGAGGCTACTGGTTTTCACCAGAGCCCGCCGCAAAGCGGGATGGTCTTGCTGCGGCAGTAGCAACCAGGTCGTATCCACTAGCAACGGCTCAACCTCGCTGACTGCTGAGAAGGCGTGGGACAGAAGGACTAGGCAGAGGCAAGGTCAGACGTAGCAGAAGGTCGGGGGCAGGCGGCAAGGTTCGTAGTCAGGATGGATAGCAGAAGTTCAGGTAACACAGGCTTTGGACACACTAAACGCTTTCACTGGCACAAGGCAACAAGATCCGGCAAGGGAGTGCAAGGGAGGAGATCAGATATAGCCAGGGAGCAGGTGGAAGCCAATTAAGCTAATTGGGCCAGGCACCAATCATTGGTGCACTGGCCCTTTAAGTCTCAGAGAGCTGGCGCGCGCGCGCCCTAGAGAGCGGAGCCGCGCGCGCCAGCACATGACAGCAGGGGACCGGGACGGGTAAGTGACCTGGGATGCGACTCGCGAGCGGGCGCGTCCCGCTGTGCGAATCGCATCCCCGACGGCCATGACAGTGCAGCACTCCCGGTCAGCGGGACTGACCGGGGCGCTGCAGGGAGAAAGACGCCGTGAGCGCTCCGGGGAGGAGCGGGGACCCGGAGCGCTAGGCGTAACAGTACCCCCCCCCCCTTAGGTCTCCCCTTTTTTTTGTCCGGTAACTGCCTCCCCTGGGATGAGGACACCGGGAAAGAATGGAGGGCTTCCTCAACGGGAGGCAGTACAGCAGGAGTTGGAATGGGGAGGGAGGGCAGAGGGTGAAGCTTGGCACGGGGCAGGGAGACACAAGGACGGGAGCCATGAGGGGGCACAGAGGCTTGCCTGACGGGACTGGGAGGGGGGGAGAGGCACTTCCTGTGGCAGGCAGAGTCCCAGTTCTTGATCTCCCCGGTGGTCCAATCAAGGGTGGGAGAATGAAGCCGGAGCCATGGCAGACCGAGGAGGACCTCAGAGGTACAGTTGGGGAGAACGAAGAGCTCAATCCTTTCGTGGTGGGGTCCAATAGACATTAGGAGGGGTTCTGTGCGGTAACGCACGGTGCAATCCAATCTGGCTCCGTTGACCGCGGAAATGTAGAGCGGCTTGACGAGACGGGTCACCGGGATGCTGAATTTATTCACAAAGGACTCCAAAATAAAATTCCCAGAGGCACCAGAGTCCAAGCAGGCCATGGCTGAGAGGGAGGAGTTGGCTGAAGGAGAAATCCGCACGGGCACCGTGAGACGTGGAGAAGCAGACTTAGAACCAAGAGACGCCACACCCACGTGAGCTGGGTGCGTGCGTGCGTTTCCCAGACGTGGAGGACGGATAGGGCAATCCACCAAGAAATGCTCGGTACTGGCACAGTAAAGACAGAGATTTTCTTCCCTACGGCGATTCCTCTCTTCCTGGGTCAGGCGAGACCGATCCACTTGCATGGCCTCCTCGGCGGGAGGCCCAGGCGTAGATTGCAACGGATACTGTGGGAGAGGTGCCCAGAGATCTAAGTCTTTTTCCTGGCGGAGCTCTTGGTGTCGCTCAGAAAAACGCATGTCAATGCGGGTAGCCAAATGGATGAGTTCTTGGAGGTTGGCAGGAATCTCTCGTGCGGCCAGCACATCCTTGATGCGACTGGATAGGCCTTTTTTAAAGGTCGCGCAGAGAGCCTCGTTATTCCATGATAACTCGGAAGCAAGAGTACGAAATTGGATGGCGTACTCGCCCACAGAAGAATTACCCTGGACCAGGTTCAACAGGGCAGTCTCGGCAGAAGAAGCTCGGGCTGGTTCCTCGAAAACACTCCGGACTTCAGCGAAGAAGGACTGGACTGTGGCTGTGGCAGGATCATTGCGGTCCCAGAGCGGTGTGGCCCAAGACAAGGCCTTTCCTGAAAGAAGGCTTACTACGAACGCCACCTTAGACCGTTCTGTAGGAAACAAGTCCGACAACATCTCCATATGCAGGGAACACTGAGACAAAAATCCACGGCAGAGTTTAGAGTCCCCATCAAATTTGTCCGGCAGGGACAAGCGGAGGCTAGGAGCGGCTGCGGAGGAGGTGCAGGAGCTGGCGGAGGAGATGGTTGCTGCTGTAGCAGAGGCAGAAGTTGCTGTAACATGGCGGTCAACTGCGACAGCTGCTGTCCTTGTTGGGCAATCTGCTGCGATTGCTGAGCGACCACCATGGGAAGGTCAGCGAGACTTGGCAGCGGCACCTCAGCGGGATCCATGGCCGGATCTACCGTCACGATTCGGCTTACGGGTTGTGGATCCGCTGTGTCAGCGAGGGATTGGCGTGGACCGTGCTAGTGGACCGGTTCTAAGAGGCTACTGGTTTTCACCAGAGCCCGCCGCAAAGCGGGATGGTCTTGCTGCGGCAGTAGCAACCAGGTCGTATCCACTAGCAACGGCTCAACCTCGCTGACTGCTGAGAAGGCGTGGGACAGAAGGACTAGGCAGAGGCAAGGTCAGACGTAGCAGAAGGTCGGGGGCAGGCGGCAAGGTTCGTAGTCAGGATGGATAGCAGAAGTTCAGGTAACACAGGCTTTGGACACACTAAACGCTTTCACTGGCACAAGGCAACAAGATCCGGCAAGGGAGTGCAAGGGAGGAGATCAGATATAGCCAGGGAGCAGGTGGAAGCCAATTAAGCTAATTGGGCCAGGCACCAATCATTGGTGCACTGGCCCTTTAAGTCTCAGAGAGCTGGCGCGCGCGCGCCCTAGAGAGCGGAGCCGCGCGTGCCAGCACATGACAGCAGGGGACCGGGACGGGTAAGTAACCTGGGATGCGACTCGCGAGCGGGCGCATCCCGCTGTGCGAATCGCATCCCCGACGGCCATGACAGTGCAGCGCTCCCGGTCAGCGGGACTGACCGGGGCGCTGCAGGGAGAGAGACGCCGTGAGCGCTCCGGGGAGGAGCGGGGACCCGGAGCGCTAGGCGTAACAGCAACTATATTAAATAGTAGAAAAGAACAAACTCGGCACTGCTTCCTTAATTGTTAGCACCTGACATCCAATGCCTCTGCTGGCTCAACCACGTCTGATGGTGCTCACTGGTAATAGCAAAGTCCAATGCAAACAATCCGTAGAAAAGAGAAAAGAAAACCAGGGCAACTCACCAAATACGTAAACTTCAAGCTTCTTTATTGATCCATGAAGGGTATAAACAGTGCAAGACACGGGTGGACAAACAACAGGGGGACGTTCGTTCGGGGCTACGGTGCCGTTTCGCAAGATATGCTTCAACTGGCCCACATCGTCTTCCAGCCGGAAACACATTTAAATAACCCTCCCCTCCGTTGCCATAGAAATGAGCCAAACAAAAGGTAAGTGCAATCAAAAATGTTAAAAACAACTGTGTGATACTCCTAAGATTTTCATTTATGTTAGTAATGCACTGAGCTCAGTACGTTCATTAAGACCTAAAGGCCCCATTGCTTCCAACCGAAGAATCCATTTCGTTTCATTTCTTAACAGTATTTCTTCTCTATTTTTCCCAGCAATACCATGTTCGATCCTTTCAAGTCCGGCAAAACGGAATCCATATTTTTCTTTAGAATGAAATTCATTAATATGTTGAATAAATCTAGTGGCTCCGATGCCGGTCCTGAGGGATCGAACATGTTCGCGAATTCTGTGAAATAAGGGCCTTTTTGTCTTCCCAATATAAAATAATTTGCATTTACATACCAATGCGTAAACCACATGAGAGGATCTGCATGTAATACATTGTTTCACATTAATAGTATTACCTGCTAATTCTACAATTCTACATTTCATATTTAGAGAGCAAAATGAACATGAACCGCAAACAAAATTCCCTTTTGGGCGTAATTCAGACAGCCAATTCTGTCCCGCTGCGTTTTTTCCTTTTTTCAATAAGTCTCCAACTGTTTTAGTTTTTCTATATGTAACAATCGGTTTTTCATTAGTAATTACTGCTATGTCAGCATCTTCTTGTAAAATATACCAATTATTCGTAATAGCTTTTTTCACTACATTATTAATAGGAGTATTTGAAAAAGAAAAAACGCAACGTTTGTTGTTTTTTCTGTCTTTCGTTTTCAGCAAAACTTCTCTTGGTATTCGATCTATTTTCTTTCTTGCATCTACAATTAAATTAAGAGGATAACCTCTCTGTTCCAAACGATACTGTAAGTCATCTGCCTGTTTCTGAAACAGTATGGGACTGCTGTTAATTCGTTTTAGTCTGACTAGCTGACTGTATGGGATACTATTTTTGACCTGGGGGGGATGGGATGATTGATAATGTAACAATGAATTTTTGGCAATCGATTTTCTAAAACCAGATGTCTTTTTTTTCTTTTTCTTTCCTTTTCTTTTTCTTTTTCAAATACTCCTATTAATAATGTAGTGAAAAAAGCTATTACGAATAATTGGTATATTTTACAAGAAGATGCTGACATAGCAGTAATTACTAATGAAAAACCGATTGTTACATATAGAAAAACTAAAACAGTTGGAGACTTATTGAAAAAAGGAAAAAACACAGCGGGACAGAATTGGCTGTCTGAATTACGCCTAAAAGGGAATTTTGTTTGCGGTTCATGTTCATTTTGCTCTCTAAATATGAAATGTAGAATTGTAGAATTAGCAGGTAATACTATTAATGTGAAACAATGTATTACATGCAGATCCTCTCATGTGGTTTACGCATTGGTATGTAAATGTAAATTATTTTATATTGGGAAGACAAAAAGGCCCTTATTTCACAGAATCCGCGAACATGTTCGATCCCTCAGGACCGGCATCGGAGCCACTAGATTTATTCAACATATTAATGAATTTCATTTTAAAGAAAAATATGGATTCCGTTTTGCCGGACTTGAAAGGATCGAACATGGTATTGCTGGGAAAAATAGAGAAGAAATACTGTTAAGAAATGAAACGAAATGGATTCTTCGGTTGGAAGCAATGGGGCCTTTAGGTCTTAATGAACGTACTGAGCTCAGTGCATTACTAACATAAATGAAAATCTTAGGAGTATCACACAGTTGTTTTTAACATTTTTGATTGCACTTACCTTTTGTTTGGCTCATTTCTATGGCAACGGAGGGGAGGGTTATTTAAATGTGTTTCCGGCTGGAAGACGATGTGGGCCAGTTGAAGCATATCTTGCGAAACGGCACCGTAGCCCCGAACGAACGTCCCCCTGTTGTTTGTCCACCCGTGTCTTGCACTGTTTATACCCTTCATGGATCAATAAAGAAGCTTGAAGTTTACGTATTTGGTGAGTTGCCCTGGTTTTCTTTTCTCTTTTCTACGGATTGGTAACAGCAACTATGGTGTGTATATATATATATATATATATATATATATATATATATATATATATGAACGTTGGTAAATAGTAAAACAGAGCGTACTTAGACGGTATCCTGTGTGTGCATGTATTTTTTCCACACCTGACAAGACGCTCTCCTGGCCAGCACAAGCCTTAAGCCAAATTGGACCTAGTACCAGGGGTACTGAGTAGATAGAGGACCTTTCAGCTGGGGGCTTTGTTCGGGATCGAGAGGGTCATCCTCCGGACAAACCTCCTCATGCAATCTCCTTAATACTGGGGTGACACACTGTAACAAACCCCCTCCTCATGTAATCTCCTTACTACTGGGGTGACACACTGTAACAAACCTACTCCTGATGTAGTCTCCTTACTACTGGGGTGACACACTGTAACAAACCTCCTCCTCATGTAATCTCCTTACTATTGGGGTGACACACTGTAACAACCTCCTCCTCATGTAATCTCCTTACTACTGGGGTGACACACTGTAACAAACCTCCTCCTGATGTAATCTCCTTACTACTGGGGTGACACACTGTAACAAACCCCCTCCTCATGTAATCACCTTACTACTATGGTGTGGAAAAAAGATAAAAGAGACAGGGAGAGGATAGCACCTCGCGTAATTCAGTGGGATAATCCCGGTCCGTAACCCCAGTATTAGTGGTACTCACCTGGGGTATGGCTTGATATGTGCATATCTCCCCTCCGTGTGGGGTCAGATGGTCTCTGGCTGCAGCCTGCAGGGTCCAGCCGGGTCCTCGATGAGAGATCGGCAATCAACTTGTGGAGTGGTGCAAAAAATGCAAAAAAATGGTCTGCAGTGGCGCTGCCTTGTAGAGAGCGGAATGAAAGTTTCAGTCTTATAATTTAAAATCTCATTTATTGGAACATAAACTGAGATGTGGAAATGCAAAACGCGTTTCGAGGGTAAGTTCCCTCTTTCTCAATTGCAAGAAATAATATTATCAACAAACCTACTCCTCATGTAATCTCCTTACTACTATGGTGACACATTGTAACAAACCTCCTCCTCATGTAATCTCCATACTACTGGGGTGACACACTGTAACAAAACTCCTCCTCATGTAATCTCCTTACTACTGGGGTGACACACTGTAACAAACCTCCTCCTCATGTTATCTCCTTACTACTGTGGTGACACTGTAACAAACCCCCTCCTCATGTAATCTCCTTACTACTAGGGTGACACACTGTAACAAACACTAGTTTAGCAGACAGTATCACACATTATAGGATTAGATAAAGGGGCTCAACCACCAGTATCAGACATAGGGGGATTAGTTTAGCAGACAATATCAACAAAGAGGGATTAGATACATACACAGCTCACAAATGCTAATGCTAGGCATACTTTACATCTAGGCCACTCTTCATCTGTCTAGTCCACAATCAAGTCGCTGTTCCTGATCCTTGTTCCTGTCTTCACTGAGAGGATATTATCTTATTTTTTCCAGCTTTCAAGAGGGAGAAGAAGAGAGAAGAAGTTGAACAAGGACCTCTTTGCCCTACACTGATCTATTCCTGGCCTACTGTTGGGTCAGAGATTGCCACCAAAGAGTGAGTAAAATGAAATCTACCTTTGTACCTTGGAAAACCAACCCATGAAGATCCTCATCCAGCAGTCTCAATAATTCTGGCCTGAGAACTTGAGCACCAGAACATATATATCTGCCCCTAAATCTGCGGTAGACATTACACATACACATGCTTAAACACCTTAAAGGGGTATTCCAGGATTTTTTAAATTTGACTGTACTGCAGGGGCTGTAAAGTTAGTGTTTGTTCATAATATAATGTCTATACCTGTGTTTGATGGTGGTCTCGCAATTCTTATTTGATCTTTGCCCCTATGTTTATTTTTAACAGCATACAAAATGAGTGCCGTTTCAGGTTTTCCTAGGTTGCAATGCGGCCCGAGAAATTACATTACTAGTCAGGTGTTCAGAGGAGAGGGGACACATTTTGATCAAAAAGTGCGCTAAGAGCCTCCATTGTTTGACCAAGAGTGCTGTTGCAACTTTCTTTTTTGTACGTTCAGAGGAGCCTGTCTGCTTCAATGGGTGGAGCGATTGCTGGGTGGGAGGGAGATCATTCTGCAGGGAATTGAAGTTTTGCAACAGCTGGAGGCACCCTGGTCAGAAAACACTGGTCTATTGTTTACAGCACAGCATGGGAGGCAGTTCACCTGTGCTTCAATGGGTGGGGTGGCTGATGTGTGGGAAGGAGAAAAGTGATCTTGCACTTAAAAAAAAAAAAAAAAAAGGATCTTGGGACTTGTAGTTGGAGGGAGGGAACTCCTAACAGGAAACAGCCATTTCACAAAAAGATTGCCACAGCGTTATGGTAAGCTCACAACATAGCTGTTGACAAGCACGGATCCTTCCTAAGCATGTCCATCACTGTCTGGCAGGAATCTAAAGTACTAAAATCACCTTATGGTGGATAACCCCTTTCAAATTGCTAAATTTAACTAAGCTGCTATAAGAGCACTAATTCAAGGGACAGTGACCAAATCTCTATTCTCTTGACTCCTAAACTGTAAACACAAAAGCTGTATTCAAGTATCTGTATTTCATTGGAATTGTGAACAGATTTCAGTATAGTAGTTTCATGGAATCCTAGAGAAATCCAAAAAAGAAATGCATTTCCTCTGCTGTCATGACCCCAGTGCTCTCTGCTGACCTCTGCTGTCCATTTCCAGAACTGTCGAGTGCAGGAGAAAATCCCCATCGCAAACATATGCTGCTCTGGACAGTTCCTAAAATGGACAGCAGAGGTCAGCAGAGAGCACTGTGGTCATGACATCAGAGGAAATGCATTTCTTTTTGGGATTTCTCTTTAGTATACAGCCCCTAAAAAGTACTGGAAGGATTAAGGATTTTTTAATAGAAGTGATTTACAAATCTGCTTAACTTTCTGGCACCAGTTGATTTAAAAAAAAAAAAAAAGTTTTCCACAGGAGTACCCCTTTAAAAAACCCTTACATACTGTAGTATTATTGATTTACAAATAAAATATTGTGGAACATAATATCCAGACGAGGAAATAAATCATCCTCAACCCTCGATGTGAACAAAAAGAAAGACAAAAAAAATAAATAAAATAAAAATAATCAATGGATGGGATATTACACAAGAAAATGATCGGGAAGAAGAATGAGTAATGTTGTGTTGATTCATAGAAAGGTTATCATGTTTCCGATATTAAGTTTACATTTCATAAAACTTTATGAGTATTTGAGAAGATTTTAGCGCTAAACCCTAATTAACGCCGTGAAATCTGTCCCGGCTTTTTTGCTATAGGAAAAAAAAATAGCTTAAAGGTCAGGGTAATATCGGCGTTATTGTATTTAAGTGTGTCTGACATCCACTATTCCCTACAGAGAAGAATATTCGGTCGGTCTGGAGATCTGCACGGCGGCCAAATGGTTTCGGTATAAAAATAAAGACTAGGAGGGAATGACCTTTTGAGGTTTTTATTATTAATTTTTAAGTCATATTGAATGTACTTTTTATTAAAGTTTTAGTTTTATGTTGTTGCACATACATATATCAGCAGAAAGAGTTTGGAATCCTTGAAGAAAAAAAAGAAAAAACATTTTAGAAAATTTGGATTCTTTGTACTCCAGGTAACATGACAAGAGTTCTGTAGGACTACAAAAACATGGCTGCTTTCTTCACACACGCCTTGTGTCACAACTCAACTGTAGTGAACAGGGCTGCAATACCGGGCACAGCCTGTAGGCCAGCGTTTCCCAACCAGGGTGCCTCCAGCTCTTGCAAAACTACAACTCCCAGCATGCCCAGACAGCCTTCAGCTGTGGCTGACTAAATACTTTTTTGGTGGCTGACTAAATACTTTTTTGGTGGCTGACTAAATACTTTTTTCCCCACTGTAGTAAGTGTAATTGTTAGGTCATAATTTCATGTTAAAGAGTAACTCTCATAAAAAATTTTTTTGCTATTGCACTCCTTATGGTAAATAAAAAATATTTTTAATATACTTTGTTTAAAAAAAATGAAGTTTTCTATGTTTTATTTGCGCTTAAAAAGGCTCAAGAGCACATTTCCCCCCAACTCATTCACAGACTATGGACCAAAGTCCAAACACAGGAAGTGCAGCCTGGAGTGCTGAGGGGGGGTGTCCAGTCTCATCCAATCATAGCTCCTCTCACACATAACTGCCATATGCTGTTGGTTGGACACACCCACCTCAGCACTCCAGGCTGCACTTCCTGTGTTTGGGCTTCGGTGCAGTCTGTGTATGAGTTGGAGGAAAATGTGCTCTCGAGCTTTTTTAAGCACAAATAAAACATAGAAAACTTCATTTTTTTTAAAACAAAGTATATTAGAAATATTTTTTATTTACCATAAGGAGTGCAATAGCAAAAATTCGTTTTAATGAGAGTCACCCTTTAAGCATGTATTAATTGCCAGAGCGGGTACAATCTGATTTTTCACTTTCACAGCTGAATTACCATTTTCATGTACAGTGTTGGTGGTTCCCAGGTCTACACCTGATAGTCCTGGGTACAAAAATTATCTACTGTATATATTTTGTCGATTTTTAAGGGGTACTCCGGTAAAAAAAAAATATTTTTATTTTTCAACTGGTGCTAAAACGTTACACAGATTTGTAAATCACTTCTATTTTCAATTCCTAATCCTTCCAGTACTTATCAGCTGCTGAAAACTCCAGAAGAAGTTGTTTAGTTCTTTCCATTCTGATCACATTGCTCTCTGCTGAGTAGAGCAGAAGCAAACCTCTTCTGCTCTGGACTGTTACTGACACGGACAGAGGTGTCAGCAGAGAGCACTGTGGTTAGACTGGAAAGAACTAAACAACTTCCTCTGGAGCATACAGCAGCTGATAAGTACTGGAGGGATTAATTTTTTTTTTAATAGAAGTAATTTACAAACCTGTATAACTTTCTGGCACCAGTTGATTTGTAAAAAAAAATTGTTTCCCACTGGAATGCTGTAGGGGAATATAACTTATCCTCAATTCAAAGGATAGGGGATAAGTTATAGATCACAGGGGGGGCTTTGGGGTGGTCCGACCGCTGGGACCCCACACGATCTCCTGTACGGGGCAGTCCACAAGAAGGGGGCGTTCCGCCCAACGCATGATGCCATAGAGATACATGGAGGGGGCGTGTCTGCTGTACTTCCTGCGATTGCAGGGGTCCAGTGGTCGGACCCCCCGCAATCTATAACTTATCCCCTATCCTTCGGATAGAGGATAATTTATATTCCCCTACAGTATTCCTTTAAAGCAACTGCATGAATATGATGAAATAATTGCTTCTCCTTCCCTACAATTTACATTCCCGCTCTTCTCCTTCATTTTCGGTAAGTAAAGTGTTCTTATTTTCGCAGCGGCCTTTAATTGCTGTAGATTAAATGAAACGGCTTCCTTGGGATGATTTGCAAGGGCTGTAGTTTTGCAGCGCTTACAGAAAAGCAAACCCTGGATCTGCCTTTTATTAGCCATTCTGAATAATTGACAGTAAACGTGACATTAAAAGGGCATTATACCTTGAAACAACAGAGAAAGATGCAGATTTGATGAGCTGGAAGGCTGTGACAAGCTGTTGTAGGAATCCAGAGCGTCACCACTCTAATCTTCTGGAAGGCACAGGCTGAGGGGTGGATAAGGTTTGCCTGGGCATAATGGCTGTGGGTGAAGGTTTCTATTGCCTCCGAGACATGGACATAAAAGGGTCCCCTTTTTTTCTTCTATGTCAGTGTTTCCTAAACAGTATAACTCCAAGTGTTGCAAAACTACAACTCCCATCAAGCCCAGACAGCCTTTGGCTGTCTGGGCATGCTGGGAGTTATAGTTTTGCAACAGCTGAAGGCACAGTGGAAGAGACGCACGGGTCTATGTACTGTGTCTGGTATCATTGCACATCCCCATTCTTTTGCACCTACTAAAGAGTCAGTCATTTGGACTTAAAGGGGTACTCCACTGGAAAACTTTTTATTTTTTTTTATTTTTTTTTATCAACTGGTTCCAGAAAGTTAAACTGATTTGTACATTACTTCTATTTAAAAATCTTAATCCTTCCAGTACTTATCAGCTGTTATATGCTCCACAAGAAGTTCTTTTCTTTTTTAATTTCTTTTCTGTCTGACCACAGTGCTCTCTGCTGACACCCCTGTCCATATCGGGAACTATCCAGAGCAGGAGCAAATCCCCATAGCAAACCTCTCTTCATCTGGACAGTTCCTGACATGAACAGAGGTGTCAGCAGAGAGCACTGTGGTCAGACAGAAAGGAAATTCAAAAACAAAAGAACTTCCTGTGGCGCATATGTGGTGGCCCAGTGCAGGAGTTTTTTTACCCCATACCCTTGCTGACCTGTCAGGCAGCCTCCCTGCAGTGTGCCCTGGGCCCCCCCGGGCCTGTTCTACTGTGATTGTATATTATCCCCTATGTTATGTATATAAGAATGTTGTATCTTTAAGAAAGGTTAACATGTGATCATCAGTTGTCATGTGAGTTGTCATGTGATTGTTACCCAGGAGGTATCCGTGATCAGGTGACTTAAGGGTGACCAATGGGACCTAACCAGAGTCTCCACCATAAAAGCCCTGGGAGGAGTCTCTTCACTCTCTTAGTTCCTGAGTCTTTGCTGAGGTGCAGTTGAGCCTAAGAATTTGTCTGGAGTCATAGGATCCTCAAGTCAAGTCCTGCAGCCACAAGCTACAAGTCTACAGGTAAGCTAAAGTCACAGCTTAGTCTGTCTCCAATCAAGTCAAGTCAGTCACTGTCATCTATTGTCAAGTCAACGTGGCCTGCATTAAATTGTCCAAAACCACTGCAAGTCCCAGCAAGCCCATAGGTCTCTGAAGTCACTGGTCACCTCTGTGTGCCTTGGCTTCTCTGTATAGACTGTACTATCTGTCACTCAGTAAAGCTACCATTGTCCGTAACTTGGCGTCGGAGTCATTATTGACCCCTGTGCCTAGCCCAGGATCCAGCGGTATACCTTCGGGTGGTATTGAGGATAAACCACGCCCTGGCGTCATGAATACAAGAGGTTAATGCCATCTGCCCCTAAGGTAATTCCATCTGCCCTGTATCACATTCTCTACAACACATATAGCAGCTGATAAGTATTTGAAGGATTAAGATTTTTAAATATAAGTAATGTACAAATCTGTTTAACTTTCTGGCATCAGTTGATTTAAAAAAAAAAAAATAGTTTTCCACCGGAGTACCCTTTAAACCACTACTGAGTCATCTTGGCAAATCAGAAACATCAAATAGGAAGTCATTCCCCCATTTGTTCCCCAAACAGTAAATACCTCCCTTTTGTTCCCCAACCCCTTGTAGTTAACAAAGATTGCCACTTGGAGATCTCACTGGAAGCGCCTGAATAATACACAGGTACAGAGCCAATACAGAGGAAGGAAGCAAAGTCCAGTGTTCCCTGAGAAATCTTGGCATGTTTCAGGGGTGCTACCCCTTAGTCATAAGCATCAATGCTTATGACTAAGGTATAACCCTCTCCAAAATGTGCCATGCTTTCTCCTGCCTTGTTTGAGCTGTATATACCTCCCTGTTTCTAAGATGTTTTTACCGAGAACGCTTGACTTTTCTTCCTTATACCCCCTGCAGTTAGACCCATTTTGTACCCTCCAAACAACAATAAGAACTCCTTTGCTTCATCAAACTTTCGAATTTTCTGACTAAATAAGTGAGAAATATAACTAGAAAAAAAACACCACTGCCTACTGTTCTCACACCAAGCCACTGAGTCCTCTTCAGGACAAGGCCTGGTGCGGGCGGTGCGATACAATGACACGCAGCCTGCGTCACGACACTGAAGTTCTTAGCTGTGAAGATTCAACAATGATTGGGCTCTATGGTCTGTTCATCTTTTTTAACTGTGTATGCATCCTAAAGAAGCAGATACAGTAAAAAGTATCTCTTGCCCAAAAAATAGTGCTGTATATGACTCGCGTAGCAATTTTGGGCAACTTCTAAAAATTGTATTTAAATCTGGCCATACACATATGTGTAAGAATTTCTTTCTAGGTTGGAGTAGAAACGTTCCTTTAGCCTCCTGTCCTGGTCATGTCTGAGATCTCAGTATTGATCCCACATATATTTATACAAGGCTATTGGGTCAAACCTTAGCTATCTTTTGGCTGAGGATCATCTGGATACTGTAAACCAGTGGTTCCCAACCAAGGCCCACCACCATTCCATGTTTTTTTTTTACTTATTCCATTCCAGCACTCCATGTACTGTCTATGGTAGCACTGGAGATTTCGAGTGTTATACTCGGGTATCTCCGGTACTATCATAGATAATGGAATTCTCCTTTAACCAATTAGTCTGTTGTCTTGGAGGGTGCAAGGACCTGAAGGAAACCCATCGAAACACAGTAGAAACTCCATGTAGATGTTGCTCTTCCCCCCAGTAATAGATGCTGAGCCACATTGCTGCTGATCTTGAGTGAATCCAAGAGTCCCAAAAGTCATGAATAGTTTTCAGTCAGAAGTTCTATCAGTGTTGAAGAAGATTCTAGGCAAACAAGAAAAGTTTAAGGTCCGCTGGGTTCATAACATAGTCTTGTTTTTCTTTTGGAACCAGTTGCATATTGTTGACCTGATACCTGAGGTTCCTCATAAGATCTCATCAATAGTGATACATTAGTAGAGTAGCCGATACTTGGGTAGAGGTTGTTGGTTGTGCCTGTCAAATGTATTGTTTCCTTATTTTAAGTTGTATTCCTAAAATTTATAATGTCTACTGTAGTCCATTACAATGCTTCTCTGTGTTGTAGTGTGAACGTTTTTCCATTGAGCTAAAGGCGCATCAACCTTTGGAATGGCCTTTCAACCAAAACTGTTAAAAGTAGACCAACGATGAACGTCAACACGGAGTGTCCAATGAAGAGGTACAACTGAAGGGAAGAAAACATGATAGATTTGTGGGTTAGTTTCAGACTTAAAAAGGAACCTGTCACATTGAACATGCTCTCTGTGCTGCAGGAGGAGCTCAGCATATTGATGTATGTAGACGACGTGTGCAAAAGGTTTCAGTGGAAGAAACAAGCTATTTATTTAAAGGGGTACTCCGCTGGTCAGCGTTTGGAACAAACTGTTCCGAACGCTGGAGCCGGGAGTGACGTCATAGCCCTGCCCCCTCCTGACACCACGCCCAGCCCCCTCAATGCAAGTCTATGGGAGGGGGCGTGCCAGCCATCACGCCCCCTCCCATAGACTTGCATTGAGGGGGCGGGGATATGACGTCCCGAGCTCCTGGCTACAGCGTTCAGAAGAGTTTGTTCCAAAGGCTGAGCAGCGGAGTACCCCTTTAAAGACTTCCTTATTCTGGGCTTAGAAGTTTAGTGGGTGGTCCTACTCTGTGATTGAGAGTCTTTCAGTGTACAGTGTACATGGAGAAAAAAAAAACTGTCGCCGCTAGTTAGGACCGGCCACTGGACTCCTAAGCCCAGAATGAGCAGGAATTTAGGTTAGTGAATTACAACTTCTATATACTCTTTTTTTTTTTTTTTTTTTTTTTTTTTATAAAGCTAAATATCAGTCTGTTTTGGGAGAGTCAGGAGGCCCTCGTACAGAATAGGCAGTCCAACCAGGTCTGACCAATCCTTTTTTTCCTGGCACCTTTAGAAGCTGCATTGGAATTGAACTTGTGAATCCAATTTAATGGTGACCATACAATAAAGGGGTACTCCGGAGAAAAACATATTTTTTTTCTTTATCAACTGGTGCCAGAACATTCAACAAATTTAAAAATCTTAATCCTTCTAGTACTTAGCAGCTGTTGTATGCTCCACAGGAAGTTCTTTTCTTTTTACATTTATTTTCTGTCTGACTACAGTGCTCTCTGCTGACACCTCTGTCTGTCTCAGGAACTTGTCAAGAGCAGGAGCAAATTCCCATAGCAAACCTATCCTGCTCTGAACAGTTCCTGACATGGACAGAGGTGTCAGCAAAGAGCACTGTGGTCAGACAGAAAGGACATTTAAAAAGAAAAGAACTTCCTCTGTAGTATACAGCAGCCAAGAAGTACTGGAAGGATTACGATTTTTTTATAGAAGTAATTTACAAATCTGTTTAACCTTCTGGCACCAGTTAATTTTAAAAAAAATTGTTTTTCACCAGAGTACCCCTTCAATAGCAACTAAATCCTGTTACCATGTGATGTGGATTAGGGTATGTTCACACTTCCGCACAGTGAACGTTAGCATCAGTGTAATAGGTCTTCCGCGAGACCCGTTCACACTGTGGAATTTCAGCAGCGGACAATTCCGCCGCTGAAATTGTTCCACGCAAAGAAAGAACATGTTCATTCTTTGCGCGGAAGTCTGCTTGCTCTGCACCAATGGTGACGGCGCAGTGCCGCGCAGTCCTACCACCACCGCCGCCGGCTGCCAGTCTGAATCTCTGCTCGCTGAATTTCATGAGTGGAGATTCAGCGACATATCCGTAGTGTGAACATACCTTTAGGGTGTCCTGACCTCCTTTTAAAACAAGGAGAATAGTTTAGGGTGTAACGTGCTCCATCCTTTTATTGGAGAGGTAAGCCGCTGCCAGAGGAGGTGTTTGACAGCTGCATACTCCATGCATGTGTATAGGGGAGTCAGAAAAAAAACTGCTTTCAGCTCAATAAAAATGTGGCCAACAGCTATCTAAACTCTTATCCGGAATTGGGAACTTCCATGCCCCAATGCCCCCTCTGTCCAAGTGCCATTTATAATACACCTCGTGACAGAGGGACCTTTGGATCCATCAGGGCCCAGGTGTCACTCATACATTTGTCCTCCCTATAGTCCCATCGATAATAAGCACTCACCATGTTAATATCCTGATAGTGAAAGAGCGTCTCCTGCAGGCCACAGTACGTGATTATGATGAAGGGATGCGCCAGATAACCGGCATAGCTTGTCTTAGATAGGAAGCTCCATGCACCACAAGACAGCATTGTATTTAAGAAACCTTGAGAGAGAAAGTGATGTCACACTTCCATATATAGTCTGGACATTATGCAGCACGTGGTAAGTAAAAATTATATTGCATGATAAAAAATGGGCAATATTAATAATTCTATTCATTTTAGGTCACTGGACATATGTATAAGTCTTCCTGAAGGTGGGAAATGAGATGATCTTATTGGCAAAATAACAGCACCATATAGTACGTAAATGACCCCATATAATGCTCATATAATTCTATAACCGTGATCTACAAGGACCAAAAGAACAGTGTTATATAATATACACTATCTGGCCACTTTATTAGGTACACAATGCTAGTACAAAGATGGACGCCATTTTACCTTCATTCTTCATGGCATATGTTCAATATTTCATAGTATTCAGAATATTGTGCAGACTAGATAGGTCAAATGGCTCTTATCTGCTGACACATTCTACGCTTCTATGTTTCTACAAGGTGCTGGATACATTCCTCAGAGATTTTGCTCTATACGGACATGATGACATCACACAGTTCCTCCATATGGACATGATGACATCACACAGTTCCTCCATATGGACATGATGACATCACACAGTTCCCCCATATGGACATGATGACATCACACAGTTCCTCTATATAGACATGATGACATCACACAGTTCCCCCATATGGACATGATGACATCACACAGTTCCCCCATATGGACATGATGACATCACACAGTACCTCTATACGGACATGATGACATCACACAGTTCCCCCATATGGACATGATGACATCACACAGTTCCTCCATATGGACATGATGACATCACACAGTTCCCCCATATGGACATGATGACATCACACAGTTCCTCTATACGGACATGATGACATCACACAGTTCCCCCATATGGACATGATGACATCACACAGTTCCTCCATATGGACATGATGACATCACACAGTTCCCCCATATAGACATGATGACATCACACAGTTCCTCCATATGGACATGATGACATCACACAGTTCCTCCATATGGACATGATGACATCACACAGTTGCTGCAGATTTGTCAGCTGTACATTCATGATGAGAATCTCCGGTTCCACCACATCCCAGCGGTGATCTATAGAATGAGATCTGGTGACTGTGGAGGCCATTGGAGTCCAGTGACCTCCTTGTCCTGTATGAGATGATGTCATGTGACATGGGGCATTACCCTGCTGGAAGTATCATCAGAAGATGGGTCCACTCTGGTCATAAAGGGATGGACATGGTCAGTAACAATGCTCAGGTAGGCTGTGGTGTTTATACCATGATCAATTGGTACTAAGGGGCTAGAGCTGGGCGGTATGACCAAAAATGCATATCACGGTATTTTTGCAAGTTATCAACAGCTATCTAGACTCTTATAAGGAATTGGAAACTCCCATCCCCCAATGCAATATGTATTACAGCTCCAAACCCATTCATATAAAGCGCCGGCGGCCCGCATTTCATTCATATAAAGCGCCGGCGGCCGCAAACTCCTTCATTTAAAGCGCCGCCGCAACTCATCTGCAGCTGATAATTCATTCGAGGGGGGAGGGGCCCAACCGGTATTGCGGTATGGGAAAAATTCATATCGTGCAGGGAAAAAATTTCGGTATTCGGTATGAACTGGTAAACCGTCCAGCCCTATAAGGGGCCAAAGTGTGCCAAGAAAATGTCCCCCACGCCATTACACCATCAGCCTGAACCGCTGATACAAGGCAGAATGGATCCATACTTTCATGTTGTTTACACCAAATTCTGACCCTTCCATCTGAATGTCACAGCTGGAATCAAGACTCATCAGACCAGACAACGTTCTTCCAGTCTTCCATTGTCCAATGTTGGTGCCTGTGTGAATTGTAGCCTCAGCTGACAGGCCCCCGTTGTGGTCTTTTGGTGCTGTAGCCCATCTGATTCAAGGTTGGACGTGTTCTGCATTCAGAGATGGTATTCTGTATACCTTGGTGGTAACCATTGGTTATTTAAACAAGTCTTCCCATTCTCCTCTGACCTTTGACACCAACATGGTATTTTCCTCCACACAACTGCCACTCATTGGATATTTACTCTTTTTTGACAATTCTTTGTAAACCCAAGAGATTGTTGTGCATGAAAATCTCAGTAGATCAGCAGGTTCTGAAATATTCAGATCAGCCTGTCTGGCACCAATAACCATGTCACGTTCAAAGACACTTACATCCCCTTCCACATTCTGATGCTTGGTATGAACTTCATCAAGTTGTCTTGACCACATCTACATGCCGAAATGTGGAGTTGCTGCCATGCGATTGGCTGATTAGCTATTTGAGTATACAAGCCATTGAACAAGTGAAGCTAACACATAGCAATACCATGCAGTTTTTAGCCAATCTAATCTACAGCTGACCATACACCTTAGACACGTTGGGCCCAACCCCACCATTTTTTTTTACCTCCATATCCTTCACAGCATAGAACAAAGATCAAACCAAGAGCCACAGCCCATAAAGTGCGATGAAGTCCTTGGTAAAGTGCGGCCATGATGGAGTAAGAACTAGGAGTGTCATCCAAAACAAAGGCAAGTGTAATGACTACGACCATGATGACCAGGGCACACACCCATCCCAAGACAGCCTGTGCCTATGGAAGAAAAAGGCATATAGAATTAATTATTAGGCAAGAAACCTAAATCGGACTTAAATGGTAACTCTGGTGGAAAACATTTTTTTTTTTTATCAACTGGTGCCAAAAAGTTAAATAGATTTGTAAATTACTTCTATTAAGAAATCTTAATCCTTTCAGTACTTATTAGCTGCTGAATACTACAGAGGAAATAATTTTCTGTCTGGCCACAGTGCTCTCTGCTGACAACTCTGTCCATGTCATGAACTGTCCAGAGCAGCATATGTTTGCTATGGGGATTTTTCCTGCTCTGGACAGTTCCTGACATGGACAGAGATGTCAGCAGAGAGCACTGTGGACATACAGGAAAGAAATCCAAAAAGAAAAGAATTGCCTCTGTAGTATACAGCCGCTAATAAGTACTGGAAGGAATAAGATTTTTTATTAAAAGTAATTTACAAATCTGTTTAACTTTTTGGCACCAGTTGATTAAAAAAAAAGTTTTCCACCGGAGTACTCCTTTAAGAACTGTAGGCCCACCAGGGCAAATGCCTCTAGGGGCCATAACCAAGCTATTTGGTCATGTAGATGTTAAGAACATGATAAAGAGTTTATTCACACGGCAGAATTTCTGCCTCAAATTAAAGCCCAATAGACTTCTATGGGATTCCGCACTCCCATTCACACTTCTGAATTCCGCATGCAGATTCCACACCAATTGCGCACAAAATCTGCAAAAGCCAGAAACCACCCAAATGAATGTGGAAGCGGAATTGCTGCGGATGTGCAGAAATTCTGCCATGTGAAGAGACCCCAAGTCCTCTGTCATCAGTGGACATAGAGGTCATATCATTGTATGTCTGAAGAATCTAATAGGGCTTTCTTCTGTTATAAGTACCGTATTTATCGGCGTATAACACGCACTTTTTAGGCTAAAATTTTTAGCCTAAAGTCTATGTGCATGTTATACGCCGATACACCCCCAGGAAAGGCAGGGGGAGAGAGGCCGTCGCTGCCCGCTTCTCTCCCCCTGCCTTTCCTGGGGTCTAGAGCCCTGCTGCCGGCCCTTTTCACCCCCTGGCTATCGGCGCCGCTGCCCGTTCTGTCCCCCTGACTATCGGTGCCGGTGCCGATAGCCAGGGGGAGAGAAGCGGCGCCGACAGCCAGGGGGAGAGAAGGGGCAGCGGCACCCATTGCCGGCGCCGCTGCCCCGTTGCTTCCCCCCATCCCCGGTGGCATAATTACCTGAGTCGGGTCCGTGCTTCTGCAGGCCTCCGGCGTGCGTCCCCGGCGTCGTTGCTATGCGCTGAACGGCGCGGCGCATGACGTCAGTGCGCCGCGCCGTGCATAGCAACGACGCAGGGGACGCACGCCGGAGGCCTGCAGCAGCGCGGACCCGACCCAGGTAATTATGCCACCGGGGATGGGGGGAGGCAACGGGGCAGCGGAAAGGCAGGGGGAGAGAAGCGGGCAGCGACAGCCTCTCTCCCCCTGCCTTTCCTGGGGGTGTATCGGGGTATACACGCGCACACACGCACCCTCATTTTACCATGGATATTTGGGTAAAAAACTTTTTTTACCCAAATATCCTTGGTAAAATTAGGGTGCGTGTTATAGGCTGGTGCGTGGTATACCCCGATAAATACGGTATATATTGTACCATTTATATTTTTCACCATTTTCAAGATATTTGCTGCCAGTGAATGGAAATATCTTATTAGTGGCGGTGGAGGGATCTCATAGTCCACAGTGGGTCACTTTTACTCCTTTTATGTATTAAAGGGGTATTTTAGGATTTATTTTATTTGACTGTGCTATAAGGGCTGTAAAGTAAGTATAGTTCCTAATATACTGTCTGTACCTGTGTTTCATGGCTGGTCTCACAATTGTTATGTTATCTTTGCCCCGATGTTCATTTTTAGCAGCATAAAAAATGACTGTTTACTGCTTTTCCCAGATTGCAGTGCTGCCTGAGACATTACATCAAGAGTCAGGTGTTGAAAGCGAGCCTGTTTGGGTGGATCGACCTCTGGAGGGGAAATTTTTCTCACAGAGCTACAGGGAATTAAAGGCTTATTCCAGGAAAAAACTTTTTTTTATATCAACTGGCTACAGAAAGTTAAAAAGATTTGTAAATTACTTCTATTAAAAAATCTTAATCCTTTCAATAATTATCAGCTGCTGAAGTTGAGTTGTTCTTTTCAATCTGGCAACAGTGCTCTCTGCTGACATCTCTGCTTGTCTCGGGAATTGCACAGAGTAGTAGAGGTTTGCTATGGGAATTTGCTTCTAAACTGGACAGTTCCCGAGACACGTGTCATCAGAGAGCACTTAGACAGAAAAGAACAACTCAACTTCATCAGCTCATAAATATTGAAAGGATTACAATTTTTTAATAGAAGTATTTTATAAATCTGTTTAACTTTCTGGAGCCAGTTGATATATATATAAAAAAAAGTTTTTTCCTGGATAACCCATTTAAGGTTTAGAGCACAGCATACAAGGCAAGGCAGCTCAGGTGTGCTTCAATCGATGGAGTGACTGAGGGAGAAAAGTGACCTCACACTTGCAAACAAGGGATCCTGGGACTTGCAGTTGGACGGAGGGAACTTCAACAGGAAACAGCCATTTAACAAGAAGAAAGCAGCTGTGTTCTGGTGGACTCACAAATCCCTAGACAAGCACGGATCCTACCGAAACATGTCCATTACTGTCTGGTAGTTAAGTTCTAAATTCACCTTATGGTGGATAAGCCCTAAACTGGTGCCAGAAAGTTAAACAGATTTGTAAATTATTTCTATTAAAAAATCTTAATCCTTCCAGTACTTATTAGCTGCTGAATACTATAGAGGAAATGGTTTTCTTTTTGGAACACAGAGCTCACTGCTGAATCACGAGCACAGTGCTCTCTGCTGACATCTCTGTCCATTTTAGGAACTGTCCAGAGCAGCATATGTTTGCCATGGGGATTTTCGCCTACTCTGGACAGTTCTTAAAATGGACAGAGATGTCAGCAGAGAGCTCTGTGTTTCAAAAAGAAAAGAATTTCCTCTGCAGTATTCAGCAGCTAATAAGTACTGGAAGGATTAAGATTTTTTAATAGAAATAACTTTCTGCCACCAGTTGATTTAAAAAAATAAAAAAAAAGTTTTCCACCGGAGTACCCCTTTAAGCTGGTTATAGATGGTTGAGATAACCAACAATGACATCTTGTGCTAATAATATATACCGTATGCCCTTGGTAATAAAATGTCTGGTCTGTACTGGTGATAATGTCTATAGAGAATACTTCATAGCTGCTTAAAGATGAAATCTTAGATTCCCTAAAGAAAATAATTTATTTCCTCTTGTAAATTTCTATTTTTCCAGCAGTAGAAAAGGCAATTGATCAATAACTTACCCTGTTTGTAATGTAAGGACATTGCTTCTTGGCAAACATAATTGCAAGAATCATTCCGACCAAAAAAGGTCCATATCGGCAATAGGGTTTTGTGTAATATTCCACCCAATAATTCATCCGAGATTGGCTGTGAGGACGAAAGTGTATTTACATGCCATTAGCTGAAGCTTCCATGTAAAATCAATCTAATATCTATCTATTCATTTTTGATCTGTCTGTCTATCTCATATCTATCTATCTATCTCATATCTATCTATCTCATATCTATCTATCTCATATCTATCTATCTCATATCTATCTATCTATCTATCTATCTATCTATCTCATATCTATCTATCTATCTATCTCATATGTATCTATCTCATATCTATCTATCTCATATCTATCTATCTCATATCTATCTATCTCATATCTATCTATCTCATATCTATCTATCTATCTCATATCTATCTCATATCTATCTATCCATCTCATATCTATCTATCTATCTATCTCATATCTATCTATCTCATATCTATCTATCTATCTATCTATCTATCTATCTATCATCTATCTATCTCATATCTATCTATCTATCTATCTGATATCTATCTCTCATATCTATCTATCTCATATCTCTCTATCTATCTCATATCTATCTATCTATCTATCTATCTCATATCTATCTATCTTATATCTATCTATCACATATCTATCTATCTCATATCTATCTATCTCATATCTATCTATCTCATATCTATCTATCTCATATCTATCTATCTATCTATCTCATATCTATCTATCTATCTCATATCTATCTATCTCATATGTATCTATCTCATATCTATCTATCTCATATCTATCTATCTATCTCATATCTATCTCATATCTATCTATCCATCTCATATCTATCTATCTATCTCATATCTATCTATCTCATATCTATCTATCATCTATCTATCTCATATCTATCTCTCATATCTAGCTATCTCATATCTATCTATCTATCTATCTCATATCTATCTATCTTATATCTATCTATCACATATCTATCTATCTCATATCTATCTATCTCATATCTATCTATCTATCTCATATCTATCTATCTCATATCTATCTATCTATCTATCTCATATCTATCTATCTATCTGATATCTATCTCTCATATCTAGCTATCTCATATCTATCTATCTATCTATCTATCTCATATCTATCTATCTTATATCTATCTATCACATATCTATCTATCTCATATCTATCTATCTCATATCTATCTATCTCATATCTATCTATCTATCTCATATCTATCTCTCATATCTATCTATCTATCTCATATCTATCTATCTATCTCATATCTATCTGTCCATCTCATATCTATCTGTCCATCTCATATCTATCTGTCATATCTATCTATCTCATATCTATCTATCTATCTCTCATATCTATCTATCTCATATCTATCTCATATCTATCTATCTATCTATCTATTTATCTCATATCTATCTATCTATCTCATATCTTATCTATCTTATATCTATATATCTCATATCTATCTATCTCATATCTATCTATCTATCTATCTATCTATCTATCTCATATCTATCTATCTATCTGTGTCGCAGAGCTGCTTGAAAGTTCAGGTGGTTGGAATACCCCCAAGTGTCTGTCTCTATTATAGGTCTGAGTCCTTAAGTGATTATAATATAAAAATGTATTTTGTTGTGTTTTTCAGTGTTATCAGCATAAATGTCAATTGAACTGCTGTGCAAGGGTTAACTGTTTCTAACTGTAAGATCTGGTGAATAGCCACATGTCTCCTGCAGCCAATCAGGGAATTCATCCTTGTTGCCTCCCTACTCCTCTGGGGTAAGGATAAAAGCAGTCAGTAGAGTCTGGCTCTGGCCAGTAAAGATGTAACAGCTCCTGTGTCCTCTCCTCTTACCTCACTGAGGTTTTTTTTAAATCTTTTCCCACACCCTATTCTCATACCTTAAAGGGGTACTCTGCCCCTAGACATCTTATCCTCTATCCAAAGGCTTGGGGGCATGGGCGGAGCTTAATGACGTAATCGCTGCTGTTCCCAGGACTCGGGACCCAGCAGAGAGCAGCAGCAGTAACGTCACTAAACTCCGCCCATGTCCCAAGCCAGTGCCTGGAGTGAAGATACCAGAGAAGATTACAGGAGATCCCCGCCACGGACCGGGACAAGGTGAGTACCGTTGTCATCATTGTCACCTGCACTACCTGTTGGTACTGGTGTTCCTGAGGGAGACCAAACCTAACCACGCAACCAGTATCCGTGGAACCCCCTACAGATGAAAGTCAGAGCCTGGTAAGCCTAAATACAGGGGAGAAGTCTAGTCAGCATAGTCAAGTTTTTCAAGTCTAAAGTCAGCGTGGGACTGCATAATGGAGTCCACTACAAGTCCATTGTTCTGACAAGTAAAAGCAAAATGTCCAGCGCGAATATGAAGGAACTGGATATTTATTCCAATAGCCAAAAAGACAAGGAGAACATGACAAGGTAACGCGTTTCGGTCCTAAGGCTGGACCTAAGTCATACTAAGTCCATTGTTCTGTAACCTTGCATCGGAGTGATTATTTGCCCCGCGTCTGGCCCAGGAACCAGCGGTCATACCTCAGTTGGTGTAGAGGATAACCACGCACTGGCATCACGAATACTAAGAGTTAATAACATCTGCCCTTTTCCAACACCCTCACCACATATCTATCTATCTGAAAGTAGCAAGGGTGCAGGCCATAGGACCCCAGTTCCAGCAGCCAATGCCAGGTGCCAGCAATAGACCCAGCAATAAACCTGTCCTCAGGTTGTGGAGGAAATAAACTATGTTTTTCTATTTCTAGATAACCCCTTTAGGGAACGTTTACACCTACATAATCAGCTGCATAATCACAGCTGAAAACCTGCATCAGATTATGTACCTGTGAACAAACCCTAAAATAATATTTCAGTGAAGCAAAGCTGGTACTTCATTTAGGTGCAATGTGTCGGCTCAGATACGGTTTAAAAAAAATATGCGTCTTTAAAAAGATCTATCTTTATAGCGCTAGAAGCTTTACCATATCCCCTGTATAGATATAAATGATAGAATTCTGCCTGCCTGCACTTACCACTAGAGGGAGCCTACATCTGTACAAATACAAATCATTTTCTAAGCTTCCCATAGGGATAGGCATCCAGAATTTCATCATTTAATTTTACGACTGTGTAATGGAAAACGAGGGATTTTGGGCTCTGTATGGGATTAATATGGAGATCTAAGTCCTTTAAAGAATAACCATAAAATGAAATAGCACAGAACTTTTGAACCTAAGCCTGACAATGGTTTTCCAAGATAAACATTCACATAAAGCTCAGCCTCCTTTATAACAATGATGAGAGTGATAATAGAAATCATGGATTTTACCTTTCACCTCTTGGGTAACGGATTGAAAGTTTTAAAAAGTACGAAAGCAAAGTTGGGGTAATGATGCAGGCAGCGAGGGCTATGGCCGCCACTACGAACATGATGCGTTTCGCCCTACACAAGAGAATAATGAAGAGGTTATTTACTTATATTGGTTCCAATGTAATTCTTTACCTGAGCAGTACATGAGCACCACTAGTCTTTTACAGATATCTATCTATCTATCTATCTATCTATCTATCTCATAGCTATCTATCTCTATCTATCCCAAATCTATCTATCTATCTCATATCTATCTATCTCATATCTATCTATCTATCCCATATCTCTCTATCTATCCATCTATCTATCTCATATCTATCTATCTCATATCTATCTATCTTTCTATCTCATATTTATCTATCTCTATCTATCCCAAATCTATCTATCTATCTATCTATCTATCTCATATCTATCTATCTATCTATCTCATATCTATCTATCTATCTATCTATCTATCTATCTATCTCTATCTATCCCAAATCTATCTCATATCTATCTATCTCATATCTATCTCATATCTATCTATCTCATATCTATCTATCTCATATCTATCTATCTATCTCATATCTATCTATCTATCTATCCCATATCTCTCTATCTATCCCATATCTATCTATCTATCTATCTCATATCTATCTATCTATCTATCTCATATCTATCTATCTATATCTATCCCAAATCTATCTATCTATCTATCTATCTATCTATCTATCTATCTCATATCTATCTATCCCATATCTATCTATCTATCTATCTATCTCATATCTATCTATCTATCTATATCTATCCCATATCTATCTATCTATCTATTTATAAATAGAGAAATTCGTGCAGCAATGTTCAAAGTGTGGTAGGTGCTCACCGAAGGTAGACTTGGTCCAAATGGAAAGTCCCAAAATAGGTAGATATAAAGAAGTGGCAGCACTCAGGTATCCAGGTGAAAAAATGATGTGGCTTTATTAACCAAACATCATGTGCGACGTTTCGGCTGCCTCCACAGCCATTGTCAATGACTGCGGAGGCAGCCGAAACGTCGCACATGATGTTTGGTTAATAAAGCCACATTATTTTTTCACCTGGATACCTGAGTGCTGCCACTTCTTTATATCTATCTATCTATCTATCTCTATCTATCCCATATCTATCTATCTCATATATCTATCTATCTCATATCTATCTCTATTTATCTATCTATCTCATATCTATCTATCTATCTCATATCTATCTATCTATCTCATATCTATCTCATATCTATCTATCTCCTATCTATCTCATATCTATCTATCTATCTGTCTATCTATCTATATCTATTTCATATCTATCTATCTATCTCATATCTATCTATCTATCTATCTCTATCTATCCCATATCTATCTATCTATCTCATATCTATCTCTATTTATCTATCTATTCCATATCTATCTATCTCATATCTATCTATTTATCTATCTATCCGATATCTATATCTATCTATCATCTATCTCATATCTAGCTCATTTATATCTATCTATCTACTCCAAGAAAAACGGCAGCACCGGTATGGAATATTGGCGGAGTGCTATTGAAGGGAGTCTGGGTCAACAGTTCACTTGATATCCACAATATAGAGACAGCAGCACTTCCTTAGGCAAAGAGTGGGGCTTTTAATAATCACAGGTTAGTCTGATCTTGTCCTTTGTTTTAGTGAGCATAGGTGTCATTCTTTTGTGTTCCTTTTTGTTTCTTGTGCTTTTCTGTATCAAACATTTTTTTTTTTTTATCCAAGCAGTTGTACTAAAAAAAACACCAGGTTAGTCAGCTCTTAGTCTCTCCCGGGAACTCCCAGACCTCACATAAGTGCAGCCCATTGAATAGCGAAATCAAGAAAGATTGTCCAGCGGCTATCCCATTAAAATCTCTTATTTCAGATCCACATAAAAGCACAGTTCTAAAAAAAATTAAAAAATTAAAATCACATGAAAAATAGAATGGCTTGACGCATTTCAGGGAGTTGCCCTTTACTCATAAGTACTGTGCTTATGAGTAAGGGGCAACCCCCTCCTCCCCCCCCCCACCCACAAAAAAGAAATAAATGTGTCAAGCCATTCTATGTTTCACGAGATTTTTTTTGTATAACCGTCCTTTTATCTGAAATAAGAGATTTTTTATGCGATATCCTGGAACGCTGGACAATTTTTCTTGATTAAGCAGTTTCAGTCAATACTTTATTTCATGATACATTTCACATAGTGTGTATTTTATGTTCAGGGAGCCAGTAATGTTGATCACACCCTAACTGTTTTAGATTATACATATATACACATATATATATATATATATATATATATACATACACAGAGGTCAAGTCCTCAGAAAAACAGTGTGGGAACTGACCCTAGATTTCCACCAAAGGGCTGGTGCTACAGGACTCCTACTAATGGGAATGGTGTTCCTGCTGTGAAAAAAAGTGCAGGAACTCCGTTCCCATGTGTTCCTGAAGGACTTGAGCCCTATATTTTATATATATATATATATATATATATATATATATATATATATATATATATATAACACACATACACACACATTTTAAGTTCTACAGTTTATCTACGCTCCTCTCCCTGGCAAACTCACAATGTAAATTAATAACCATTTTAGTTTTAACCCCCTTCAAATTAGAAATCTGCCAATCACTTTTAATCATTATGATTGACTGAGACAGATTTGCGGCCACCTATGTATTGAAACACTTAATGTGTTTCTCTTGGTCTGCGGAGGATGCAGATGGGCTGAATAATAGAGGTAGGTAAGCTGTAATATGTCTACAATTAAGTAGTAATTGCTGTTATTAAGAGTCTTGTCTCTGAAATGAGACATCGTCCACGTGCTACAAATACACAGCAGTCGGGGGCTGCAGGGCATAACTCAATCCTGGTTTCTCAGACAAAGCTGAGCTGCCATTGCTCTGCGGCTCAGTGCTCTCTATGATCTATGTTATTAATATAGCCTATCACTGGGGAATGCTGAACCCTAACACACAGCCATGTCCACATAATTACCTGTGCCCGAGGACACACTTACCTGACGTAGAGGAAGATTATAAGTGGGGTCGTAAGATGGAATTGGAAATCAGTGGAGAGATACCAGGCCCATCCGGTGCACTGAAATAGACAAGGATGCGGCTTATTATCTCCTACTGTCTTGAGCAAACTTCTATTATAGACTTATAGAAGTATATTATAAACGGATTGAGCCCCTTTTTGCACCAATAACAGCCTGTAGTGTCCCTGTAACCAAGTTCCACCTGCAATCTATGTTAAGTTGTTGCGTGGCTGAAACAAAAACTCTTTTACCTGCAAAAGTCTGTGTATGGGCTACTGTGAATTAAGCTGCAAAACACTGCATTGCCATGAAAGCATACACCTAGAGTAGGGGTTTCACTTTGGGATTGTTTATCACAATAAACCGGCAAACAGCAAGTCCTTTCTGCAATTCTGGCTCCTCGCCAGGTTTATTAAACAAGTTTCAGGATAAACAAAAATAAACAAAACATAATAATAACACCTAGGCCGTCTAGCCACTTCACAAAACATGCCCTGACTATTAACTGGGGGGCTTTTCCCTGCCAGTTTAAACACAATAAGTACTGCAGCCTTATAAGATACAGTTCACATTTGAACATAAAATCCCATTCATACAGCCACCTGCTGTATGTTACCAGAGCCACTGCTCTCACTCCGGGAGTCCACGCTTGTGTCCTTTGCAGCCCTTGCTGTGCCCACCTGGCAATGGACACGATGCCTCCCCATCTAACAGCCACTTTTGTCTAGGTAAGAGCCCAGACTATTCTGTTTTTCTGTTTTTTAAACAGACTTCCCCTCCCTGCTGTCACACTAGGTACAATGTGAGTGGGTTAAATATTTCCATAGTGCTGTGTAAAAATAAGTGATGCCTTGGTCACATAATGCTTCCCAGCTAGATTCTGAACTGAACCTTTTAGCAGCCTATGGAAAGAGTTGAAAGAGTTCTTTTTCTAACCTCCCTGTCCCCAGAAGGCTAAACCCATACTAGTTACTGTAGCTTTAGTCTGGCTTTTGCCAGAACAACATATCTCCTACATCTGATCATGCTAGGCAGACATACACCTAGTCCAGAATATTTCTCTGAGATTTATTATCATCCAGGCCCATCCTGTCCTAAAGGCTGTTTAAGTCCAAGCCTTCTATAAGTAAGTCACTACTCTTGTGGCAATTCCAAGTTTCATCACCTGAGACAAATCTGGACTGCATGTGCAGCGATTACCGCTATTACTGTACGGAGTTTGGAAGATTTTGCCCAAAAGGTCTTCTCCAGTCCATGCTGTGAGGGAAAGGTGCTTAAAGGGGTACTCCGCCCCTAGACATCTTATTCCCTATAGCAAACTTCGCTCCGTGCCAGATGACTGGCGATGAGGAACGGAGGCTTGTGACATCACGGTCACGCCCCGCTCGTGACGTCATGGCCATACCCCCCTCAATGCAAGTCTATGCATACCCCCTCAATACATAGGCTTGCATTGAGGGGGCGTGTCTGTGACGTCACGAGCCTCTGGAGCTGCACTCAATGCTCTAAATGAACGCTGGATGCAGCAGGGAGATCGCGGGGTCCCCAGCGGCAGGACCCCCACGATCAGACATCTTATCCCCTATCCTTTGGATAGGGGATAAAATGTCTAGGGGAAGAGTACCCCTTTAAGTTTCCAGCTCCAAGAAGGAGTATCATTTAATCAGAGGAGAAGAAAGCTGAACAAGGATCCCACTGCTTAGACTTAATTTCTTCAGCAAAGCATATAGAGATGCTCCATGCGGTGGTGCCGGGCAGGAGATTGCAGGGGGTCCCAGAAGACGGACCCCCAGCGATCAGACACTTATCTAGTATTTTGTATATAAGTTTTTATTATCGAAGTACCCTTTAAGAGTAACATTCTACTCTGTACTAAAAGACTGCGTTGTATTTGGATTTGCACAGAAGGTTCAGTAAAGTTTCCAGTTGTTTCCATGTTACACAAGTGTTATTTCTGCACTCCACACCATTGACAGAAGAATTACTGGGCTCACAAGGGAACACCGCCCTGCCACATGACATCATTATCTATATTTCTAAAGGACTACTACTCCCAGCTAGCCTTCATTGTAACCTTTCCTGTGCACTGCAAGCCTCCACTCTTCTGAGAAGACATTCTTCAAGAAATTGTAATATGTCTGTGGGAATTTGTGCCAACAAAACATTTGTGAGGTTATCCATTGATATTGTTCTAGGAGTTCTGGCTCACACTCTCTAGCAGGTCATCCAAAAATGTGTTAGGTGGGGTTGAGGTTTTGGCTCTGGGCAGCACCTCAAGTTCTTTATCACCAAACGCATCACCCCATAACTCTATGGCCCCTGCTATTTCTCAGTATTGAAAATTTTCCTAAAAATGTTTAGTAAATAAATCCCTGGGTTGTCCTCTTCTGTCAATTTGTAGAAAATTTTCCTGGGCAAGCTAGTGAAGAAAAATATGATCACCATCACAGCTCCTATATGGCTTGAGTAGAGGATTTAAAGGGGTACTCTGCCCCTAGACATGTTATCCCCTATCCAAAGGATAGGGGATAAGATGTCTGATCGCGGTGTCCGGTAGCGGGATCCCCTGTGATCTCTGGGCAGGCTGACTGGGGTGCCATGTCAGAGATTGCGAGGGGGAGGGGGGGGGGTCCTAGGGGCCGGACTCCCATGATCAGACATCTCCAAAGGATAGGGGATAAGATGTTTAGTGACGGAGTACCCCTTTAACACTGTATAACTAGAAGAGCAGCATGAGGACTATAATAGGAGCCACTATGGTTGCCACAGTATACTTTTAGCACTTTGACAGTAGGGAACAAATCAAATTGTCTCCTAGTGCATTCAGCTCCTATGCAGAGCTATGTGTCTCCAGGGCCGGCCAGATTTGTTTGTAGTCTGTTACCACAGAGTTACGACATAGCTCTGCATAGAAGCTGTATACACAAAATGTTATCATAATATTCATATTTCTACAATATTTTTAAAAAGATTGAGTGATTCTGAGACAAAAAAAATTGATACTTACAGAATCTGAAACTGACACAAAGTTGGTGATTAGCAGGACGTTTGCCCACCACACCCGCCTGCAACTGTCCCACTGATGCTTGGGCAACTCCCAAAAGGCACCCCATTTCACCAATGAGATCAGTCCAATAGATATAGGAATGAAAGCCAGGTGGAGAGGTTGTATCCTAGAGAGAGAAAATCATCAATGACTCAACAAGTCTAACATTTCTCCGACAAGTCAACGTCAGTCATAGGACCATACACTTGTGCCACAATCAGGCAGTGTCTATCCCGTTTTAGTCTAAAGATATTTTGTTTCTTAGATTATTCTACTAGGGGGAAGCTGTAGAGCTTAATAAAACTGTTTTTTTTTATTTTTTTATTGAGCTTAGTGGGAACTGTGTAAATCTGTGCTCAGGGGTTGCCCCCTTTGATACCTTGGGGTGTATGGATGTCTTAGAATAGGGACTCTCTCCCCCCCCCCCCCCCATTAGCCAAAGATAAGTTGTTTTGTAGTTGTCCATTAAGATAGCTTTAAACGGATTGGTTGGTTGGCTATGGAAACGTCTTTTAAATTTGGTCAGTTTTTATCCTCCATCTTGGAAGCCCTGTTACAATACTTGTAGAAGCCTTTTGAAAGGTCTTGAAAATAACATTCAAATCAAAATTCCAGTAAAGTGTTAGAGAGGCACTTACCTCTTTATCCTTCTGAAGACATAGTTCATCATCATGGCCAAAGATACTTCCTGCCCAGAATTCTCAGTTAAAATTAGAAATGACTTAGCTCCCAGAAATCCACTAAAAAAAACGACAAAAGTTATAGCCTGTTAAATGCATGTTCATCAGTAAGCGTCCAACCTCATTCTTAAAAAAAAAAAAAAAAGAATGACATTTAAAAACATTTTTGAATAAACATATGTGATAAACATATGTGAAGTGTAGCAATTGTGCCACAACATGCCTCTGGCACCTGAGCAATAGTGTAGTTTGACTACTAAGTGAAGGTATCTGCTACTATTCATATCCTGTGTTCATGTGTTTAACCAGAGCCTGTTACCTGACTCTGCCTCTGCCTGATCCTGTTGTACCTCACTGACCTCCTGTGCCTGACCTTGATTGTCAACCATGCCTGTACTCTTATCTAGCTTACACCACCTGGCTGCACCTGAGCTTCTCAGCTCTGCTGCTCTACAATATAACACCAATTCAGCTTTTGCTGTGATACCACCATGTACAGCATAGACTCGCCCCTCCCGTTTGTATCCCCAGTTCTTGGCACCAGGTTGTCCTGGCCTGCAACCACTTAACAGGGACCTAGTATCTCCATGCAGCTGTAGTCCAGTTTCTGCATCCTTAAGTGGAATAAAGGGTAAAAAACAAAAGGAATACTTAGACTCCACTCTCAAGTTTGGCCCTAAGTGAAACCGATAAGTGACACAGTAGGTCCACACTCGTTGGGGTGTTACACATATCTTTTTGCATGTTGGCACATTTTCAGACACATCACTACACCACAATTTGTAAGCCTAAATGTAATAATCAGAGCGCTCACATACTCTGATCTAGTGGTCTCCAAACCGTGGTTCTCCAGACTAGACCACTGCTCCGATTATTAAGGGGGTGATAAAATGAGGAATGGGACATGAGGTCAAGAAATGGCATATGAGGTCAGGCTATAAGGTCGGGATATGTGGACAGAACATGAGGACGAGATATAGGGATGAGATACAAGGATGCAATATGAGCTCTGGATATGAGGATGGGATATGAGGTCAGGATATGAAGTCAGGATATAAGGACGGGATATGAGGTCGGGATATGAGTACGGGATATGAGGAAGGGATATGAGATCGGGATATGAGGATGGGGATATGAGGACGGGATATGAGGACGTGATATTAGGTCTGGATATGAGGTCAGGATATGAGGTCGGGATATGAGGATGGGATATGAGGTCGGGATATGAGGATGGGGATATGAGGACGGGGATATGAGAACGGATATGAGGATGAGATATGAGGTCGGGATATGAGGACAGAATGTGAGGTCTGGATATAAGGTCAAGATATGGTACGAGGATGAGAGCATCATTGTTGCTTTTCCTCTCTTACGAAGTTTGGGTAGGAAGACCTAGCAGTGCCAGGAACTCAGCTAATTATGAATAAATGATGATAAAGTAATACATGTAACAGAATCAGTAAGAAGAAGTAAAGTTTTTGCTTAGTTTCTTAACTTTTTCATCTAATTATATCTGTATGTAACCTGAATGGTATTTAAAGGTGAACATACCCTTTACAAATGAAGCCATGATCCAAGGTACCTGAGACAATGGCAGTGGAGTGAGATTTATTCCGGTTGGTGTTTACTCTTCTATATGACAATTAATGGCCTCTAAAAATTACATTAACTTTCCAAGTGGCAATTTAGATTTATCAAAATACCATCTTGAATCCCTCAAGCGTTGTCACCTGGGAGAAGGCCCCAATTAAGCCCTCCCTCTGCGCTTACATTTGCTTTCCTTGCAGCCACTATTTGCTGATATTTTAGGTTAGATATTATCATTTTACATGTCGTCATTTCCCCTTCTATAACAACAGGACACATTGAGTTCACTTTTCATCCCCTTATCGAGGAAGGGAAGGAGTCCGGGCACAGCTTAACCTTAGTAATTGGAGTCTTTCTAACCAGACGCTGAGGAGCAGGAGGGTTCACTTGCAAATTTCAACAACTGTGAGATCAGACGGGGGCATTGTGTCTCTAGAGAAGTCTGGAAATGTGGCTCAGGAGGAATTAAACTCTTCAGTCTTAAATGCTACGTTTATAGCAGCTTTTACGACTCATTTAAACATGGGCAATGTAAAACATGGTGACGTCTAAAAACCAGCCGAGCTGCCTGTTTATGGTGCGTAATTGAAAGGGGCATAAAAAAGACTTATTCCCTAGTCATATAAAGTATAAAACCATATAGAGTCATCTTGTTAAAAGAAAAGAAGTTAAAGGGGTATTCCGGGCAAAAACATTTTATCCCCATCCAAAGGATAGGGGATAAGGTGTCTGATCGCGGGGGGCCTGCTGCTGGGACCCCCCGAGATCTCCCTGCAGCACCTGCATTCTGTGCGGGGCTGCATCTTCAGTTTCGGGAACCTCCGGGTTTCTGGGACTGGGGACGTGATGTCACACCACGCCCCCTCCATTCATGTCTATGGGAGGGGGCGTGACGGCAGTCACGCCTCCTCCCATAGACATGAATGGAGGGGGCATGGCGTGACATCATGTCCCCAGTCCCGGAAACCCGGAGGTTCCCGAAACTGGAGATGCAGTCCCCACATAGAATGCGGGTGCTGCAGGGAGATCGCATAGGGGATAAAATGTTTTTGTCTGGAATACCCCTTTATAGGTCCCTGAAGTAATGTAGTCCAGGTAACAACCAACTCCTAAAAAAATGGGAGATATCACAGAAGAATAGGCACATATTCAGGGTACAGCACCAGGATGTTGTCTATGCTGGAGCCTGGGAGTTGAGAGTAGAGGAACAGGGAGAGGTGAGCATTTGCACATTTAATTTAGATTTAAAGGGGTACTTTGGGGGAAAACACTTTTTTAATTTTTTTTATTAACTGGCGCCAAAATGTTAAACAGATATGTAAATTACAACTATTTAATAAATATTAAATCCTTCCAGTACTTATCAGTTGCTGTATGCTCCACAGGAAGTTGAGTTGTTCTTTTCTGTCTGATCACAGTGCTCTCTGCTGACACCTCTGTTCATGTCAGGAATTGTCCAAATCCTCATAGAAAACCTTTCCTGCTCTGGACAGTTCCTGACATGGACAGAGGTGTCAGCAGAGAGCGCTGTGGTCAGACTGGAAAGAAAAACTCAACTTCCTCTGTAGTATACAGCAGCTGATCAGTACTGGAAGGAATAAGATTTAACTTTCAACCACCAGTTGATTAGAAAAAAAGTTTTCCACCAAAGTAACCCTTTTAGGTCTGTATGTAGGGGGTGGGGTCTGTTTTTTTTTTTCTTATATAGGGGGAGGTTCTATAAATATAAGAATCTGATCTGGGGTTTTCTTTATAGGGAAGGTTTGGTCTGGGGTCTGCATATGAGGGAAGGCTTTTGTTCTGGTGCCTGGATGACTGGTTTCTTCAGTAGTCCCTTGGATATTTTGATCCCGTGCCCTGTTTATATATATATATATATATATATATATATATATATTTTTTTTTTTTTTTTGCTACTTGTTATGGACTAACACTTCCAATGAGAGTACTGTGGGGTCTTGTGTACAGGTCTGTGATGGTCGGTGGTCTATATAAGGGATTGGTTCTTTATACAGCGTTGGGTAAATCTGAGGTCCCTGTAAGGGGCTAGGTTGAGGTCTGTATAAGGCTGGGTTCACACTGTGGATTTTCTGGGCAGAATTTCTGCCAGAGATCGAGCCGGTGGCACTAGGACCACGAGGAGTACATTGCCGTCCCCATAGATGGCAATGCATTTCTGAACAGATCTCCCAAAAGATCCACCCAGAAATGCTTTGCAGTCTATGGGGGCAGCAATGCAGTCTGCTCGGTCCTAGCGCCGCCGGCTCGATCTCCGGCAGAAATTCTGCCCAGGAATTCTGCAGCGTGAACCCAGCCTTAGCCTGATCTTTCTTACCTTAGGAAAAAGAATGAGTCCACACCCAAGTACACCGGGCCGCTCAGCATGTAGAAGTACAGGGGTTTTTCTAATACTCTTGCTTTCCATTCAAAGGAGTTATCTGTAGGACATCATAAATACATTACTGCCTATAGTAAAAAACATGGCTCAGGAACAGAAACTAGGTGACAACCATTAGGGCAGTGGTCTTCAACCTGCAGACCCCCACGGCTGTCCGGGCATGCTGGAAGTTGTAGTTTTGCAACATCTGGAGGTCCGCAGGTTGGAGACCACTGCATTAGGGATTATCCCAAGATCCAAAAGCTAAAATTTCATATGGACATAAATTCAGACCCTTTATTATCGGGGTCTCAAACTGGTGGCCCTCCAGATGTTGCAAAACTTCAACTCCCAGCATGCCTGACATGCCCAGACAGCCATTTTGCTGCAGCTAATGGCTGTCGGAAATGCTGGGAGTTGAAGTTTTGCAACATCTGGAGGGCCATCAGTTTGAGACCCCTGCGTTTGCTATTACGCATGGAATTTAGCTCTGGCTCCTCCCATTTTTCTTGATCCTCTTTGACATGTTTCTCCACCTTGATTGGAGTCACCTGTGGTAAATTCAGCTGATTGGACAAGAATTGGAATGACACAGCCCTGTCTGTATAAGGTGTCAGAGCTGACAATGTATTTCAGAGCAAAGACTAATCCATGAGGGGGAAAGACCTGCCTGTAGAACTCAGAGACCAGATTGCGAGAAAGCTGAATGGAACAAAGTACAGATATATTATTAAATGGGTACTACCGTGGAAACCTTTTTTTTTTTTTTTTTTTAATCAACTGGTGCCAGAAAGTTAAACAGATTTGTAAATCACTTCTCTTAAAAAATCTTAATCCTTCCAGTACTTTTTAGGGGCTGTATACTAAAGAGAAATTCAAAAAGAAATGCATTTCCTGTGATGTCCTGACCACAGTGCTCTCTGCTGACATCTGCTGTCCATTTTAGGAACTGTCCAGAGAAGCATATGTTTGCTATGGGGATTTTCTCCAGTTCCTAAAATGGACAGCAGAGGTCAGCAGAGAGCACTGTGGTCATGACATCAGAGGAAATGCATTTCTTTTTTGGATTTCTCTTTAGTATACAGCCCCTAAAAAGTACTGGAAGGATTAAGATTTTTTAATGGAAGTGATTTACAAATCTGTTTAACTTTCTGGCACCAGTTGATTTAACAAAAAAAAAAAAAAAGTTTTCCACTGTAGTACCCCTTTAAGGGTATATTCACATGTACAGGATCTTCTGCATATTTTTGCTGCATATTTTGTGCAGCAGATTTAGCCACCCAGTAACTTCAATTGATAGAAAAAAAACAACTGCAAAAATATGCAGCAGATCCTGGATGTGTGAACATAACCTAAAATAGCTTCCACTGACAGTCCCCATCCAAAGTGATAGAGCTTGGGAGGATCTGCAGAGAAGAATGCGTGGTGGCCCAGTACAGGAGTTGTCCTCCTGTACCCTTAACCGTCCTGTGTGGCGGATTCTCTGTCAGTGTCCCCTGGGTCCACATTTCTCTTATGGACTGTCAAGTGTTAAATATGCAATATTTTCTTATGTTACTGGATATGCTGGTTAATCTGAGGCATGTGTGCCTTTAAATATTGCTGCTAAGTCTGTGTAACCAGGGAAGGTGCCAGTGACCAGGTGACTTGTTGGTGACCTATGGGACCTCTCCAAATTGCTCCCATATATAGCAGGGAGGAGCTAGCCTAGTCAGTCAAGGGAAGACCTGAGAGTGTCTGGTGTTCCTGAGGGAGACCAAGGCCTAGTCACACAACCACTTTCCGTGGAACCCCCTACAGGTGAAAGTCAAAGCCTGGTAAGCCTAAATACAGGGGAGAAGTTTAGTCAGCATAGTCAAGTCTAAAGTAAGCATGGGACTGCATAATTAAATTGAACAAACTACCCTAGGGTAGTAAGGGGCCAAATTCAATAACTAAACCCCAAGGCCGAAGCCCGGGGTGTAAACCCCTATTGCTTACCCCTTAAAAATTAGCTTTTATTATTTATAGTTAAAAAATAATTCCCACAACAAAAAGATTAAAACTGACAACCATGTGATCCAAATATATCAGTAGGTGCATTAAATAGGATCAATGTCCTCTCAAGTACTAGGTAGCCCTGCAGTGGCTGCCTATTCAGGGGATCACTCTGGTGTCGCTTAAAAGATACACACAATTGCCGCCTCTACATGTTTCGCCGCCTCCGCGGCTTTCTCAAGAGGCAATGGTGGCAATGGCAGCTGCCAAAATGGCGGAGGGGGTATATATAACCCATCCCTCAGATTTCATCAATGTGGGCCCAGTCATATTCTCCAATGTAGTCCATTGTAACAAACATTGCCACTAAGGCAACCAATAAAATGTCACTTGTAATCAGCACCATCTGTGTGCAAAAATCATTCACCAATGCGGGACCTGAATTACCTAATCCAGCGATCCCACGTTATACTCCGTCATCAATTGATGTCAACACTTACTCCCGATATCATCAAGATGCGCAGCGCATGTCAAAAGCCGACTGCGGAGAACTTCAAACATCCGCCGGCCTGCTGGAGTCAACTGCGCCTGCGCTAATGTCTCCACAGATATTCTCAATAGAGGCCGCGCATGCGCTAGAACTTAGAAAAAAACAGTGACTTGATGCTCTCTCATAGTTAGCTAGTTATTGAGTTTGGGACTGCATAATTGACTCCAAGTCCACTTCAAGTCCCAGCGAGCCCACAAGTCTCCAAAAGTCACTGGTCACCTGCTTAGGCCTAAACTGAGCTGTAAAGACTATAACATCTCTCTGCCTCAGTAAAGCTGCTGCTGTTCTGTAACCTTGCATCGGAGTCATTATTTACCCCACGTCTGGCCCAGGAACCAGCAGCCACACCTCAGGTGGTATAGATGATAACCATGTCCTGGAATCACGAATAGAAGGGTTAATAAAATCTGCCCTAAGGGTTACAACATCTGCCCTTAATCACACCCCGCACCACAAATGGCAGAAAATCTCCAAATCTTCTCATCTCCAAGCAGACGGGAGGCTGTGATCACTGCCAAAGGGACTGCACCTAATTCCTGAGTAACGGGTATGAATACTTATGTCAATGGAAGATTTAAGTTTTTCCTTATCAATAAATTAGCAAAGATTTCTAACATTCGGTTCTCACTTCGTCATTATGGGGTATCAAGTGCATAATAATGGGGAAAACGTTTTTTTAATTTAGAATAAGGAGTAACATAACAAAATGTGAAAAAAGTGAAAGGGTCTGAAGATTTTCTGAATACATTGTATTCAGTCGCAGAGCTCAGCCCTGATATATCAGGGTATTACACTATACATGGAGGCAGCTTCCATACTCACCAATGTTGAAGACGCTAGCCAGCTGACTGGTATGCCCAGAAATGATCCACAACAGGCTGAGGACTCGGATTCCGTTCAGACTGGGGTACTCCTGATTCTGGGGGTTCATCACAGCTGGGAAATTCTCTTGTATTGCAAAACTCTTCATAACTCGATCAATACAAGCTGGAGACAAGAGAGTTTACAGGATGGGTAAAATGCTAAGCGGAGATGAGCAAAGCACTTAATATTCATGTCCATCTCATTTTGGATTTGGATCCCACTTCAGATCCAGGAGTGCCCTGATATTACCCAAGTGAAGTAAGTACAGGAGCAGGGACTCCTGTCGAAGGCAAAATTCCTTGCTCCTGTGCAACAAACTGAGCAGCTCTGTAGCCAACCCGGTCAATGTAGTGAGTGGAAGCTGCAATATACGAACCATCTAGACGGTCCAATATCCTGAATACTATGTATAGTCCATGCTCCTATCTTATATGAAGGATAGCCTCATGTCTATCCCTATCTATCTTATATGAAGGGTAGCCTTATGTCTATCCCTATCTATCTTATAGTCTTATGTCTATTCCTATTTTATATGAAGGATAGCCTTATTCCTATCCCTATCTTATATGAATCATAGCCTTATGCCTATCCCTATCTTATATGAAGGATAGCCTTATAACTATCCCTATCTTATATGAAGTATAGAATTATACATATCCATATTTTATATGAATCATAGCCTTATACCTATCTCTATCTTATATGAAGGATAGTCTTATGTCTATTCCTATCTTATATAAAGGATAGCCTTATACCTATCTCTATCTTATATGAAGGATAGCCTTATACCTATCCCTATCTTATATGAAGAATAGCCTTATGCTTATCCCTATCTTATATGAAGAATAGCCTTATGCTTATCCCTATCTTATATGAAGGATAGCCTTATACCTATCCCTATCTTATATGAAGGATAGTCTTATACCTATCCCTATTTTATATGAAGGATAGTCTTATGTCTATTCCTATCTTATATAAAGGATAGCCTTATACCTATCCCTATCTTATATGAAGAATAGCCTTATACCTATCCCTATCTTATATGAAGAATAGCCTTATACCTATCCCTATCTTACATGAAGGATAGCCTTATACCTATCTCTATCTTATATGAAGGATAGCTTTATGCCTATCCCATGGATGCTTAAATGGGTACTTCGGTGGAATTTAATTTTATTTTTTTAAATCAACTGATACCAGATAGTTAAACAGATTTGTAAATGTTTGTAAAATGTTAATCCTTCCAGTATTTATTATTATTCCAGTATTTATTAGCAGCTGTATACTACAAAGTTCTTTTTTTTTTTTCTATCATGACCACAGTGCTCTCTGCTGACACCTCTGTCCGTGTCAGAAACTGTCCAGAGCAGGAGAAAATCCCCATAGCAAACATATGCTGCTCTGGACAGTTCCTAAAATGGACAGAGGTGTCAGCAGAGAGCACTGTGGTCGTGACAGAAAAGAATTCCCATAAGAAAATAATGTCCTCTATAGTATACAGCAGCTAATAAGTACTGGAAGGATTAAGAATTTTTACTAGAAGTAATTTACAAATCTGTTTAACTTTCTGGCACCAGTTGATTTTAAAAAGAAGTTTTCCACCGGAGTATTCCTTTCAACTCCTTCACTGTATTTGCAGCTACCACTTCTGCAGGAAGGCTATTCCAGGCATCCACTACTCTCTCAATAAAGTAATACATACAATATAGCTGTTTACCTCTGGGATGCATTTCGGACAGGAAAAGAGGAGAAACAAATCCTATACGTGTCACCAAAAGTTCTGATCCTAATAAACCTGGATTTTTGTGAAATTCAGACCGAATATGATTTGTGCCAAAGGGGGCGTGAGTGTGATGGAGGGGCGGCAACTAGTTTCACGCTCTAAAGCGCTTCCTCTGGCCCATACACGCCAGAGGAAGCACCTTAGAGTGCAAAACTAGTTGCCGCCCCTCCGTCACGCCCCCGCCTCACCTGTTCCATCTGAGTTCCCTGTGTACCTGTCCTGTCTACTGAAGCTTTTGCATTCTGTTAGAATAAAGCTTGAACTTTCGCATCGTGATCAGCGGTGAGTGCATTATATTTGTCTCTTATTCATTGCTGTGGATATTAACCCTCAGGGTATGTTCACACGGCAGAGTCTGGCGGTAAAATTCAGCTAGAAAATTCTGCTACACGAAGTTAACATTGTTGTGAATGGAATCTCCGCTATCTCATTCACATGGCAGATTTTCCTTTCGCGCGAATTTTGCGCGAAAATAAAATAATTTTTTCTGCCCGTAAGTTTTCGGCGTGAATTCCTCTTGATTTACTTAAAATCAACTGGTGCCAAAAAGTTAATCAGATTTGTAAATTACTTCTATTAAAAAATCTTAATCCTTCCAGTACTTATTAGCTGCAAAATACTACAGAGGAAATTATTTTCTTTTTGGAACACAGTGCTCTCTTCTGACATTATGAGCACAGTGCTCTCTGCTGACATCTCTGTCCATTTTAGGAACTGTCCAGAGCAGCATATGTTTGCTATGGGGATTTTCTCCTACTCTGGACAGTTCTTAAAATGGACAGAGATGTCAGCAGAGAGCACTGTGCTTGTGATGTCAGCAGACAGCTCTGTGTTCCAAAAAGCAAAGAATTTCCTCTGTAGTATTCAGCAGCTAATAAGTACTGGAAGGATTAAAATTATTTAATAGAAGTAATTTACAAATCTGTTTAATTTTCTGGCACCAGTTGGTTTAAAAAAAAAATAAAAAAAAATAAATAAAAGTTTTACACTGGAGTACCCCTTTAATTCCGTCCAGAATCTGTCTGCTGAGCACAAGAAATTCCACATGAATTCAGCACAGATTCCGCAAACATTCGAAGCGGAATCTGCAAAAATGCAAACTTCTGCTGTCAGCTTGACAAAATGAAAGCAAGGAAACTGCGGGAGCAAGGAAACTCTGCCGTGTGAACATAGCCTTAGGGCTCAATCACACTATGGAATTTCCTAGCAGAATTCCGCATGGAAATTACGGTGCTGCAGCGTCCCATTGTTCTCAATGGGATTCTGCTGCACCATTTACACAATGGAATTTCCACAACAAACGCTCCGCAGCGAAAGTTCCGGACACTGACTGCCGAAAAAATAAACATGTTTATTCTTTCGGCTGAATCTGTTTTGAAATGCATTTCCCTCGCTTGCCGGCGACGCTCCATATGGTATCTCCACCCGGAATATTTCCAGGTGAAAATTCCGTAATCTTAATAAGCCCTTATCCAGTGTATAGAATTCTCCCTTTTCCTTCTCTTCAATCTTGCTATAAGCTAAGGATAAACAACCCCTAGATTTTAGTGGGGGCAGTGTGATGCTCAAAAACGCAATGAGTTATTAGGACAGAGCCCTTTCACTTTGGACATAAATTTTATGATTTGGGGCGTGAATGTGACATATAGACATTGGATATCCAATAGGTCCCCCCAGTGCAGCTTTCATTTTGCACCCTGTTGTTGAAAAAATTATGTTGCCCATGGCAACCAATCACCGCACTGCTTTCATTTTGCGTTTTGCTGTTGAAAAACGGATGTTGCCCATAGCAACAAATCCCAGCACAGCTTTCATTTTGTATCCTGTTATTGGAAAAGCATATGTTGCCCATGGCAACCAATCACAACACAGCTTTCATTTTGTATCCTGTTATTGGAAAAGCATATGTTGCCCATGGCAACCAATCACAACACAGCTTTCATTTTGTATCCTGTTATTGGAAAAACGTATGTTGCCCATGGCAACCAATCACCACACAGCTTTCAGTTTGCGTTCTGCAGTTGAAAAACAGATGTTGCCCATAGCAACAAATCCCAGTGCAGCTTTCATTTTGTATCCTGTTATTGAAAAACATACGTTTCCCATAGCAACCAATCCCAGCGCAGCTTTTTATTTTGCATTCTGCTGTTATAAATCATATGTCTCCCTCAGCAACCAGTCACAGGACAGCTTTCATTTTGTATCTTGCTGTGGAAAAACAAACGTTGCCCATAGCAACCAATCTTCCATTTTTGAACAGCAGAATAAACAAACTGCGCTGTGATTGGTTGCTATGGACAACAGGCAGGTTTAGGGGTTTCTTAGGACCCTTTTTCTTTTATTTCTATAAATTTACCGCCCCGACTAACCCATAAGGTAAGTTTCATCGGAAATATCCGCTGGGAAATCCGTGGCATAAAAATATCCACAGTTTTATGGCGCAGATTTTTACTTTCTATATGGTGGTTTTGGGCAACGGGACTAATCCATGTCTTGGCAACCTGACGCCTTTTCCGCGTGAAATCTGCATGGAAAAGCGTTAATAAGCGTTACGTCTCTTTTCTTTTTTCCACGCAAAGTTAAACTTGTTAAAGTTTATATCAATTGGCTCCAGAAAGTTAAAACAGATTTGTAAATTACTTCTATTAAAAAAATCCTAATCCTTCCAATAATTATCAGCTGCCGAAGCTGAGTTGGTCTTTCCTGTCTGGCAACAGTGCTCTCTGCTGACATCTCTGCTTGTCTTGGGAACTGTCCAGAGTAGAAGAGGTTTGCTATGGGGATTTGCTTCTACTCCGGACAGTTCCCGAGACAGGTGTCATCAGAGAGCACCTAGACAGAAAAGAACAACTCAACTTCAGGAGCTCATAAGTACTGAAAGGATTAGGATTTTTTTTATAGAAGTAATTTAAAAATCTGTTTAACTTTCTGGAGCCAGTTGATATATATATATATATAAAAAATATGTTTTTCCTGGATAACCCATTTAATGGGTCGAAAGGAATCAATTTGTATTTTGGCATGGAACACATGTAGCTATCTCGTCGAAATTAATGCGAAATTCCGCCATGTGAAGATCTATACAGCCACAGACGTGACAGTGCAGAAAGCTCTAATTGTAACCTTATAACATATACGGTATAATCCAGTGGTCTGCAAACTGTGGACCTCCAGATGTTGCAAAACTACAACTCCCAGCATGCCCGGACAGCCAACGGCTGTCCGGGCATGCTGGGAGTTGTAGTTTTGCAACATCTGGAGGTCCACAGTTTGGAGACCACTGTCTTGAACTCATTGCGTCTGATTATTATCAGGTATCCCCTATCGGAAGGAAAAAGAAAATAAGGCTACAATGTTGACCATATGCAATGTATCACGCCAATTCTGCCCCCTCTCCCCTTTGTGCCCCAGGACCCTGTGCATCCCCCCCCCCCAGATCCCCCCATCTAGTTCTTCCTGTTGACTTGGTGAATTATCTATAGTTAACTTGTTCCCCGTAAATCCGCCCTGATAATATGAATTCATATGGCGGCCCGCGGCGTATCTCAGGAGAACATTTGTTACTGTCATTAACCTGCTAATTCTACATCTAGTCTATTCACCACATTACATAGACCGGAGGAGGATCTTTATTCGGCTCCTCAAAGGAATTATCCGGCACTTATGATTCATCTTACTCTTATGTTGAGATCTCTTTGAACAGGTTTGCGTCCGTCTGTGGGGATTCTGCTGATCAAAACCGTATTTAACCCCTTGCAGACTTTGACAAGCTGACGGGATGAGCGGATGGAATCCCTGTGGCTGCATTCACACTACGTTTTTGCAATACAGTTCCCGTATCAGGTTTTTGATGAAAAACGGATTCCTCAAAACCAGACTAAACTGTATCAAAACGTGTCTACAAAGTTTTTAACCGTATACGGTTTGAAAAATGATGTCCGGTTGCATCCGTTTTTTAAGAAATAAAAGTATACTTTTTAACGTTTCACTCCATTATGAATAAAGTTTCACTTGTTTTATTGAAATTCCAAGAAAAAAATTGTGCAAAGTCAAAAACCGGATGGTGAAAACTGGATGGAACCGTACGCACATACGGTTCTGTATGGTTCCCATTGACTCCCATGGTAGAAAAAACTTATATGGTTTAATATGGTTTTTCATCCGGTAAAAAAAACTGTGGTAGGCTATGGTTTTGGGTACGGGTAAAAAAACGGAAAAAACCTTAGACACAAAACGGACTAAACCGGATGATGCGTTTGACATACGGTTTACAATGTTCAGTCAATGAATACGGTTTTCTATACAGTTACATACGTTTTTTTTTACTTGAAACCGTGGTGTGCATGCACCCTAAACTATATGAAAATCTGTGTACAAATTTTAACCCATATACGGTTAAAAAACATATATGGTTTGAAAAATGATGTCCGGTTGCATCCGTTTTTTTAAGAAAAAAGTATACTTTTTAACGTTTCACTCCATTATGAATAAAGTTTCACTTGTTTGATTGAAATTCCAAGAAAAAAAACTGTGCAAAGTCAAAAACCGTATGGTGAAAACCGGATGGAACCGTACGCACATATGGTACTGTACGGTTCCCATTGACACCCATGTTAAAAAAAAAAACCTATATGGTTTAATACGTTTTTTCACCCAGTAAAAAGACTGTGGTAGGCTACGGTTTTGGGTACGGGAAAAAAATGGACAAAACCGTACAAGTCGCAAAACGGATGCAACCGGATGCATCGTTGAAGAGTCAATGTAGAGTCAATGCATACGGTTTTCAATACGGTTCCGTACGGTTTCCACATTGAAAATGTATTGCAAAAACGTGGTGTGAATGCACCTTCAGTCATTTGTCATTTGCGGGTTCACAAGTTCACACGTTTGTGTTGTGCCAACACAGAAAACAAAACTTTGGAGAACCCCACGAAAATCCATGGGCATCCATCACTCGAGCGTGTCCAGTGCTGTGCGCTCCCTGCCAGGCAGTTAACCCTTTCCTGGCAGTTTGACCTGCTACATGCCGTGGGCAAAACAGGACCTCGGCATCTAATGGCTCAGAGGGGCTCCCATACCTCATCGGCAGCTCCACATCTGTCATTTTAGATTTTTTCCAAAAACAGCGCCACCCCTATCCTCAGGTTGTGTGTGGTATTGCAGCTCAGTTCCATTGAAGTGAATAGAGCGAAAAGTTATTATACCACACACAACCTGAGGACTGGTGCGGTGCTGTTTTTGGAAGAATCTAGCTCTGTTTTACTAATCCTGGAAAACCCCCTTTAAACATAAAAGAAATTGAAAAAAACATATACATAGTTGGTATCGCTCTACAAAAATATCTAATTATTCTTACACAGTGGACACTGTAAAAAAAAATGAAAAGAAAAACAAGAAAATGGCAGTATTTTGTTAATCTGCCTCCTAAAAAATTTAAAAGATAGCGATACTTACCCATCCTCAATGAGCTTTAGCCCCCACCTTCAAATATAAGAGCAAATGTTGGCCTGCCCATCCACCCTGTCTCAACCGGTGATTGAGTGGGCTGTCACTTGTGCTCGTCTTTGAAGGTGGGGGCCAAAGCACACTGAGGATGAGTAAGTACCAGTTCACACACAATCCTGTGGATAGGGGTAAGTTTCAGTTCCCCAAAGTACCCCTTTAATAAAATTTTACTAACCCCAAAATGAGGCCATTAAAAAAATACAACTTGTCCTGCAAAGAACAATCCCTCATGTTGATGAAAAAATTAAAAAAGTTATAGCTCTTAGAATGCGACAATGAAAAAAATATAGGGATAACTGTTTGAGCATTAAAGGGGTACTCCGGCGGAAAACAATTTTCTTCATATCAACTGGCTCCAGAAAGCTAAAAAGATTGGTGTATTACTTCTATTTAAAAAAAAATCTTAATCCTTCCAGTACTTATCAGCTGCTGTATACTACAGAGGAAGCTGTGAAGTTATTTTCTGTCTAATCACAGTGCTCTTCCTGACATGGACAGAGGTGTCAGCAGAGAACACTGTGGTCAGACTGAAAAGAACTACACAACTACACAGCAGCTGATAAGTACTGGAAGTATTAAGATTTTTAAATAGAAGTAATTTACAAATATGTTTAACTTTCTGGCACCAGTTGATTTGAAAAAAAAAATTTGTTTCCCACCGGAGTACCCTTTTTAGGCTTAAATTGGCTTGTTCACTAAGGGGTTAAGTATGTATCAAAATAAATAGCCCAATGTCTATGATTTAGATATAATCTGCATAAAAATAATCCATAGCATGGAACCATAAGGATTTCCTGTACCATTATAAAGGCTTCAAGCCTAAGGCTAGGTTCCCTCTGCGGAATCTCCAGGCAGAAAATTTCCGCCCGGAGATTCCGAGTGCGGTCAGCGGCGACTGAATCAGTCGGCAATAGGACCGCACGGACACTGCAGTCTCCAATAGACTGCAATGTGTTACGCGAGTATTTCCGCCTGAAGAATGAGCAACGCCATTCTTCAGGCGGAAATTTTCAAGAGGATTTTCCGTTACTCATGAATTCTCCTCTTTGAAATAATTAACATCTGCTTTGCCATTGACTTCAATGTATTTTACTCTGCTTAAATTCCGCTCACGGAATTCCGCCACAGAATTCTGTTCTGCTAGAAGAAAGAACATGTTCATTCTTCTTGTAGAATTGGTGAGCAGAAGTCCATTGAAGTCAATGGTAAAAGAATTTCCAATTGAGATTGTTTCCACACGGAATTCGCGTAGAATTTGCGCAGATTTCGTGTGTAAATTCTGCACGAAAAAAATTTATAAATAAAAAGGGGAAATTCCAATTGGTGGTTGTAGTCCAGTAAAAAACAAAAAGTTACCTCCTATATTCCGTGTGGAAAATCTGTGCGGAATTCCGCTGGATGTCGTATATCTGGATTTTTCCAAGGCATTTGATACGGTTCCACATAAACGGCTGGTGCATAAAATGAGAAGTATCGGGCTGGGGGAGAATGTGTGCAAGTGGGTAAGTAACTGGCTCAGTGATAAGAAACAGAGGGTGGTTTTTAATGGTACTTATTCTGATTGGGTGATTGTTACTAGTGGGGTACCACAGGGGTCAGTATTGGGTCCTGTCCTATTTAATATATTTATTAATGACCTTGTAGAGGGGTTGAGTAGTAAAGTAACAATCTTTGCAGATGATACTAAACTCTGTAAAGCGGTAAACACAATAGAGGACAGGGCACTGTTACAAATGGATCTGGATAGGTTGGAGGTTTGGGCTGGGAAGTGGCAGATGAGGTTTAACACTGATAAATATAAGGTAATGCACATGGGGAGGAAAAATCCGGACTGGGATTATGTATTAAATGGGAGCACACTTGGGACGACTGACGTGGAAAAGGACTTGGGAGTTTTAGTTAATAGTAAATTTAGCTGTAGTGACCAGTGTCGGGCAGCTGCTGCCAAGGCTAATAAAATCATGGGGTGCATCAATAGGGGCATAGATGCCCATGACAAGGAAATAATTCTACCGCTGTACAAATCACTAGTCAGACCACACATGGAATACTGTGTACAGTACTGGGCACCAGTGTACAAGAAAGATATAGTGGAGCTGGAGAGGGTTCAAAGACGGGCAACCAGGGTAATACAGGGAATGGGAGGACTACAGTACCCAGAAAGATTATCAGAATTGGGGTTATTTAGTTTAGAAAAAAGAAGGTTTAGGGGAGACCTAAAAACTATGTATAAATATATCAGGGGGCAGTACAGAGATCTCTCCCATGATCTATTTATACCGAGGGCTGTATCTATAACAAGGGGGCATCCTCTACGTCTAGAGGAAAGAAGGTTTCTACACCAGCACAGACGGGGGTTCTTTACTGTAAGAGCAGTGAGACTGTGGAATTCTCTCCTGGAGGAGGTGGTCATGGTGAACTCTGTAAAAGAATTTAAAAGGGGTCTGGATGCATTTTTGGAGAATAATAACATTATAGGTTATGTATACTAGAATTATAGGGACAGAGAGTTGATCCAGGGATTTATTCTGATGCCATATTTGGAGTCGGGAAGGAATTTTTTCCTCTAGTATGAGGGATTTTTGCCTTCCCCTGGATCAACTCAGTAGGGACTCATTAGGGATATAGGTTGAACTTGATGGACTCTAATCTTTTTTTAACCTTATGAACTATGTTTCTATGTTAATTCCACGCAGTGCAAATTTCACGTGAAAAAAAAAAAACGTTTAATTCCGCTGTGGAATTTTTATGCGAGAATTCCTCTCCTATTCCTGTGTGAACGCACCCTAACTTATTTTGTCTATTTGGCTTGTACAGGTGATTTTTTCTATATTCTATAGCTTTTAACAGTAGAAAGTAAATGAAAGCTTTCGTTCCATAAACACAACACATTCTACAGAATAAACGGTGCAATTCCAAGTCATATAGTAATCTCTGGATATTACTGTGCTTCTTCTCATTGCCGTATTCTTCCTCCAATGGGAAATTGGATTTTCCTGCAGGCTTTTCTTTATCCGGAGCCCGTTGTTTCCGCTGTAGAATGATGGTCTTGCACTGCTCAAATGATGATGAGGCTCGGAAGTTAAGAACCGCAGTGAAAATGGAGGCAATTATAGGCAAGGCGATGAAGAAGCCGCCGAGACACCTGCCAAAAAACAGAGGTCATTAGGACAGAGTTATGGTCGCTCAGTTGGACTTTACCAACGTGTGATGGACACCAGGCTCCTACTCACAGGCAAATGATAGCAAAAGTGTCTGCAGGAAATAGGCCCCGGGAGCAGAATGTCTCCGCCACAACGGGAATGGTGTCATTCTGGATGATAAAACTAGGAAGAGATTCCAGGAATGATGTCCCCCTGTATTTCAGGAGATCTGATGAAATAAATATTATATGGTGAGACGAAACTCTGAGACCACCAAAACTTAAAGGGGTACTCCGCCCTTAGACATCTTATCCCTTATCCAAATGATAGCGGGGGTCTCCCTGCTGCACCCGGTGTTCATTTAGAGCATCGGGTGCAGTGTCGGAGGCTCGTGACGTCACGGCCACGCCCCCTCAATGCAAGTCTATGGGAGGGGGCGTGACGGATGTCACGCCCCCTCCCATAGACTTGCATTGAGGGGGCGTGGTGGTGACATCACAAGCGGGGCGTGACCGTGACGTCGCGAGCCTCCACCCCGCATCGCCACTCTTCCTCTACACAGGTTTTCATAAATCTCCACCAATGTTTCAAAAAAAAATGCCATTAAAATATTAATCAACCACCCTTTCCACCCTTTTCCAAACTTTTCAAATAAGAAGGTAAACAATAAATAAACAGAAACATAGGGGTCAGAGGAGGACAATTTTAAGCGCACTTGATTACTTACAAAAAGTTATTATTATATTTTAAATGAGTAAAATAATGTCATCATATGGATCTACGTAATAAAGAAAATGTGTAATTTTTACCATAAAGTGTACTGCATTGAAACAGAAGCACCCAAAATTAGCAAAATGGTGGCGCGTAGCAGGGCAATCTCCCTGCTGCACCCTATGTTCGTTTAGAGCATCGGGTGCAGCGTCGTAGGCTTGTGACCTCACGGTCGTGCCCCACGCTTGATGTCACGGCCACACCCCCTCAATGCACATCTATGGGAGGGGGGGTGTGACGGCTGTCACGCCCCCTCCCATAGACTTGCATTAAGGGGGCATGGCCGTGATGTCACGAGCAGGGCGTGACTGTGACATCATGAGCCTCCACACCGCATCGCTAGTCATCCGGCACGGAACGAAGTTCGCTCCGTGCACCGGAAGACTAGGGTCCCCGCGATCAGACATCTTATCCCCTGTCCTTTGGATAGGGGATAAGATGTCTAGGGGCAGAGCCCTCCGTTAAAGATAATTTAAAGTTAAGTTGAAATGTCTATGTTTGTTTAAGATGGCTGCCGGGTTGAAATATTGGCATAATACATAATGATATCAGTCAAGTGATCTTATCTGCTGTGGGTGTGGCCTTAGATACCCCCAATGGTCAGCTGGTGTTGACCGTGTAATGAATGAATGGCATGAGTGAGCTGTATAGCGTGTCACTATTTAAAGGTTTCCACTCACAGTCATAGAAGGAGTTCGAGGAGGTCACCCCTTCATGATATGCAGGGATAAGCAGTGCATAACTTATCGTATTTTTTGCCCTATAGGACGCACCGGCGTATAAGACGTACGCAATTTATAGGTGCAAAATCTAAAAAAATTAAGATTTTGAACCCAATAGTGGTCTTCAACCTGCGGACCTCCAGATGTTGCAAAACTACATGCTGGGAGCGGTAGTTTTGCAACATCTGGAGGTCCGCAGATTGAAGACCACTGCATAGGAGGTAATACTCACGTGTCCCCACCGCTCCGGACCCGTCACCGCTGCCCTGGATGTCTCTCCATCGCTGTCGCCATGTCCCCGTCGCTCCGGAACGTCTCTGCTGCCGCCCGGGTATCCTCGCTCTCCGTCGCCGCCATCACGTCGTTACGCACGCCGACGCACGTACGCGACGATGTGATAATGAGGAAGGAGAGCGCCGGCCATACAGGGGATCCCTGAACGGAGAAGACACCGAGGAGGCAGGTAAGGTCCCTCCCGGTGTCCTGTAAGCAATAACCTGGCTATTCAGTCGGGCTGTTTCACCGCAGCCGTCCCGAACAGCCCGACTGTTTAGTCGGGTTAGTGTCACTTTCCCTTCAGACGCGGCGGTCAGCTTTGATCGCCACGTCTGAAGGGTTAATACAGGGCATCACCGCGATCGGTGATGTCCTGTATTAGCCGCAGGTCCCGGTCGTTGATGGCCGCAGGGATCGCCGTGATAGGGGTGTATTCGCCGTATAAGACGCACCAACTTTTCCCCCCTTTTTGGGGAAGAAAAAGTGCGTCTTATACGGCGAAAAATACGGTACGTATCCCCTCTCTGGTGAGCAGTTAAGGGTTAAATCACCCCTGTCAGTTAGGTTGGCCCCCTCCCCACCCGTAAATCTGCCCAACAACGGCAGTTTGGTATCTCTCATATAGAGTGCCCTATCAGGGGGCTTTATGGCTTCCTGGGTTTATATAAATGAAGGTCTTCCTCCCCTGGTGGCCATTATCCCTTTGACCCAGAGATTTGTCCCTCCCTATTTTTTTATGTTTATAAGTCACAGCTGGCGGAGATATGAAGAGGATGCGGGTCATCCTGGGTAGTCCTGTGCGCCGGCGGGTGTGACAGTACCTCCCAGAATGACAAGAAGCCATCAGTGCCTTTTTTGTTGATATGTTTTTTTTATACGTTTTATAGTTATTTATTGTTATTTATAAATAAAAGCTGTGGCCGACTTCCACCCACATAGAAGGTTAAATTGTTGTTTGTCTCTTATTTAGCAAGTAAGGGAGGGGGAGGGGTTATTGTTTCAGTAGCAACGATTCATGGTCTCAGCAGTCTCCATGTGCCTTAATGGGCCATAAGGAAAAGGGTCGGTCTTTATGGGACAGGTTAAGTAAGAGATAACCTTATGCTTTATCTTACCCATGGAAGCCATAGTTGTAATATCTCCGCTGCTGCAGGTATCTGGAACACATATCCCAATGACAAATTTTACTCCTTCCTTTAAAAATAATTGTAAAGAGGGAGAAAGCAGAGTTAGGTCTTCTAGTACCCAGAGGAAAAAGGCACAAACAGAGCAGGCTCAGATTGTTTATATTCACTTTTATTCTTTATTTTATAAAGATTATGAAATAATAATTGGAATAAGAAGATAGAAGGGTTACAGAGAGGGATTGCCCAGTTTACAACACCCATTTTCATATACAGTGGTCCCTCAACATACGATGGTAATCCGTTCCAAATGGACCATCGTTTGTTGACACCATCGTATGTTGAGGGATCTGTGCAATGTAAAGTATAGGACAGTGGTCTACAACCTGCGGACCTCCAGATGTTGCAAAACTACAACACCTAGCATGCCCGGACAGCCAACGGCTGTCCGGGCAAGCTAGGAGTTGTAGTTTTGCAACATCTGGAGGTCCGCAGGTTGAAGACCACTGGTATTAGAGGTTATACTCACGTATCCCTGCCGCTACAGACCGTCACCACTCGTCACCGCTGCCCTGGATTTCTCCTTCCAGCGCTGTCGCCGTGTCCCTGGGGTGTCCCGACGCTCCGGCAAGGCCTCTGCTTCCCCGACATCCTCTCTCTCCATCGCCGCCATCACATCGCTACGCGCGCCGCTCCTATTGGATGACGGGACGGCGCGCGCAGTGACGTGATGATGACGATGAAGAGCGCCAACGATGCAGGGGATCCCGAAGAGGACGCGTCGGAGCCCCGAGGACAGGTAAATGGCTATCTGGCGGCAGCTGAAGCAGTCTGCGGTGCCGGATAGCCGTTTATGCGATGGCCCCGACATACAAAAGCATCGTATGTTGATGCTGCCTTCAACATGCAATGGCCTCAGAGAGGCCATCGTATGTTGAAATGATCGTATGTCGGGGGCATTGTAGGTCAGGGGGTCACTGTATACTCTTCAGGAATTTTGACTTAGTAGATGTGTTCCTCTGTTCAAAGTAGGGTTGTGGTTATTAAAGGGGTACTCCGCCCCTAGACATCTTATCCCCTATCCAAGGGATAGTGGATAAGATGTCTGATTGCGGGGGGTCCCACCACTGGGGACTCCCACGATCTCAGTTGCAGCACCCCAGACAACTTGGGTACGGAGCAAACTATGGACTTGCATTGAGGGGGCGTGGCCGTGATGTCACAAGGGGCGTGGTCGATCCCAGCAGCTTGAAAACAGCGTTCGGAACATTTACTTCCAAACGCTGGCCAGTGGAATACCCCTTTAAAGGTGAGATGACTGTAAAGCAACTCTTAGAAAGTACTGTTTCTTTGCAGGAATAGAATGGGTCTTCCAGGGAGCACAATTTCACTTGTGCTTCCCATGAATCATTGCCTGTTAAACTCTCTACACCCACCGGTCTATTACAAGAGGTCCTTCAAAAACATTGCACCGAGCTTACCAGAACCCTACTCTCTACTGATGAGGGCCTAACACTCTGAAACCCTACTGTCTAAAGAAGAGTGCCTCTGATTTGGATGTTGTCCGTAGTTACGTGTGAAGGCTCAGGGTAGCCACCTAAAGACAGTCAGCACTATGGACAATTTTCTTCCATCTGGAGCTATTTTGCATATAGAGAAAGAAGATATTAGGGTAAAGAGTAGAAAAAAATTATTGAGATGAACAGTAGAAGGTATAGAAAGAACAGAGACAAGTTGTTTAATGGAGAATGAAGAGATTGAGAGTAATGGTAGTTGGACAGCAATGTCTGGAAGCTAGAGAAGTAGCAATGGTAGTACCTCTTGGTAAGCAAACAAGGGGAGGACCAGCTCAGCCCCGCCCCGGACAGCAGAGCACGATCCAGGTGATGGACGGCACCAGCCAATAACAGGAAAATGAAGGAGAACGGATCCAGCTCAATGCAGGTAAAATCAAATTTAATCCGTAGGGCAAGGAAGGAACAAGTAACGCGTTTCAAGCGCTATGCGCGCTCTTAATCATAACATGATGATTAAGAGCGTGCATAGCGCTTGAAACGCGTTACTTGTTCCTTCCTTGTCCTACGGATTAAATTTGATTTTACCTGCATTGAGCTGGATCCGTTCTCCTTCATTACCCCTTGGTAAGATACAGAACGTAGTAAATGAGGCAGTAAATGGTGCCCCTAAAAATACATGGACTTTCCAGGTAAAGTACAGACATGCTGGATGTTAAAGGGATACTCCACTATTTTAAAAAGTATTCTCTATCTGCAAACTCCAGAATGGGGCCCAGTCTCTCCTTGTATATAGAGTACCATGTCGGCACAAACTCTATGCCCTTTCTATGGGTGTGCCCGAATACAGCACTTGTGTATTGCTGACACTCCCATAGAAAATGCATAGTGCTTCTGCCGACACACCGATCCATGCATAGGGAGAGACGGGGCTCCATTCTGATGATTTTGGGGGGTCCCAGAGATCAGACACAGATCCCATGCAGGATAGGTGATCAGTTTTAAAGTAGTGGCATTTCTCATTACCAGAAACTATGGTATCTGACAATAATGACCATTCGTTTAACCTGATATAATACAATGATTAAACATGTCAAACCTGTTCCACGTGCATCTTGCAGTATTCGCCTTCGAATGCCCGCCCAGGAGCTTGAACTGTAAGACATTCGCTATAAGATCCGAGTCGGTCCACATTCCCGTTCACTAAACCACTTCCTTGCTTTCCTAAAGCGTCATACACTGTAAGAGGACACATTACAGGTGTTGATCAGAATAAATTGTAAACATGTATCCTGTATGGAGCATATAAAAGAATGTTGTCTTAGATGAAGGCTGTACTTGGGTTCTGTGGGACATAATCCTAAGGGCCCCTCTCCACCTATGCAGAACATATTCCCACCCATTAAAGGGGTTGTCAACTGATCGGCCGAGCATGGACTTCCTTGTGCCAAAACCCTCTACACAGGGTATTCCTATAATGTCATTGCTGATGTCACGAGGTTCCTTTACAACCACCTGAATACAGAAGCAACACGTTGAGTATCAGCTAGATGGTAGAAAATGTATAATAAAGACTATTTAGAAAGCTACCTCATTTTGAATTCAGGAAACAAATCAACAATAAAGAATTCAGTGCATAGGTGACATAGACTTTACTTGTGCGCTGCCCTGCAGTTCAGAGCTCCGCTCACAGCGTCCGGAAGTTCATTACTCTGAACGCTGTGTGCGGGTTTCCGTGTTCGCAGCCGCCGGGCGTGATGTCATGCCCGCCCCCTTCGTGACGTCTCGCCCGCCCCCTCGTGACGTCACGCCCACCCCCTCTTCCAAAGTCTATGGGAAGGGGGCGTGACAGCGGTCGCACCCCCTTCCCATAGACTTTCATTGAGGGGGCGGGCAAGACGTCATGAGGGGGCGGGCAAGACTTCACGAAGGGGCCGGGCATGACATCACGAGGGGGCCGGGCGTTACGTCACGAGGGGGCCGGGCGTGACGTCACGCCCGGTGGCTGCGAACAAGGAGTAATGAACTTCCGGACGCTGTGAGCAGAGCTCCGAACTGCAGGGCAGCGCACAACCCCTTTAAAGGGGTATTCCTTTCTACTGGATACACTTCTGACTTTATCTCAAAAACCACAGTGGTAAAAAGAGAAACATAGCCTTAAAGAGGTATTCCGGTGCTCCAGCGTTCTGAACATTTTGTTAAGAACACTCGGAGCCGGAGGCCGTGATCGTGACATGACGAGCATGCCCCCTCATGATATCACGCCACGTCCCTTCAATTCCATGGGAGGGGGCGTGTTGGCCATCCCGCCCCCTTCCATAGACATGAATGGAGGGGGTGTTGTGTGATGTCACCAGGGGGCGTGACCTTGACATCACAACCACTGCCGCCGTAACCCAACTTTCGTTTAGAATGTCGGGTGCTGCAGGAGATGCTGCCTGGGGGACTCAGCAGCGGGACTCCGGCAATCAGACATTTTATCCCCTATCCTTTGGATAGGGGATAAGATGTCTAGCAGCGGAATACCCCTTTAAAGGGGTACTTCCTGAAAAAAAAAATTCTAATCAACTGTTGCCAGAAAGTTAAACAGATTTGTAAATTAATTAAATTCAGGTAGAAAACAGACATGGTGCACATCTACAATCTTGCACAATGATCCAATTGCTTCTCAGCATAATTTCAAAAACTAACAGGTTGTTAGTATACACTTTGATCAAAAAGTACAAGCCCACTCGCCACGTCAAGGCCACCTATTTAGAGTAGGTCCCTAACGTCCCTAGCATAAAATGGCATAGCACTGGGCGGCGACCACCACCGCCGCGACACCAGTGCCCACAGGGGGAACGACCCACTGGCAGAGCGGCCCCAATGCCACTCAAACCAGTCCATGGGTCGCACCTCCCCGCAGACACGGTGCCACGGCAGCAACAGACGCCGCACAGCACCACACCAGTGTGAACAGGGTGCTACAGCTCACTTACCATGCTCTCCCAGTCAGACTGGGAGGCTGCTAGGAAAGAAATGGCCCATGTGTAGCTGTCTGCTACTTATATAGGGTTGGGCTGAGGGGGTGGGGAAGAGTGCAGACAACATGTTCAAAAAAAAAAGAAAGAGAGAGGGGATAGAAAACACAATGTGAATTCAGGTAGAAGACCGACATGGTGCACATCTACAATCTTGCACAATGATCCAATTGCTTCTCAGCATAATTTCAAAAACTAACAGGTTGTTAGTATATATGTTTTGATCAAAAAGAATAAAGCCCACTCGGCACGTCAAGGCCACCTATTTAGAGTGGGTCCATAACGTCCCTAGCATAAAATGGTGTAGCACTGGGCGGCGACCACCACCGCCGCGACACCAGTACCCACAGGGGGAACGACCCACTGGCAGAGCGGCCCCAATGCCACTCAAACCAGTCCATGGGTCGCACCTCCCCGCAGACACGGCGCCACGGCAGCAACGGACACCGCACAGCACCACACCAGTGTGAACAGGGTGCTACAGCTCACTTACCATGCTCTCCCAGTCAGACTGGGAGGCTGCTAGGTCTGCAGGGAGGTGCGACCCATGGAGTGGTTTGAGTGGCATTGGGGCCGCTTTGCCAGTGGGTCGTTTCCCCTGTGGGCACTGGTGTCGCGACGGTGGTGGTCGCCGCCCAGCGCTACGCCATTTTATGCTAGGGACGTTAGGGACCCACTCCAAATAGGTGGCCTTGACGTGGCGAGTGGGCTTTGTACTTTTTGATCAAAACGTGTATACTAACAACCTGTTAGTTTTTGAAATTATGCTGAGAAGCAATTAGATCATTGTGCAAGATTATAGATGTGCACCATGTCTGTTTTCTACCCGAATTCTGATTTGTAAATAATTTTATTTAAAAGTCTTAACCCTTCCAGTACTTATCAGCTGCTGTATTCTCAAGAGAAAGTTGTGTAGTTCTTTTCAGTCTGACCACAGTGCTCTATGCTGCCACCTCTGTCCGTGTCAGAAACAGGAGAGGTTTGCTATAAGGATTTGCTTATACTCTGGACAGATCCTGGCATGGACAGAGGTGTCAGCTGAGAGCACTGTTCTAAGACTCGAGAGATCTACACAACTTCCTCTGTAGTATACAGCAGCTGATAAGTACTGAAAGGATTAAGATTTTTAAATATAAGTAATTTACCAATCTGTATAACTTTAATAATGGTTATCTGTTGTGATCAGCATTTTTCTTTTTTCTTCATACAGGATTGTATCAATGTAACATCCAGATCTTGCAGGAGCGCACAGTGCCATAACAGAACACAGCGCGTAAATCACGGGGACCAGCTGATGTACATGGCCCCGGCAACATTTTCCCACAATGTCATGTACTAAAACAAATTGAGTGAAACATGAGTTTTTACACAAGAATATGTCGGTGTAAACTGTCTGCCCGCAGCTACAATTTCCGGGAATCCCATTGAGAATCTTGCGCGACGCTGTAAAAAGAGATGATAAAAAGACGTCCGCCGGTTATCTGTTATTTCTGAGAGGAGACATGAAGAGGTGAATATTGCTTCAGCCCGGAAGATGATAGACGAGCAAATTACCGAGAGCTCGTAATGTGTCAGATTAACACAGAATGAGCCGTAAAGGAAATATATACTGTGTGACAAGCCCTCCGAGGACCACACACGGCTTCAGAATTAGTGACTGTCTAAATCAGTGTTTTCCAAACAGTGTGTCTCCAGCTGTTGCAAAACTGCAACTCCCAGCATGCCCTGACAGCCGTTGGCAACTAAGGTGTTTTATGAAGATTTGAGGTCCTCAGAGGTTTCTGTTTTTTCACATTTCAGCTGTGCTCTTACTGTGATAACCCTCAAATTCTGTAAAAATGACACAATTGCAGTAAATAACACAATTTTTGCAGAAATCTGGGGAAAATCACAGCAAAAATAAATAAACACATTTAAAAAAAAACAGCCTCGAGAGAGGTATATAACTGTTATGCATCAAGATCACACAGAGATAGTGTGATGTCCCAGTACCGGAGTGCGTCCTGTCAGGTAAACAGTTTCAGATGCCTGCGCTAGGCCCTGCTGCTCATGTAATGCTTTAATACTCATTATGGTCTTTGAATGTTAATTTATATTGTTTTACACTGTACCTTTAAGAAATGTACAGGATATTTGTTAGAAGGCATAATGCAGAGTACCCATATTACTCTGATTGCCCAATAGGAGGCCCCCCCTAGCCAAGGCCGTATATAGTGTAAGGGGGGAGGAGTTATCCTGTCTAAGTGTGTGTGGAGTGCAGAGCTCAGTGTGAGCTGCAGTGTGGAGAAGAGACAGCAGGAGTGTCAGGTGATTCAAGGGAAGCCTAAAGTAAATCTTCAAGCAAGCGTCTGCGCCATTCTTGAAGTGTTCCCCACCCAGGAAGAGTCGGTGAGTCGATGGGCCACACAGTAATAGTTCATACCCTGGCGGTGTAGCGTTAATTGGACACTATCAGAACCCTAGTCAGCGTGGAAGGCCTCAGAATGAAATCTGAAGTCCTAAGCCTGCAACAAGTAAAGCCAAGTGGGTGTAAAATACTGCAAGTCACAGCAGGTCTACAGGGCTCCCAAAGGTTACTCTGCGCTGTTAAGATTGTAACATCTACTTCTGCCTCAGTAAAGTCAGTCATCCGTAACCTGGCATCAGTGTATTTATTATCCCGCACCTGGCCCAGGAGAAGCTGTCCTATCCTTGGACTGTGTAGGTTAACGGTGCGCTGGCATCACAAAATGATACATCTCACCACCCCGAGTCACGTACCATACCAAAGCCTGTCTAACTCCCTGTGGCTGCCACAATAGCAGCAGCAATATACAGATAGAGCTGGAAGGGAGGAGTATAACTACTATACATCCTGATCGCATAGAGATAGCAGCAGAAGTATATAGATAGAGTTGGAGGGGAGGTGTCTAACTACTATATATCCTGGTTCCATAGAAATAGCAGCAGTATACAGATAGAGCTGGGAGCTAGCAGGATTGCTCTGATAGGTAATGATGTCATGATTGTCATCCTGTAGGTCATAGGTAATTAGCTGACCCAGGACTGACCACATTAAGCACTGGGATTTTCAGTGGGTCAGCCTGGTGATCATATGACCCAGTTACAGTAACAAAACACATGGCTGCAGCTGTGATGGAGTGAAATAGATGGCATCCTGGACTAGTGATGCTAAGTGTGCACGATATGGGCAAAAAACAAAACAACAACTGGAGTTCTTGTTTAAGATGGTGAGCCCCAATAGAAACAGGCCCTAATATGACAATCTTTGTACAGTACTACAGTACTTTGGAATATGTCACTGCTATTTGAAAAAAAGAATTAATAAAAAGATGATATAGATAGTCTGGCTGCTGTGGAGGAAGCTTAAATCTCTGTTCTTGACTGAACACCGTCCCCCTTCATAAAGATCATTGAGAGCATTGGAAACATATGAGAGTGCACATAAGGCTGTGGTGGCTGAGATACAGTTTAGATACAGCTGCCTTCATTGTTTTAAAGGGGTATGCCAGTTTAACAACTGGTGCCTGAAAGTTATACAGATTTGTAGATGACTTCTATTTAAAATTATTAGCACTTCCAGTACTTATCGGCTGCTCTATGCTCTAGAGGAAGTTCTTTTCTTTTTGAATTTCTTTTCTGTCTGACCACAGTGCTCTCTGCTGACACCTCTGTCCATGTCAGAAACTGTCCAGAGCAGGAGCAAATCCCCATAGCAAACCTATCCTGCTCTGGACAGTTGGATAGAGATGTCAGCAGAGAGCACTGTACTCTGACTGAAATGAGTTGATGATTCTTCACTCTGAACTCAACTTCTCTCCACACTTGAACTCTGAATCCTTCTGAACTCTGCTCCTCAACTCCACTGAACTCCACCTAGACTCAACTACACAGGAAATGCCCCCCTTATCAGGGAAGGCTAAACTAAAGCCCATTGGCCAGGCAGCTGTGGACCATAGAGTTGTCCGTCTCTCCTTTGGGATTAACAATAAAGTTACATACAAGTAATAACATAATATAATACCTTACACAAAAGTTTAGTCTAGCTCTCAGTCCTCCACTCTCACATACCCTGACTAGGCATGAGGTTGCTAGGTAACATACTTAAAGCTACAGATACCTAATAACAGATTATTAAGTTAGAACAGTGCAAATACATATTAGAAATGGTTGAGTCCCTGCAGGGGAGCCCCCAGGACACTGGAGGTCTCAATCTGACAGGGCCTAAAATACTGTGACACAATGTAGCTGTACTGGGACACCACAAAAGTACCCCTTTAAATGGGAAAAATATGGTTCCATTATGAGATATTTACTTGTCAGTCAAACTTCAGCAGAACAAATTTACACAGATCTCTATTCCCCTGTCAGACAAGATCATTTTAAGAAGGAGAATAAAGGAAAGTGAAGTTAAGCACTTCAATGCATCAAGGATATCATTTGAGACTATTATCTATAATCTATCTTATTATTGTGCCTTTAAGGGATATTTCCATCACATGAACTGATGAAGCTGTGCTATAGTTTCCCCAATACCAGGGTTGCCCAAACAGTGTGCCTCCAGCTGTTTCAAAACTACAACTCCCAGCCTTTGGCTGTCCATACATGCTGGGAATTGTAGTTTTGCAACAGCTGGAAGCACGTTGGTCGGGAAATACTGCCATATAGGGTTGGTCGCTGGGAGCAAGGACATTCAGGGAAAGACTATGAAAGAACGGGGGAGATGAGATCTGCACTGCCGCTCGCACCTGGGTGGTCCCATAGACTTACGGTACATTATAAGTCTATCAAGGTCATGTGACACAGAACTGAGAGAGAACATGCCAATCACACACTTCCCCTGGCCGTTCTCATGATCAGCTGAGGTCTGAAAACCTCGATAGAGAAATGTCAAAATTTTTTTATAATTTACAAGTACCATTTAAAGAGGTACTCCACCCCTAGACATCTTATCCCTTATCCAAAAGGAGATCGTGGTCAGACACAGCGGTGTTGTGAACATGGAAACTTGGGGCTTCCATGTTCGTGACGTCCCCTCCATTCATGTCTATAGTCTAGTCCCCTCCATTCATGTCATGTCTAGTACACAGCCGTCACACCTCCTCACAGAGACATGAATGGAGGGGGTGTGGCGTGACATCACAAACATTGAAGCCCCAAATTTCCGTGTTCAGAACGCTGCAGTGCCGGCCAGATCATCAAGGGGGGTCCCAGTGGCCAGACAGCTATAGCTCCTCGCTGCAGACTTCCACCACTGCACTGTCACAGGTGGGAAAAGTTTCTGGCGCACCCAGTGAGGGCCATGCCTGTACTGTTGCTTTAAGGGTTCAGGTACATCCCTGATTCCTGTCCATTTCCAATCTTTGCCAGGAACGGCCTATGTAACCCTGTTCCACATGTTCTTGTTGATTCTTCTATGATCCAAACTGATGCCTCTGCATTTTGAACTAGCCTAATACCACCTGCCTGCTTCTGAGCTACTCAGCTCTGCCACTAACACCAAACCAGCTCTGCTGTGCTGTGCTATTTCCACCTACAGTGTCAGCTCCCCTCTCCTGTTTGTATTACCAGTTCTTGGCACCAGGGCGTTCTGGCCTGCCTGGCCAGCTGCCACCTTACCGAGACCACTGTTGTGGTAGCAAAGTCTAGCTTCAACATCCTAGAGAGGGATAAAGGGTGAAAACCAGGGGAACACCATAGCCAAACCAGTAAGTGGCGTAGCTCATCCACGCCTGTTGGGGAGTTACAACTTTACTGATGTCTCTAATATTTCCCAGCATTCCGGGGGTACTCTGAATATCAAAAATTATTCATATGTTGTCCCCTCATGGCCAGACCAATTGTATAGCAATATACACATTACCTGTACTGGCCTGTTTTCCCTGTTGGAATATGATGTGACATAAGTGAAGAAAAACCTGCCCATCTACTTTGTTTACTTTATTCTCTCTCTCTCTCTCTCTCCCTCCCAATAGAGACAAAGATCATGTGACACTTTGTACTGGCTTTCAGCATCTTCGCCTTACAGCTATACAACTTTTATGGGGTCATATAAACAAGCCACGCCCCTTTCGTTTATCATCCAACCAAGCCACCCCTCTCTCATAGCTCATCAAGACACTCCCCATTTTTACAGCGTACAGGCAAGGCACGCCCCTTTATAATGGTCGCAGCAATGAGGACTGCTGGGAAATGTAGTTTTAATAGGGTGTGCAAGAGGAAGGAGCATATAGAAAATGGAGCAGTGGGCAAGGAGAGTATGGTGCATTGGGAAGCTGTGAATGGTGCCAGAATCAAGCCAGGTAAGTACATTCCCTACCATGTGGAGTACTTTTTTTTTTTTTATGTGCCCAGATAAAACCCTTTAAGTCACTTGGTCTTCAAGGGTTGTGCTGTAGTGAGCGGGTAAATACCTTTGCTGTAGTGGGTGGATAGCAGGCTGGAATAAATTTGCTTAAATAATGTTGTGGTGGCCCAGTACGGGAGGCGTTACCCCTTACCCTTGCTGCCCCTGTCCGGCAGACTCCCTACAGTGTCCTCTGGGCCCCTTGTACTTGTTTCCCCCTGTATATATGTTTTGCTATGTATTATAATATATAATGTGTTGTTGCTCTAAGACATGTACCATGTGATTATTACTCAGGAGCTACCAGTGACAAGGTGATCCCAGGGGTGACCTATGGGCTCCCTGCTAGTCTCCCCAATATAAGCCTTGGGAACTTACTCTTTTTGAGCTTTGCACTTTCTGCTAGGCTGAGGTCCAGTCAAGTTGAGTCCTAGTGTGTGTCCAGAGTCATTGGAGGCCTCAAGTCAAGACTGCAGCCACAGTCAATTGCAAGTCAGCTACAGTCATAGCTTTGCCAGTCAAGTCAAGTCAAGTTGGTCTCTGTGGGCAATTGTCAAGTCAACGTGGCCTGCACTAAATTGTCCCAGCAAGCCCTTAATGTCTCTGAGTCACTGGTCACCTCCGTTGGCCCGGCTACACTGTATTGACTTTACCATCTGTCACTCAGTAAAGCTACTGTTGTCTGTAACTTTGTTGGCGTCGGAGTCATTATTGCCCCCGTGCCTAGCCCAGGATCCAGCGGTATACCTTCAGGGGGTATTGAGGATAAACCACACCCTGGCATCACAAATACAAGGGGTTGATGCCATCTGCCCCTAGGGTAATTCCATCTGCCCTGAATCTCACACCCCATACCAAAATGTGATCCACCCATCCACTGCAGAATAGCCACGCCCGCTGTAGACCATTATAGACAAGCACAATTTCAATGGCCACTGCTATTTTTTCTACTTGCTTGTACACATGTATTGATCCACCATCTTGTGGTTGTGTGGTGACCCAGTACAGAATCACATGTACTCCTGCCCATCCTGTTTGGCAGATGCTGCTGCAATGTCCGTCTTGGGTCCACACTCCTCAGGACTCTCCATAATGCACAGTATAATGTAATGTTATGCAATGGTTAATGTATTGGTATTTTCTATGTACTTGTCACTTTAAACCTTAAACCTGTTGTCATGAACCTTGTTAATAGGGGAGTATGCAGAAGTGAACCATGTGACTTATCTGTCCAATGCTCTAGATTGTGTAACCAGAGTTCAGTTGTTGCTGAGGTACAGTTGAGAGAAGTGTGCAGTCTGTCTGTGAGGTGATCCTGAAGGAGGCCTGAGGCCTAGTCCAGCAACCACGAATCTACTACCAGTTAACCCCAGTACTCAGGTGAAAGTCAAAGCCTTGTGGTAAGCACTAAAGTCTGGGGATGAATTCAAGTCAAGTCCAAGTAACTACAGTCTAGCGTAGGTTGCATACAAGTCAAGTCAGTCATATACAGCACAATCAACTATACGTCCCAGCAAGCCTATAAGCTTCCCAAAGTTCACCCTGCATCTCCTTCATGCTAATCTGAGCTGTAAAGGATTGTACCATCTTTCCAACCTCAGTAAAGCCAGTTATCCGTAACCTTGCATCAGAGTAATTATTTGCCCCGTGCCTGGCACAGGAGATATAGGTGTATAGGTCAACCACGCCCTGGCATCACGAAAAGGTTAATACACATTACCCTCACCCGACACCACAGTTGTAGCTGCTACAGCAATATGCCTAACATAACACTGTGCCCATCTACAGCACAACCTGACCAGGTTAGTAGAAACTTGTGGTGAGGTGGTGGGACACAGAAGTTCTGTCTTAACTTCACATAGCACCTTTCAAGCCCAGTGCATCAGTTACCCCTTTTCCTGCTACATATCATCCGGTACTGTACGGTGTAATAAACCAACCCAGCACAGTGCAGCCTGTTTAGTCCTGTGCACTTCCCAGCACTAGGCATTGGTACAGCAGATAGAAGTATGTTCTATGGTGTAATTGACCAAGGAAGTAAGGAAAAGGAAGTCTTTGTATGTGTATTACTGACAACAGAGTGGAGTATGTTCTATACTGTGATTTATCAGAAAAGTAAGGAAAAGATAATCCACGTATGTGTATGTCTAACAGCAGAGAGGAGTATGTTCTATGCTGTAATTGACCAGGGAAGTAAGGAAAAGGAAGTCCGTGTATGTGTACTACTGACAGCAGAGAGGAGTATGTTGTATACGGTGATTGACCAGAGAAGGAAAAGGAAGTCCATGTATATGTACTACTGACAAATGAAGCCAACTCTGATCCAGACCCTAAATTGGAGAGAATGAGAAATAGCTGTTCATTATGGAGGGGGCTATCAGGAGCTCAATAACAGGAATGAGAGCACTAAAATCTCACTGACACTACTCTGAAGGGTTAATGTAACAAAACCTTGCAGGTTTGCAAAACATTTTTTGAAACAACAGGGACACTTTAACTTTAAAGTTGTACTGTTCATATCACGAGCACACAACCAAAGTGAAGAAAAATGGTAAGTAAGCCAGTTTTAATGAAGTCACACTAATGTAATACATGGGACTTTGCGCGTCTGTATTACGACTGCAAGTCTGATGAACTGAACTGCCAGCAATGAGCTTGGACTGTATTATGCTAGAGTTAACCTAGCCTAAAAGTGCTGCGAGTGACGGGGGGGGGGGGGGGGGGACCTTCACTCATCTTCCACCACTTCCTGCCAGTGCCGGTCCTCACTGTGAACCCTTCATGTTCCTTATCCTGACACATGAGAAGTGCCATCAGGATACACTGTGGTATTTACTATGTGTCGGGAGAATAGGAAGTGCTGTCAGCTGGACTAGTGGGGGATCAAGGGGCAGATGGGTAAAGTTTAAAAAAAAATGTGTTCCTGACACCAGGAACGATGTAAAAGAATCATAGATAACATAATGCCAGGAGGTGCCACCCAGCAATAATTACACTAATCAAATTTGGACAGTATATAAGTAAATAATTTATCATACAAATGATGGACAACGTATTTCAAGGGTAGACAACTCTCTTCGTCAGGTCTTTGGTAAGGACACGATTATGAGGGTTGTCTACCCTCGAAATGCATTGTCCATCACCTGTGTAACAAATTCCTGACACAATAAACACCTTTAAAAAAGGTAAAAATATTCATCTTAAATACCAATTTAACAGCCCTGCGTGATTTAGACTAAATAAATGTAACAAAAGAGAAAGTAGTTGTACTTACTGAGCATGGCATATGTTTTTGGCTCCTTAGAGTTCAGGTCCGATAAGTAATCCATGGTATCCTTCAAACATTTGGCTGAGAGATTTGCTGGAGCTGCAGAAGTGGCAGCAAGACAGAAAATAAATACAAGGACCCAGTCGGTCAACATGGCGCAAAGTGCGGTGAATTACCAGAGTTCAGCTTTTATAGACGACAGGGTCACGGCATTGACAAATCACAAGAGCAATTCCTGTTTTCCAAAGCAGCTGTGGAGCGTAAGCTAAAATCATTATGCATAAAAAAATCAATTACCACCCAGCTTTACCTGTGAATAGGAAGCATCTCGTGTTTCCCGTCCCCTATGGAGTCTGAGCTGGCTGGACAATTCTCATGACGCAAATGCAACAACGTGCTACAAAAAGGTTACGCTATAAACCGCTGAAAACTCCCTCGCCAGGTCACCGACCACCTCCCTCCCCACCGTCCCCATTGTAAAAAGGACACATCTTGACCGAGTCAAATACTCTTATGTTTATTTACATGTGAAACAGTCTCAATACATTTATAAAGACACCGAGTGTACAGGCGGAGAACAGCAGCAAGACTGGACGACCACGGAACGTACTCATGCACCTTCAATATACACGCAAAATACACAGAGATATAAAATTAATACAAAATTAATACAGAGATACAGAACAGGTAGAAAACAAAAGTAAAAAAATAATAATGTGAATGAATAGTCCCTAGTACTCTCACAGAGAAATAGGTTTGTTATGAAAAGGACAATACTGCACATTAGTGCCCCCCCCCCCCCCCTGTATACACATTAAAATAAGTTAGAGCAACGTCACAAGTAACTGTGCAAATGAGAATAGGGACCTGGTTTGGGTCAGACACCATTGTGGAGAGCTGACGATGCTGGTCCCTGTGCATTGTCAGATCGGGGTCTTATTGGACAAGGCAGATACTTTTGCAGTGCTGGCTACAGAGCTGACGGACTAAAGGGGTATTCTTATAACATATAAAGTGCCTCTCTACCCCTTCTTTATACATGGACTTTACAGCAATGTTCCTGTTCTCCAGCTTTGCATAATACCTTACTTGTTTGGGCTTAAGAACTGAATTTTCTAATACCACGGGATGAGATGACCATTGTGGGCTAAGAGTCCTTTGGTCACCGAGCCTATACACACGCAACACTTCTTTTCTCTCAGCTTTTTTTTTCATGTCTTTCCATTTGGTCTTACTCCAACAGTTATAGGATACAGGAGAAAGCAGGAGTGGGCACAGAAAGCAGAGGGGGCCCTGTTCGATAAGAGGATTGAAGCTCCTTTCATTTCAACTGATTTGATGAGAACAGGATGCTTTTCAAGAGTGTGCTGGTCCCTAGAAAGTCAACCAACTTATGACTGATCTGGAGGAATCATAGAGAAGATAATGCCAGGAGGTTCTAACCACCAAGAATTACGCTAACCGAATTCAGACAGTATATAAAATAAGTAAATAATGTATTATACAGATGATGAACAACGTATTTCGAGGGTAGACAACCCTCTTCATCAGGTCCTAGGATAAGAACCTGACGAAGAGGGTTGTATACCCTCGAAACACATCCATCATCTGTATAATAAATTATTTCAATTCAGACAGCATATAAAATAAGTAGATAAAGAGTTTATTACACAGATGAGGGACATCATATTTCGAGGGTAGACAACCATCTTAGTCAGGTCCTAGGAAAGGCAGCTGGAGGCACCCTGCTTAGGAAACACTGATCTAGTGGTTTCCATTTGTGCTATGGTTTCCATTTGTGGTATGGAGTGGGATAGTTACGAAAATCTATGTGAACAGTCATACAAAGGGTGTATATTAGGTCATATAGCGGCCAAATAAGTTGGGACCCTTTTATGTGTATGAATGGAAAGCTGTGGGAAAGAGTAGCACCTGCTATGGAGGACTCCGTGTGACCACACATTACATGGTCGCCCATTGATTTGAATAGGAGCACTGTAATACCACATTTTTACTGCAGAGGTCACTGTGTCAAGAGCAGCTGATCGAGGTTCCAGCTACCAGACCATCATTGATCATGTAATCGTCCGCATGTCCTGTTTTGGCCAAAGGGGGGTGTCCACATAAGACGACTCATTTAAATATTTTCAGAATACCCCCTTAACATATTTGAATATTTGAAACAACCTTTTTTTAATTGAATTTTTTTTTTTTTTTTACATGAATTGGTTCCATATGCAGAAAATGTGCAAAAAAAAAAAAAAAAAAAACAGTCCTACATATCTCTCCTAGGTACATACTGGGTTATTGTAAGGTTCCCATACTTTGTAATTCTGAATACCATACTCTTCCTGTACTCTGGAGCCGTGTGTATATGTATGTGTGTGTGTGAGTATATATGTATGTGTATATATATATATATATATATATATATATATATATATATACACACACACACACACACACATATATATATATATATATATATATATATATATATATATATATACACACGGTATTTATATTCAGACAACTAAAGTAAAATCATAAAAGGACAAAAGGGGCAAACATCACAGATTCATGAGGTATTTTGCTGCACATTCAACATGGACAGGGCCCCTGTGGACCATTACGATGCATATAGGCTGTTCAAGGGTATGTATTATTTTGCAACCATATTTTATAGCTCCATACCACCTACAATACCAAAAAAGGAGAAACTCTGGAAAATTGTCTACCTTTTTTGTATATACTTCTCCTATGCAGTTCTACCTGTCTCCGTGGTTACAAGCTAGTCCTATACTATAGTCCTACTAATTTCCAAGTTTGTTTGTAGTCTGTAACCATGGAGACACATAGGCCTGCTAGAATATTTTTAATCACAACAGGTTGCTTCAGTTTGTTTGTTTGATTTATTTTAGATGCATTGGATCATAAAAGAATATTGGTTGCAAAAGTGGACACACCCTTTACGGACAAGTTTAGCTAAAATTTCCCTTTTAAACAAGACTGAGATACACTGGTGAGAATTGCTCAATGGACAGAAAAACAAACAAACACTGAAATAAATACATTTTGTTCTAAATCAGCTTTGTGATTGGGACAAAGGTTATTTTTATATGGCGGGTTTAAACCTAAAGCAGTGAAATGAGGCCTTGTTACCAATAGCAACCAATCAGGGGTCAGCTCTTATTTTACCGAGAGTGATTTGAAAATAAAATAACGATCCTCATTGGTTCCTATGGGCAACTGTTATATATAGCAACCAATCCGATGACAGAGGTCATTTTTATCCGTTGGGTTCAAAACTGAAAGCAGGGATTTGATTGGATGTTACAGAATATATATATATATATATATATATATATATATATATATATATATATATATATATATATTACACACACACACACAAATGGAAACCAGTCAGAAGTCAACTCTTCTTTTGCAGCAGTCAGTAAAAAAAATGCAAGAATGAACCCGATTGGTTGCCATAAGCAACTTCTCCACTTTTTATGCATGCACAACAATGGTTGTCACATTGGATACTGGCAACCCAGACACCCTATCCAAGGGATCTCCAATCTGCCCTGACAGCCTGCTGGGAGTTGTAGTTCTGCAACTGCTGTAGAGCCACAATTTAGTGTATGTACCCATATACCACAAACCTTTTATTGGGGATGCAGCTTTTCCAGAAACAAATATAACTTTTGTAACAAAGTGAAAAACTAAGTGTGCATTCACACTATGAAATTTTCAGAAAAACTGCGTTTGAAAACTCTGGTGCAGCAGCCTCCTATTTTTTTCAATGGGATTCTGCTGCACCGCTCGTATTGTGGAATTTCTGCGAAAGAAAATTCTGTCACAGAAATATTAAATCTTTCAGCAGAATCCACTTGGCTATGCATTGCCGTAAATGGTTACAGCACATATTGGTACAGTCCTTCAGTGCATGAAATGTCTGATCAGAATTTCTCAGGGTGCACATTCCGTAGTGTGAATGCGCCCTTATGGATTCTTAGGGAACGTTGTATAATTGCATTTTTTTTTGTGGGATGATTCAAACAAGGTGCATTTGTTCAGCTGTTTTCCTTAAAAGTAGTAGACAACCACTGTGCAAGTAACACCACCACCCACCCACGCAGCGAGGTAGTCACGGACCTCGAAGAGCAGCAGATATCTACACAGAGAAAGTCCATGTACCAGACATCTCTATCACACCTGCCAACACTGAGGTCATTGATAAGCTGCAGCGTCCAATAGTCAATACAGGGACGTCATTTACTACGAAGCAGCAGGAAGCTGAGGGTGAGAATAGGTTTATCTTTTATCCCATAATTTCAGAAATGACCACAAAACTCCTTTAGGAAGCCAAAATTAACATTTCAACCTCGCCCTATGCTCCGAACGTCAACTTTTAGTAGAAATGCTGCCACATTTTTGTCCAGGTTTGCAGGACTGTCTGGTCAAAATGAAGACTATTGGCAAGTAAACTAAGTGCCTGCTGCTTCGGAAAATTGGAGAACAAGGAAGTCAGGGTGAACTTAAAGCTCCTGGGCCTCTGTAATATGCCCCCACCTTCCATATGCAATTTATAATACTAGTAAGTGACAGATGGGAATTTGGTCCACCTCAGGTGGCAGGGCCGATGTACAGCTGCTATTACTTCGCCTACCATAGATGAATCCCCTGCCCACCCCCTCTATAATGGGGCAGCCCATTTTACAAACAACAAAGCCTAGAACATTTTTTTAGAAGTGGGTGGCAAAACTTTTGCAACCACTTTTTTACATGATTGAGACCGTGTCAATCACTTAGGTACTCCGCCCCTAGACATCTTATCCCCTATCCAAAGGATCTCCACTGCCGTACCCCAGTCATCCGGTGCATGGAGTGAACTTTACTCTATGCCAGATGACTGGCGATGTGGCGCAGGAGGCCAGTGACATCACGGCCACGCCCCTTCATGACGTCACACCCCCCTCTCAATGCAAGTCTATGGGAGGTGGCGTGAAGGCCGCCATGCCCCCTCCCATAGACTTGCATTGAGGGGGCGTGGTGTGATGTCAGGGGGGCGCGGCCGTGATGTCACGAGCCTCCGGCACCACAGCCGGCATTCTAAATGGCGGGACCCCCATGATCAGACATCTTATCCCCTATCCTTTGGATTGGAGATAAGATATCTAGGGGCAGAGTACCCCTCTAAAATGCATGGTTGCTAGCAAAATTATATTATCTGAAATTTTAAATAAAATTAAAATAAAGCAAAGTGACCCCTGGGGCAGCAAAGAGCAGCACATTATTAGAACCGTATGACGGGTGAATTATTAATACTGGTAAAAAATCACACTTGAAAAATGACAGCTTTATCTCCCTGCATGGGTACAGCAATGCCTTTTTATGATCTGATAATCCATATACTTTCCCCTGTATCTCTAGCCCTAGTATATACTGTATATATTGATATAACTATGTCCGTTCTATATTCTTTCTGAAGCATTCAGAAATAGCCTAAGTAGCACATACCTGTACTACCGTTGTACTGCCAATATTCATCTATCACGGAAAGCAGACTGGCAGGGGTTAAATATCCTTCTCATCTAGGAGATATCACATATATTAAAAAAAAATCTACATCGATACAGTCACAGAGTATCAAAATTTTTTAAATATTTACATCTGCTTTACAGGAATACTGCTTTAGTAGTGTGAAGGTATCATAAAGGCCGGTAAGATACAACTAGATATTGCCACAAAAATTATTTTCCTTTCATTCGGTCCTTAATTTTTTAGTTTTTCCAGAGTAAAACACTAAGAACATCTAGCCTGGACCATCGAGAGTTCACCATGGCTCTTGTGGTGGTCCCCTCACTTCTCAGTGGAGGTCATCCTTTTAGACTTGATGAAAGCCATCCCATGAGTCCTCATGTGGGTGTTTAAAGTGGCTTCGGTTTCGAAGGTCTTAGAGCAAACTTTACATGTTTTGTCCGAGAATACATTATCTGATGCCTCATTCCCAACACTTGGTTTGTTCTCCTGTTGATTGTCCTCTCCAGAACCATTCTGCTTGGTGGAGGTTTGAGGTTCCTTGAGCTTATGAACGATGAAGAGGTGTCTAGAAAGCGAGACATGAGAGGTGTAGCAAAGGCCACATTCTTGGCACTGGTAAGAGGAACCATCGGACTTATGTTGGGGGATGTGTTCATGGAACTGGAGGAGATTTTCGGTCGTGAAGCCACAGACCGCGCACTTGTGGACCTTGAAGACATTGATCTTGAGTTTCTTCAGTGGTTGGGTAATGGCCCCTCTTGGTGATCGGAACTCTAGAACTGGTTCTTCTAACTTCCGTTTTGGCGTGGGCTCCTATTGAAATCAAGAGGCAATTTAAGTTTAAAGGTGTATGGTACTAAAAATCATGAAGTGCTGTAGACAAATTAGAATCCCACATCAGAAAGATCGGAATAAGAATAGAAAAAGGAAAGAAGGAAAGAAGAAGTGATTGATGGGGTGGGGGGAGCGTAGAAGAGGAAGGAAGAAATGCGTAGAGAAAAAGAAAGAGAAAACAAAATTGAAAAAAAAGAGAGGATAAAAGGAAGAAAAGTAGAGAAATGAATAAAGAAAAAAGGAAAGCAAGGGCAAGAAATAAGTAAATTTCAAAAGTAAAAGGCGAGGATGGAAATTAATAAGACTGAATAAAGACAAAAAAGGAAAGGAAGGAAAAGAAAAAAGGAAGGTGGAAAGGAAAGAAGGAATGAAAAGTAAAGGGGAGGAAAATAACAACGATCACTCACGTCACAAAACAGGGAGGGAGAAAGGAAGGAAGGAAAGTAAGAAAGGAAGGAAGAAGAAAAAGGAGTAAAGAAATAAAAAGGTAAGGATAGGAGAAAAAAGGAAGGAAAGAAAAAATGAAGTAAAGAAAAGGATTGAAACAAAAAAAATAGGAAAGAGTAAAGGAAACAAAGGAATGAAAAACAAGAAAATTGGATAAAAGAGATGGAATGAAGGAGAAAAAAGGAGGAAAGGCAAAAGAGAAAGGGGCGGGTTATACATTGGTAATTACTCTGTACATGTTAGTAGGGTTACTTCCAGTTTTCAGGGTTGATTTTATACATATACCACTTACAGTGCATATGTCACCTGCAAAATGGTCATAGAGTACTTAATTAAAAAAAATTGTGTTGCTTTTTGGGGAAAACACACTTTTATCCATGCCTCAAACATCAAAGAGGAGCGTCCCCGCAGAGGAGGGGTCCGCAGTGCTCTCAACTCCTCTCCACTCCAAATTCCCACCGGCAGCCTCTTTAATAGACAGACAGGGCTCATCTCCCATCGGTAAGTTCTGCTGAAGTTTCGTGAACACGTTATTGCGGATTGTGGAGCACGCACTATAAGTAGGTGAGGCCAGAGCCGAACCTGGCACAGCCACTGCACGTGTGTGTCACAATCTGCAACAATGGCACATGCACAGGATTTCATGAGGACTCAACAATGGGATCCAAATCCTGTCTGTCAAAGAGGTTGAGGGTGGGGGAGAGAAGTTGAAGGAACTACAGAACCTAGACCACACCTCTTTGATTCTTCAAGCATGACTAAAATATATGTTTTTACAAGAATAAGGCCCCTTTCACACTACATAATTACTCTGCTCTCAAAGTTCTGTCAGAAAATCGGCAGTAAAACGGCAGTTACAAAATCCCATTATAGTCTATGGGATTTTTCTAATAGCTGTTTTAAGCTGTTATAGCCCGTTATTAATAACGGCCGTTATTTTGTGACGGAAGATAGTTCATGAACTATTTCTCCCGTTACTATCTTCTGTCGCAAAATAATGGCCGTTATTAAAGGGGTAGTCCAGTGGTGAACAACTTATCCCCTATCATAGCCGTTTTAAGCTGTTATAGCCAGTTATTAAAGGAGTAGTCCAGTGGTGACCCAGTGGTGAACAACTTATCCCCTATCCTAGGGGATAAGTTTGAGATCGCGGGGGGTCTGACCGCTGGGGCCCCCTGCGATCTCTCTGTACGGGGGCCAGGCTCTCCGGCCAGATAGCGGGTGTCGACCCCCGCACGAAGCGGTGGCCGACACGTCCCCTCAATACATCTCTATGGCAGAGCCGGAGATTGCCGAAGGCAAGGAGGGGGCGTGTCGGCCGCCGCTTCGTGCGAAGGTCGACACGCCCCCTTCCCGCGGGCTGTTGGGGCTCCGTACAGGAGATCGCATGGGGCCCCAGCAGTTGGACCCCCCGTGATCTCAAACTTATCCCCTATCCTTAGGATAGGGGATAAGTTGTTCACCACTGGGTCACCACTGGACTACTCCTTTAATAACGGGCTATAACAGCTTAAAACGGCTATTAGAAAAATCCCATAGACTATAATGGGATTTTCTAACGGCCGTATAGGATTTTGTAACTGTCGTTTTACTGCCGATTTTCTGACGGAACTTCGAAAATGGAGTAATTATGTAGTGTGAAAGGGGCCTTAAAGCAATGGACAGCGCAAGTGAAAATTTCTTTGTGATCATTTCATTTAGCACTCTATGACCATTTTCCAAGTGACAGATGCACTTTATGCTGCACATCTTCTCTGACAAAGCCCTGCTGATCCGGCATCTGTGCACATCATTGCGGTACAAAATCCAGTATGCTTTGTAGATCCTACCTGTGGGTCTTCTTTGACTTCTGACATCTCCACAGTTGTGTCTTCAACTTCAGTTTTCACTTCAGGTTCTTTGATGCCATGCAGGAGCTGGATGTGTTTTTCTAGCATTAGACGTTTAGTGAAAACCCGCTTGGTATCAGGACATTTCCTAGGCACAGAAACATTCACTCACTTTAGTAACACACATATACATATATATATATATATATATATATATATATATATATATATATATATATATATATTATATACATATATATATATATATATATATATATACACAGTGATCCCACAACTTACAATGGCCTCAACATACAATAGTTTCAACATACAATGTTTTTTTCTGGACCACCGTAACTTGAAACCAGGCTCAACATACAATGCTACAGACAGTCTAGATCTGTGACACATGTCACAACTGGAGGAACTGACCAATCAGAATGGGCATTTTACTGGTAAATCACCTCTATTACTGAAGTGCATGCCCTGACTGGCTGTCTGGTAGCGCCCCCTACAGTACAGGGAGGAACTACAAGTTCTGTACTACTCCTTACCTGTGCCAGGGTTAGCTGCTCCTTTGGACACCAAGTAAGAGTGACTCCATTTGGGACACTATGTGTACTGTATAGGACCCTGAAGAAGCTCCTGTCCTCTACATAAACCATTGTTTCCCAACCAGGGTGCCTCCAGTTGTTGCAAAACTACAACTCCCAGCATGCCCGGACAGCCAACGGCTGTTGGGGCATGCTGGAAGTTGTAGTTTTGCAACAGCTGGAGGTACCCTGGTTGGGAAACACTTACATAGACAGTGATTTACAGCTTCCAGCAGATCTTTCTTACTTTTATATATAAGGATTTGCTTTATTTATATTTATTATCTACTTATTTTTCTTTAATCCTAACCTTTTCCAATTTTTGGATGACATTTTGGTGGCTTCAAAACCAATTACCAGGTTTCCATAGAGTTATGGTCTCAACATACAATGGTTTCAACATACAATGGTCGTCCTGGAACCAATTAATATTGTAACTTGAGGGACCACTGTATATATTATATATATATATATATGCCAGTCTCTATGTACTGCAGGTAGATCTGTGCTTTTCCATACAACATATTTATTATTGACTTCAAAGGGAGTGATATGCAAGAAATCTGCATTAAGCCCGTCCCCTACCTGTGAGAATCACATAAGTATTCATACCCTTTACTTAGGAATTCAGGATTCCAGCCTCCAGTTTTCTTGGGGATAAGACCACAAGGTTTACCTGGATTTGGGGATTTTCTGCCATTATTCTCTGCAGATCCTCTTATGCTCTGTCAGGTTGGATGGGGACAGTTGGTGGAAGCAATTTTCAGGTCTCTCCAGAGATGTTTCATTGGCTTCACGTTCTGTCCACTCAAGGACATTCACAGAGTTGTTCCTGTGTTGTCTTTGCTGTGTCCTTAGGGCAATTTTCTTGTTGGAAAGAGAAGCTTCTGTCCAGTCTGAGGTCATTGTCCAGTCACTCCGGATCAGGCTTTAATTAATATATCCTTACTTTGCTCTATTAAGTTTTCCCTCAACCCTGAAAGTCTCCCTGTCCCAGACACTGAAAAACACCCCCATAGCATGTCCTCCAGACATGAGGCTGCCCCCACCATACTTTACTGTAGTGATGGTATTGGGCAGGTGATGGGCAGTGCCTGGTTTCCTCCAGACATGATGCTGCCCTCACCATGATCACTGTAGGGATGGTATTGGGCAGTGTATGGTTTCCTCCAGACATGATGCTACCCCACCATGATCACTGTAGGGATGGTATTGGGCAGGTGATGGGCAGTGTATGGTTTCCTCCAGACATTATGCTGCCCCCACCATACTTCACTGTAGGGATGGTATTGGGCAGGTGATGGGCAGTGCCTGGTTTCCTCCAGACATGAGGCTGCCCCCACCATACTTTACTGTAGGGATGGTATTGGGCAGGTGATGGGCAGTGCCTGGTTTCCTCCAGACATGATGCTGCCCCCACCATACTTTACTGTAGGGATGGTATTGGGCAGGTGATTGGCAGTGCCTGGTTTCCTCCAGACATGATGCGGCCCCACCATGATCACTGTAGGGATGGTATTGGGAAGGTGATGGGCAGTGCCTGGTTTCCTCCAGACATGATGCTGCCCCCACCATACTTTACTGTAGGGATGGTATTGGGCAGGTGATGGGCAGTGCCTGGTTTCCTCCAGACATGATGGTGCCCCCACCATGATCACTGTAGGGATGGTATTGGGCAGGTGATGGGCAGTACCTGGTTTCCTCCAGACATGATGCCGCTCCCACCATGATCACTGTAGGGATGGTATTAAAGCAGGTGATGGGCAGTAACTGGTTTCCTCCAGACATGATGCTGCCCCCACCATGATCACTGTAGGGATGGTATTGAGCAGGTGATGAGCAGTGCCTGGTTTCCTCCAGACATGATGCTGCCCCCACCATGATCACTGTAGGGATGGTATTGGGCAGGTGATGAGCAGCGAGCAGTGCCTGGTCTCCTCCAGACATGATGCTGCCCCCACCATGATCACTGTAGGGAAGGTATTGGGCAGGTGATGGGCAGTGCCTGGTTTCCTCCAGACATGATGCTACCCCACCATGATCACTGTAGGGATGGTATTGGTCAGGTGGTGGGCAGTGCCTGGTCTCCTCCAGACATGATGCTACCCCACCATGATCACTGTAGGGATGGTATTGGTCAGGTGATGGGCATTGCCTGGTTTCCTCCAGACATGATGCTGCCCCCCGCTTAGAATTGAGGCCAACAAATAAAATTAAGAAAAAGGCTTCTTTCTGGCACATGCCATAAAGCCCAGATTCGTGGAGTGGTGGAGTGTTGCAGTAATGTTGACCTTCCGGAAGTTTCTCTCATCAGCACACAGGATCTTTGGAGCTCAGCAGAGTGATCACTGGGTTCTTGGTAAACTCTCTTAATTAGGCCCTCCTCCCCAGGTTACTTAGTTTGGTGGCGAGTCCCAGTTGTTCTTTTATTTAAGCATTATGGAGGCCATTGTGCTCTTGGGTAGTTTCAGTGCAGCAGAATTTTTTGTCCCCTTCTCCAGATCTGTTCTACAAACAGTTCTTTTTCCTCGTAGCTTGGTCTTTGCTCTGATATGCATTGTCAGCTATGAGACCTTATATAGACGGGGTTGTGTCTTCCCAAATCCTGTCCAATCATCTTAATTTACCAAAGGTGACTCCGATCAAGGTGGAAAAACATGTCAGAGATGATTAAGAGAAATGGGAGGAGTCAGAGCTAAATTTTCAGTTTTATAGCAAGGGGTCTGAATACTTATGTCAATGTGAAATAAAAAGAATTCCTTTTAAATAAATTTACCCAAAAATTTAAAAATTCAGTTTTATGTCATTATATTGTATTAAGTGCAAATTTTGTTGATTATAAACACAAGGCCACAATAAAACAAATTGTGAAAAAAAGTGAAAGGGTCTAAAGACTTTTGAATGCGTTCTATAGCGTTCAGTGATTATTTCTCACATGTAAACCTGATATGGCAGATTTTCACGTTTCTTACATAGAGATATCACATATACAGTAATAATATCCTAAAAGGCTTATATATTTTCCATGGAGGTCACTACAGATATGAGTGACGCAGAAGCTATCGGCCTGATACTCACGGGCAGGTGTAAACTTTGCGGATGCCTTTGTGTTTGATGCGGTTGTGTCGACATAGACTGTGGGATGAACTAAAGGACTTGTCACACTGCCGACATGGGTGTTTCTTCATGTGCTGTGGGAGAGAAAAACTTCAATAAAAACCCAGTCATGAAAAAAGAAAAAAAAATTAAAACTAAAAAGAGAAGCCACACAGGGTAAAAGTGAAAAGGGGCAACATTGTTGCCCATTGGATGCCTTAATGCTCTTCAACTGGTAAATATATTCCTTGGAAACCAGAAGTCACCAAATGAAGGTCTTAGTGGCAGGGATTGTATTGGGGACCTCAGTGTTAGACTTCAAATGAGGACCACTTTGGCAGCCACTGTATGGGGGCAAACAATGAATGATGGTATTAGTGGAGGACACTGAATAGAGGCCTTGGTGGAAGACCCCAAATGCGGGTGCTGAATCTCCAGTTTCGGAAACCTCCAGGTTTCTGGGACTGGGGAGGTGACGCCACGCCCCCTCCATTCATGTCCCCCTCCATTCAAGTCTATGGGAGGGGGTGTGACGGCCATGACGCCCCCTCCCATGGATGGAGGGGGCGTGGCGTGACGTCACATCCCCAGTCCCGGAAACCCGAAGGTTTCCGAAACTGGAGATGCAGCCCTGCATAGAATGCAAGTGCTGCAGGGAGATCGCGAGGGGTCCCAGCAGCGGACCCCCCACGATTAGACATCTTATCCCCTATGCTTTGGATAGGGTATAAAATGTTTTTGCCTGGAATACCCCTTTAAATGGGAGAATCAAGGGGCAGGCGCTGTATGAGGGCTTCAGTGGTAGGAACCAAATGGGAGCACCTAGGACAGTAATTTTATGGGGAATCTGTGAAAGGCATATAAGCGCACCTAAAGCAAACACTGTATAGGGGCATCTATGGCAAACATTGGATGCAGATATAGATTATATACGCCATGTATTCAGAAGGAAAGTTCACTTGAAGTCATTGGCAGACAAAGGGATAGTTTCATCTTTTAGGCCCAGCTTATCCCTGCTTCATCTCTGGACCTGAACATTCATTAACAATTATTATACTTGTAATACGAGAATTTGGAAATGGCACAATGCACTGAAGTAATGGCCCCTGTTACACATTGTTCTATTTGACCCTCCATCTATCCTCAGCTGGACTGCTGTAAGGGTATTTTATTCCATTTTAAAGCCCCTGTAGGAGTTTTGCCACAGAGAATCAGTTACCTCAGATGGCACTTGATACATTTCATTAGTTCTGTTCTTGACTGGTCTGGTAAGATGTAGGTCACAGTCTACTTTCTTCCTACAGGTTACCTTATAGTCTATAACGCGGTCACCACCCTCTGAGAATCCCATTGCTTTCCTGCGTTTTGTACTTTTGGACTAAACACAGAAGTATGGCTGTACTTTCCTTACAAGCTGAGAAGTCTCCGACTGAAGTCTATCTGTGGAACAAGAGACTCGGAAGACACGATCTGCTTTGCTTTGTAGCTCAGGGGTGAGCGCGGATCTCACCGGTTAGATCTCTTTTGGCTGTTTCTCTGCTTGTAGATGGTGAAAGGTAATGCATTAAAGATTAAGAGGCACTTTAGCAATGCAGCTGTTACATTCTGTGTGACGGCTCTAAATTTGCAGGGCAACATGTAAATCCTTAAGTAAATTTATTTCTGCTCCTTTGGTCATGAAAACCCTCAGTTTCAATTCGAATGCAGCTAAGCATTTAGAAAAATCCTTGGGACATAAATGCCCACACATATAGGGTGGATATACCCTAAATGCCTAAAGCTATATGCTTTAGATACTTGTTGGTCAAATGCTTGGTAAGCCAACAGCTACCTCCCTTGTCCACTCGATACACACGTGGCCAAGTATGCTCATTGGAGACACCCGTGGCAGCAGCTTATCTTCCCAAAAACAAAAAAGGATCAGCCAGTTGCAATCCATCATGTCTGATCCTCATCATCCCAGATGACTGCATGGTCTCACCTAAACTGGTGGATTCAGCCAACGTTTAACTGATGTGTGTGGCTCGCTGTAGGCTTTGTTCACATCACACCCTGGTTATATGTTGAAGGAATATGTTGGGATTACTAATGATAGTGCCTATGGTTTTGTTTGTTTTAGGCTATCTTTATGTTATGTGAACATATTCACTGTAGGTGCTTAATATTGAAAACCCCTATAATGCCATAAAAACTTAGCACTCTGATACTTTTGTATCACTGTCTGTTGCATTTGTGCTCCTCTCATATTGAATTCAGGATATAGCTAAGTTACAACAGCCATTTATAGTCACTATGCTATAGCATTTAGTCAACCAGGCTTGATACCAAAGGGATTAAGGGAAGCTATCTCCAAAGAGTTGCACCAAAAAGCTACATTGCATATCCTTTCTTGCAAGGCTACATAGAAATGCATGGCTCCAACTTTCTGATCCCTTTGTCATCTATAGGCATCTCAAGGTTCCTCTGCTGCTAGCCAACCATGGGTGGTCCAAAACCATTACTCTGCACCCAATGAAGTCAATGAACCATCAGTGTAATGAATGGGTGCCTATTGTCTGCCAAAGCAAGAATCATTCTTTGAAGCAATGTTTTCTGTCTAATAAAGGGGTCCTCTTCTATAAAGGGTCCCCTTCTATAAACATTGTGTATCCTAATTGGGGACATAAAAAGAGTTTGCTTTTGGGGATATTGCCCCTATTGTTACCAGGTGCACTGAGCTTTTTGTACAAAGCAGAGTATGATGTACCATGACATGACTGCCGGCTAACGACATCAGAGAAGAAATATCGCGGCAGCTCTTCCCTTTTTAATCTCCTTTTAAAGATTCATGAGGGATAAGTGCACGGGGAACGCAAAGAACGAGTGTTATAGAGTGGGGAAGATGTCTGTCACATTTAGGAATACCGCTTTGTTGGTTTGCCAGGTTGTTTTGTTTTCTTCGCATCTAACTTTTTCAAGGAAGTTAAGCGCACGAACTGGCGAGGGGAATGGGTCAAAGCTTTCCTCTAAAGACATGATGATTCATTATCATTTATTAAAGAAAAGGTTTAAAGGAGAACTCCATCCTCTAACACATAATGGGTCACGAGTTATGAAATGATAAGACTGGTTGAGGTCAAGAATGGGCACTGTCATTTCTTAAACAAGGTGTACTGTACAGAGATTTACTTTAGGCCACCCCAGTCCTCTGTACTCTCCTGGTCAAAGCCACCATCATGTCACATTTGTGATGTCTCACAGTCACCTCTATAAAGCAATTGGGAGAACCTGAACGATCCCCTGGATCAGGAGATGTAATCTTTTAACAAATTTTCCAGGTGTAAATATACATTACTAAAATAGTACTGGTTCTATAAACAATATTAACTTGGGACTTTATCAGGGATCAAGCTTATAGGCATCCAAATATATTCAGGCACTTGAGCAGCTTGGCCCCACCATCTTGACACTTGGCTGTGAAAAAAAGAAATTCTTAAAAGTTTTGCAACTACCATAAGCTCAGGGAAAAGGTACAGTTTACTTTTATACCCTAACAGTTATCCAACAGTGTCTGCAGCAAATAGAGCTGAAAGATTCCCTTTTACTCCTTCCCTAACAAAGATGTACATTTACATCATGGGATAAGAGACTTTAGTGCGGGATCAGGAACCTACAGGAAACTACAGCTTGCAGCGCAAATTACCCTTTACCCGGGAGGGGAGGGGTCTAACGGGGCTGCAGCCCAGAGTCTCAGACCCATTGCCCTGGATCTCAAGCCGCCACATTTTATTTTTTGTATTATTGTTATTTTTTTAATTCTTGTCACCGCTGCTTCAACCCCTTATGGACCAAGACCATTTTAACCTTAAGGACTAGGCCAATTTTATTGCTGCGTTTTCATTTTTTTCCTCCTCGCCATCTAAAATCCATAACTCTTTTATATTTCCATCTACAGACCCATATAAGAGCTTGTTTTTTGCGTAACCAATTGTACTTTGTAATTAAACCTCTCATTTTACCATAAAAAAATGTTAAATGAAAACCACAATTTTGCACATTTTGGAGGGTTTCGTCTTCACACTGTACACTTTATGGTAAAAATGACATGTGTTCTTTATTCTGTGGGTCAATACGATTAAAATGATACCCATGGCTGTTACGCCGAGCGCTCCGGGTCCCTGCTCCTTCACCTCCGTGCAGCGCCCCGGTCAGACCCGCTGACCGGGAGCGCTGCACTAGTGTCACCGGCTCGCATCCCAATCTCCTCACCTTCCCTGTCCTCAGTCTGCTCAGTCCCGGCACGCGTGGCCCCGCTCCCTAGGGCGCGCGCACGCCGGCTCTCTGAGATTTAAAGGGCCAGTGCGCCATTGATTGGCGCCTGGCCCAATCAGTACCTGCACCTGTGCCTTCCTCATATAAACCCACTTCCCCTTCCTGTATTGCCGGATCTTGTTGCCTTGTGCCCAGTGAAAGCGTTCATGTGTTCCCAAGCCAGTGTTTCCAGACCTTCTGCTGTTGCCCCTGACTACGACCCTTGCTGCCTGCCCTGACCTTCTGCTACGTCCGACCTTGCTCTTGCCTTGTCCCTGTGTACTGCGCCTGTCTCAGCTGTTAGTGGGGTTGAGTCGCTATCGGGTGGAACGACCTGGGGGTTACCTGCCGCTGCAAGTCCATCCCGCTATGCGGCGGGCTCTGGTGAAAACCAGTAACCCCTTAGACTCCGTTCCCCTGGTACAGCCCACGTCATCACCTCACTGACACAGAGGATCCACCACCAGTGTCCTCGCTGCATACCTATCCGGATCCTGACAATGGCTAGATACTTTTATATTTTACTGTACAAAATCAGTAATCTACAATCGCCCTATTTTGACCACCTATAACTTTTTCATTTTTCCGTATATAGGGCGGTGTGAGTGCTAATTTTTTGCGCCATCATCTTTATTTTTTATCAATACCACATGTGCATATATAAAACTTCTAGATAATTTTTTATACATTTTTGGGGGAATAAAATGTTACCAAAAAGCAGCATTTTGGACTTTTTATTTTTATTTTTTACGTTTACGTCGTTCACCGTACGGGATCATTAACATTATATTTTGAGTTCAGACATTTACGCACGAAGCGATACCAAATATGTTTATTAAAAAAAAAAAATTTACGCTTTTTGGGGGTAAAATGGGAAAAACTGACAATTTTAATTTTTATTGGGGGAGGGGATTTTTTAATTTTTTTTTACTTTTTATTTTTACATTTTTCAACATTTTTACATTTTTCTACATTTTGCTAATACTTGCATAGAGCATAGCACTGATCAGTTTTATCGGTGATCTTCTGCTCTGGTCTGCTCAATCTCAGACCAGAGCAGAAGACACCGGGAGACGGACAGAGGCAAGTGAGGGAACATCTGTCCGCCATTATAGATGATCGGATCACCGCAGCAGCGTTGCGGGCGATCCGATCATCTATTTTAACTGATCACGGCATCTGAGGGGTTAATGGCGAACATTAATCAGAACATTTGGTATTATTGGAATCACACTGACTAGAAGAATAAGTGTAGTATGTAGTTTTATCGAATAGTAAATTCAGAAAAAAAAATTGCCCCACAAAATTGTACAATTACATTTTATGTTTATTTATTTCAAGTTTGCCCTACATATACCGTATATACTCGAGTATAAGCAGAGTTTTTCAGCACAATTTTTCATGCTGAAAATGCCCCCCTCGGCTTATACTCGAGTGAAAAAAAATAAAAAAATATACCGCTGCAGGGACCATCCGACTAGTGACGCTGCATTGACGACGACGCCCAGGGACGTCCGTGTGCAGCAGACGTCCGTGACGTCAGGGGCATCCCTGCGCACACACGTCCCAGTGTGTCGTCGTCTATGCAGCGTCATTAATCTGGGGCCGGCCCGTAGCGGAGAAGAGGGCCTCCCGGTGAACTTGGACGGCCCATACTGGCTCACCCTCCCCACTGGAATGCGGACGGTCCCTGCAGCTACTAAGATAGGACCGAGAGAACTGGGGAGGTGAGTAGACAACGAGGGGACCTATATGATGAAGGAGGGGGCGGTCTGGATGATGACAGGGGGGATGATGTATATTCCCCCCTAGGCTTATATTCGAGTCAATAATTTTTCCCAGGTTTTGGGGTGAAAGTAGGGGCCTCGGCTTATATTCGGGTCGGCTAATACCTGAGTATATACGGTAATTTTTTTCTGGCTTCGTTATATATTATAAAGTACAATAAAAAGTACAACTTGTCCCACAAAAAATGCCCTAATATATCTCTCAAAATTTTCTAAATATGGGGAGTCAGGAGGGGGTTAATAACCTTTTGAGCAGTACCATACTGTCTCGCTCAGAAATAAAATGATCACATCTGCATTGCCTTTTCCTCAGAGCCTTTTGGCAATTCTGTCCTATTCAATGGCAGGAAATGTGCTGCATGCATCTTTTTTCTTGTCAATTTAGAAAACACTGGTAAAGCCCATTATATTCCCTGCCATGAATGGTCTAACCCTCTTATACCAAGCTGTTTTTATACCGTATGCCTACATAATGAAGAAACCTGGTTTTACTTGATACAGTGCTGGAGTCAACTCTAATTGACTGCCATCCCATTGTAAGGGAACACTGGGTGAGCATCACTTACTGGAACCCCATTATAAGTCAATGGAATACACGGAGATCCATTATATCCAGGATAAGCTGGTGACAGACACTCTTGGCACACTTCTAGCCCAGATCAGCAATTGTAAATTTTATGACCACTGCTGCTAATTACCCCCTGAGATCAGGATTCGTATTTAATTTACGTTGACTTCAAACCTTGTATATGCAGTTCCACTGTTCTCTGTGATAAGAACTTTCTGACCGGGGTACTCAGACAGACCGGGCAGGCACCCCGAGACAGACCGGGAGAGCACCCTGAGACACACCGGGCGAGCACCCCGACACTGTCTCAAATAACCTGAGAACGACTGGATGAGTTCTCTGAGACAGAATGGTTGCTAGAATTGAGGCAAGTAATGACTCCATTCAAAAGCCAATGGTTGCTAGGCAGTGTTTTCTTAGCTTTATCTTCTCCCTGCTGCCCGGATTCCTTACATGACACTGCCATCAGCCTATCACTGGCCGAGGCAGGACATCACTGTGGCCGGCAATAACTGCTGACTGCAGTGTGATGATCTGTGCACATGGAAGCAGGAAGAAGACAGGAGGGACAGAAGACCGATAGCAGCGCAACGGGGGAACGGAAGAATATAACTTATGATTTGTTTTTTTTTTTTTTTTGCAGCCCGGGCACAATAGGATAGAGAAAAGCAGCGCTGGAATACTCCTTTAAGCTGCACACAGTGCATTAGGGCTTTTAAAGTGTACCTGTCCCTTTTAAAAACATTTCACATGTCCTTCAGACGAGTCAAAAGCTTTAAACAGTTGGGGAATAAGCATTCAGATTCCGACTGATGCATTACATTGATCTATTAGATCTGCCCTCTATTGGTACAGCCTGCCATAGGCAGTCTGTATAAGTTGCAGAGTCACAAAAGACACCAAGTTCTAGCTAGGGCCTGGAGTTAAGATGCCGCGATTGCTATTGATCATGTCATCTAAACAGTTATAGAACAGACATCAGACTGGGCGAGCAGAAAGACTGGGCGAGCGCCCCGAGACAGACCGGGCAGAGCGCCCCGAGACAGACCGGGCAGAGCGCCCCGAGACAGACGGGAAGAGCGCCCCGAGACAGACGGGAAGAGCTCCCCGAGACAGACGGGAAGAGCGCCCCAAGACAGACGGGAAGAGCGCCCACTGGGTTCTCCGAGACAGACTGATTGCTAGAAATGCTGCAAGTAATGACTCCATACAAAAGTCTATGGTTACGAGGCAGTGTCTTCTTAGGAACCAGACTGTCACACAGGATTCCTTATATGGCACTGCACAGTCTGCAGATTTTTAGATTATTCTAAAAATAAATTAAGAAAGGGTTAAAAGGAGTTTCCCATTAAGATGTTTATGCTGGCAGATAGAGTGTAATGTTCTTCAATGGGATTATTGACCAGACAAGTTGTGGCCCAGTGATCCCTACTGTATCTCCATTGCCAAGTATATGTGGGAATGACTGTAGTAGCTGACATGTTATCTGTTGTTGCTCTTACCTTCCCATGGTCCTTCCTCATGTGCGATATATAGACGTCCCTCTGATTGAAGAGCTCCTCACAGTCCCAGCAGGTCCAGCCCGGTTTTGCATTTTTCTTGACAATTTGAGTGGTCTTCTTTTCCGGGATGACGGTTTTCTTTTCCGGTTTCTCGGCTCCATTTACAGGCTTGGCTTCCTCTTTGATGGGGCTGTTGGAGTTCTGGGTGGTGGGCTTAGTGCTCAGAGGTAACGTGGCACCCACTTTTGGAGGACCCTCCACACTTTTCAATGTTCCATGCATAGACTGCAAGGAAAAATTATACCAGGTTAGGAAAAGTTTGGAAGGTAAGTTCAAAACATTTATTTAACCCCAAACTATTTTTTTTTTTTTGCACTTTGTTTTTTACCTCCTCCCCTTCTAAAAATCATAACTAGTTAAATATTGCACCTACATACCAGTATAAGGGCTTGTTTTTTGCACCACCAATTGTTCTTTGTAATGACATTACTTATTTGGTAACATAATCTGCGTCAAAACAAAAAAAAATTGTGTGTGTGTGTGGGGGGGGGGGGTGATATAAAAGAAAACAAGAAAAAAAAACACTGTTTTGCTAATTTCTAAAGCTTCCGTTTCTACGCAGTACACTTTTTTGGGGAAAAATGATACCTTATCTTTATTCTGTAGGTCCATACGGTTACAGGGATACCCAATTTATGTGGTTTTTATTTTATTTTACTACTTTAACAAAATTATAACTACATGCACCAAAATTAGTATTTTTTAAATTGTCATATTCTGACCCTATAATTTTTTTTTTTTTTTTTTTGCATACGAGGGCTAATTTTTTGTGCCGTGGTCTGCAGTTTTTATTGGTTCCATTTTTGTTTTCAGGGGACTTTTTGATCGCTTTTATATTAATATTTTTATGGTATATGAAGTGACCAAAAATGCACAATTTTGGACTTTTTTTTTTTTTTAACATGTACACCATCAACCGTGCGGTTTAGCTACCTTCATATTTTAATTGTTCGGACATTTACGCACGCGGCGGTACCAATATTATTATTACATTATTACATTAAAAAAAAAAAAAAAAGGAAATGGGGGGTGATTCAAACTTTTAATAGGGGAGGGGCTTATTCACATTTATTAATTTTTTTTTTATTTTTATTTTTTCCACTTTATACTTTTTTTTTTTTACCCCCATCAGAGGGCTATACCATACAATCTTCTGATTGCATATACCAATCAATGCTATGCCATAGCATAGCATTGATCAGTGTTATCGGCGCTTTGATGCTCCAGCCTGCATGGCAGGCTTGGAGCAATAGAGAACCGATCGGACAGTGAAAAGGGAGGTAAGTACCGATAGTCCTGTTCAGCTCTGCTGAGCTGCCAGGATAGTTTCACTTTCATTTTAGACGCCGCAATCAACTTTGACTGCAGCGTCTAAAGGGTTAATGTCAGGCATCGGCCCGATCGGTGGTGCCTGGCATTAACCCTGGGTCCTGGCTACTGATAGCAGTTGGGTCCCACCGGGATTGAAGTGTTCTCCGCTTGTGAGAACGGTTTAAACCCCGGTAATGGGACTCAGGACGTACAGGTACGCCCTGTGTCCTTAACATATTTAAAAAGAAAAAAATGATGATGATGATTATTATTATACATCATCATCATCATCATCATCATCATCATCATCATCATCATCATCATCATCATCATCATCATCATCATCATCATCATAATAAATAAGTCTGAAAATTACTTTTATGTTAAGCATATTTTTAAAGAATTTTTGGTGAATTATTATTTTACAAATTTTCTATTTTACTATCTATATCAGCGTTTTTCCAACTAGCATGCCTCCACCTGTTGCAAAATAAAAACTCCCAGCATGCCCAGACAGTCATTGGCTGTCCGGGCATGCTGGGAGTTTTAGTTTTGCAACAGCTGGAGGCACACTGTTTGGATACCACTGATCTATATTATAAAATAATCCTGGAATCTTGCAGTACTCAGTCTGGCCACTAGGCCCTAAAACTAAGCTGAGACTTCCTGTTCTGTCTGTGATGATAAGGAGGAGGCCGCACAGCATTACAGTAAGAGGTGACGCCAGTATGTAGATAAGACAATAGGAGATCCACCCTCCTCTGTAGAATGGCCTCTGCACAGTTCACAGAGCATGCTTACAAGCCGGCCCCATATAAAGAATAGAGTCCGTAATTTATTATGTTTATGTCCATTGGGCTTGCGGTAAAGTGTACAACTAAATGCTGTAAAAAACAGCTCAGGCAAGATGGCTTTCCCCATAATAGTGTACTAAAAGTTAAATAAATGACAATCATAAAATAGAAAGAAAAAATAGAGAAAAATAATGTTTTGTTTATATCTGGATCTAATCAGACAGAACTCAGCTGCTTAGCTAAAACCTGAACTGGTATGGTAGTGCGGGCAGGGGAGATGTACAACATGCTCTTTGCATCTTAACCTGCTTTATTAACCCCTTAAGGACCAGTCCAATTTTTGTTGTTGCACTTTCATTTTTTCCCTCCTTGCCCTTCAATAACCATAATTCTTTTTTTTTTTTTCTACTACAGACCCATATATAAGGGCTTGTTTTTTTTGTGGGACCAATAGTACTTTTTAAGGACTTTGTTTATTAACATATGCTGCAAGACGGAAATTTTTTTTATTTGTGAGGTGAAATTGAAAAAAAAAAAAAAGCAATTTTGCAAATCTGGGAGTTTATCATGCGGTCAAAGGTGTTATCTTGAAACTTTAGGTCGACACAATAAATAAAAAAATACCCAATTTGTATAGTTTGCAATTTTAAACTTTTTTTTAAGTTTTTCAATTGCCATTTTCTGAGTGCACTGTGGTCAGGCAGAAAAGAAATTCAAAAAGAAAAAAGAACGTCCTCTGGAGCACACAGCAGCTGATAAGTACTGGAAGGATTAAGATTTTTAAATAGAAGTAATTTACAAATCTATTTAACTTTCTGGCACCAGTTGATTTTAAAAAATGTTTTCCACCGGAGTACCCCTTTAAGGTGCTGTTTTTTAAAAGCCTACATCTGACACTGGTTGACTGCCAATGTGTACTAATAATTTTTTCTCTCGTACCTTGATGTGATCCAACATAAGCTGCTTCTGCGCATACAGGAGGGAACAGTCCGGACACTTAAATACGGAAACTTTCTGGTGCTCGAGATGCTGGTCAAAGTGACGATATAGCAGCGGCTGCATGGTAAAAACTGTGTCACACATGGAGCATTTGTAGATAATTCTGGGGGGAAAAAAAAAGCAAAGGGAACATTACATAGGGAATCCATAGGTTAATACAAGGTCTGAGGAATGCTTGAATCTATGCAGCTGTTATGGGGACAAAAAAGCTTGGCCCTCCTCCTCAGAAGTGATGGTTTAAGGCTTGGTATTAAAGGGATATTCCGGGCAAAAACATCTTATCCCCTATCGAAAGGACCCCCGTGATCTCCCTCCAGCAGCCTGCATTCTATACGTAGCTGCGTCTGCAGTTTCGGAAACAGCTGGGCTTCCGAGACGGGGATGTGACGTCACGCCATGCCCCCTTCATTCATGTCTATGGGAGGGGGCGTTGCGGCCATTATGCCCCCTCCCATAGAAATGAATGGAGGGGGCGTGGCGTGACGTCACGGCACCGTCTCGGAAGCCCGGCGGTTTCCGAAACTGCAGACGCAGCTACGCATAGAATGCAGGCTGCTGGAGGGAGATCACGGGGGGGGGGGGGGGGGTCCCAGCGGCGGGCCCCCTGCGATCAGACATCTTATCCCCTATCCTTTCGATATGGGATAAGATGTTTTTGCCCGGAATACCCCTTTAATAATAAGAGGGATATCTAGAGCATACCTAGCCTCACATCTCTGTGTATGCCTCTGCTTTCTGGGAAAGACGTCTCTAGACAATGTGCAAAAATTCCAGAGGAAGTTCATTTCTTTTTGAATTTCTTTCCTGTCTGACCACAGTGCTCTCTGCTGACACCTCTGTCCATGTCCGGAACTGTCCAAAGCTGGCTAGGTTTGCTATGGAGATTTGCTCCTACTCTGGACAGTTCCTGACATGGACATAGGTGTCAGCAGAGAGCACTGTGGTCAGACAGGAAAGAAATTCAAAAAGAAATGAACTTCCTCTGAAATTTTTGCAGACAGAAAGTAATCCCAAAAAGAAAAGAACTTCCTGTGGAGCATACAGCAGCTGATAAGTACTGGAAGGATTAATATTTTTAAATAGAAGTCATTTACAAATCTGTTTAACTCTCTGGCACCAGTTAATGTCATAAACTGTCCAGAACATGGGCAAATCCCCAAAGCGAACCTCTCCTGCTCCAACCAGTTCCAGACATGGATAGAGGTGGCAGCAGGGAGCACTGTGATCAGACTGGAAATAACTACACAACCTTCTGTGGAGCATAGAGCAGCTGATACTGGAAGGATTAAAGGGGTACTCCAGAGAAGTACACACATATATATATATATATATATATATATATAGCTCCAAATCCACCACACTTTCTTCATATTTTTCCCTGTAAACCATCCTGTCTGATATACATGGCTCCTGTGACCTCTGTTGTCTTCTCTGGCTGCTTGATATTCTTTTCCATACTTCTCTTCCCTTGCCTACATCTCCCAGCAATCATTGCAGCTCTGCTCTGCCAGCCCCCGCCCTCCTCTTCTGAGTAGTAGAGAGAGATTCAGTGTCTGATTGGCTGAGGCTGCTCACACCTCCCAGTTCTCAACACTAAAGGGAGCATGACTCATCAGTGTTGGGCAGAAACCACATGGTAGGAGGGTGGAGGCTGCTTTCTAAGAGGGCTTTGGACAGAGACAGAGTGGATGGCTGGATGATGTCATTCCATTACTTTATGCATGTGAGATAAAACGAAAGAGTGGATATTTAGACAATTTAATAGGTTAATGAGAGGGAAAGGATGGGCTATGGGTTTAGTTCCCTGGAGTACCCCTTTAAGATTTTTAAATAGAAGTTATTCACAAATCTCTATAACTTTCTGTCATCAGTTGAGTTGAAAACATTTATTTTCCACCGCAGTACCCCTACAAAAAAGTCCTACAAAAGCTCTTTAGGGTCTATTTACATATACAGTATACCGCACATATTTGATGCGCAGGATTTGAAACTGTAGATTTTAATGTAAATTAATTGACTAAAATCCTGTGCATCAAATATACGCAGGATATTGTTTGTGTGAATAGACCCTTTAACTGAAAGAACCCTTTCCAAATAATAGACTTCGTCAAGCTGCAAACTTGCAATTGAGGTTTTTAAAAAAAAAAAGTTCAATAACATCACCGTTAAAAGCAGAACAATGTTTCCACTTCTTAAAGTAAGCAATATGGTTTTATTTTTAGATGAAATTTTCCTTCCCATCCAGAGCATTTTAAGTTTTGCATTTTTTATATGAGGAGAGAGAAACAATTAATGATAGATGAGACCCCCCCACCCCCTTCCCCAGCCACCACCACCCCCCCCCCCCTCCCCCAGCCACCACCAGGCCTTCATACAACCTGCTTAGTAAAAAACACAATGAACAGACAGCGGGAAGAGTCTACAAAGTCTGGTCCTCATGTCATTTATCTGAATGTCACAGGGTCATCTTACATTTCATTTAATGGCGATGTGACCTGAGAACTGTCAAAGAGAATACCGGCAAATCACCGTCACCTGTCTGTGGAGGTAGACTAGTCATCACAAAACTTTCTAAACTTTTCCAGTGACTTTAGCCACTTTCGTAAAACAAAAGTTTTCAGTTCTTTAAGATCTAAAGTCATAGAACTTTATAAACACTGTTTCACTTATACTGACTATGGAGGAGAGTTATCAAAACCTGTCCAGAGAGAAAAGTTGCTGAGTTGCCCATAGCAACCAATCAGATCGCTTCTTTCATTTTTCAGAGGTCTTTTCAAAAATGTAAGAAGCAGGGGGGCTATGTTGTTATGTGTTACATGTGCTACAATTACTTGAGAGCAGGGACACGGTTTGTAAGGTTGAAAAAAGACCAGAGTCCATGTTCAACCTAAAACCCTACTGTGTTGATCCAGAAGAAGGCAAAGCCCCCCCCCCCATAAAGTTCCTTATATAATTATGAGACACTTTTCTGTTTACTTGCTGTTAAAATTCTCAACCTTTATATGTTTTTAATGTGATTGATAAAACGGCCTCTAGGTGGCGCTGTTCTGTTCCCTGCGCAAGTCAAATAGTTAGTTTGGTCTCCTCCCGGCCTGGCAGGAGACCAAACTTAGGAAGTAGGTAAGGGGCATGGCGAGGCACAGCTCTCACAGGCTTCAGTGATGACACGCCTGCTGGGGAACGCCCACTTTCGATACAGAGCTTTTTAAAGCTCGTATTTTTTTTACATTTTTTTTTTTTTAAAGGGCAGGAGGGGTGTTAGGAGTAGTTAGGGAATATAATCTGAGTTGGTTTAGAAAATATAGTTTGATGACAGGTACTCTTTAACCCCTTAACGACCACGGATGTAAATTTACTTCCTGGTTTGGCGGTACGTCGCACAACAGGACATACATTTACGTCCTGTGTATGACCGTGAGCACGGAGCTCCGTGCTCACATCATACACGGCAGGTACCGGCTGCTATCAGCAGCCAGGGACGCGCCGGTAATGCCCGACATCCGAGATCGTGCGGATGTCCGCCATTAACCGTTTAGATGCCGTGATCTGTACAGATCACAGCATCTGCGGCAATGTGCATGTTAAAATAGATGATCGGATCGCCCACAGCGCCGCCGCGGCGATCCGATCATTTGTATTGACGGAGGTCCCCTCACCTGCCTCTGTCAGTCTCCCGGCATCTCCTGCTCTGGTCTGAGATCGAGCAGACCAGAGCAGAAGATCACCGATAATACTGATCAGTGTTGTGTCCTATACATAGCACTGCACAGTATTAGCAATCAACTGATTGCTATAGATAGTCCACTATGGGGACATAAAAAGTGTAAAAAAAAAAAAAATTGAACAATGTAAAAATAAAAAAGTAAAAAAAAGTGAAAAATCCCCTCCCCCAATAAAAATGAAAATTGTCAGTTTTTCCCATTTTACCCCCAAAAAGCGTTAAATATTTTTTTATAAACATATTTGGTATCACCACGTCCGTAAATGTTCGAACTATCGAATATAAAAGTATCTAGCCATGTGTATCATTTTAATCGTATTGACCCACAGAATAAAGAACACGTCATTTTTACCGTAAATTGTACAGTGTGAAAACGAAACCCTCCAAAATGTGCAAAATTGGGGTTTTCATTTACATTTCCTCCCTAAAAAAATATTTTATTGGGTTTACCGTACATTTTATGGTAAAATGAGAGGTTTCATTACAAAGTACAGTCGGTCACGCAAAAAACAAGCCCTTATATGGGTCTGTAGATGGAAATATAAAAGAGTTATGGATTTTAGAAGGCGAGGAGGAAAAAACAAAAAACGCTAAAATAAAATTGGCCTGGTCCTTAACCCCTTAAGGACGCAGGACGTAAATGTACGTCCTGGTGAGGTGGTACTTAACGCACCAGGACGTACATTTACGTCCTAAGCATAACCGCGGGCATCGGAGCGATGTCCGTGTCATGCGCGGCTGATCCCGGCTGCTAATCGCAGCCAGGGACCCGCCGGCAATGGCCGACGCCCGCGATCTCGCGGGCGTCCGACATTAACCCCTCAGGTGCCGGGATCAAAACAGATCCCGGCATCTGCGGCAGTTCGCGATTCAAATGAACGATCGGATCGCCCGCAGCGCTGCTGCGGGGATCCGATCATTCATAACGCCGCACGGAGGTCCCCTCTCCTTCCTCCGTGCGGCTCCCGGCGTCTCCTGCTCTGGTCTGTGATCGAGCAGACCAGAACAGAAGATGACCGATAACACTGATCTGTTCTATGTCCTATACATAGAACAGATCAGTATTAGCAATCATGGTATTGCTATGAATAGTCCCCTATGGGGACTATTCAAGTGTAAAAAAAAAAATGTAAAAAAATGTAAAAGTAAAAGTAAAAAAAAAAGTGAAAAATCCCCTACCCCAATAAAAAAGTAAAACGTCCGTTTTTTCCTATTTTACCCCCAAAAAGCGTAAAAAATTTTTTTTATAGACATATTTGGTATCGCCGTGTGCGTAAGTGTCCGAACCATTAAAATAAAATGTTAATGATCCCATACGGTGAACGGCGTGAACGAAAAAAAATAAAAAAAAGTCCAAAATTCCTACTTTTTTAATATATTTTATTAAAAAATAAATTATAAAAAATGTATTAAAAGTTTTTTATATGCAAATGTGGTATCAAAAAAAAGTACAGATCATGGCGCAAAAAATGAGCCCCCATACCGCCACTTATACGGAAAAATAAAAAAGTTAGAGGTCATCAAAATAAAGGGATTATAAACGTACTAATTTGGTTAAAAAGTTTGTGATTTTTTTTAAGCGCAACAATAATATAAAAGTATATAATAATGGGTATCATTTTAATCGTATTGACCCTCAGAATAAAGAACACATGTCATTTTTACCATAAATTGTACGGCGTGAAAACAAAACCTTCCAAAATTAGCAAAATTGCGTTTTTCGTTTTAATTTCCCCACAAAAATAGTGTTTTTTGGTTGCGCCATACATTTTATGATATAATGAGTGATGTCATTACAAAGGACAACTGGTCGCGCAAAAAACAAGCCCTCATACTAGTCTGTGGATGAAAATATAAAAGAGTTATGATTTTTAGAAGGCGAGGAGGAAAAAATGAAAAAGTAAAAATTAAATTGTCTGAGTCCTTAAGGCCAAAATGGGCTGAGTCCTTAAGGGGTTAAGGTGAAAATGGGCTTGGTCCTGAAGGGGTTAAGCTCATGACAATTGCCCCATGACAGAGGAAAAATTCCTTCCCGACTCCAATATGGAATCAGAATAAATCCGTGGATCAACGTTCTATCCACATAAATCTAGTAACTATAACCTGTAATATTATATTTTTCCATAAAAACACCCAGGCCCCTCTTGAATTTGTTTATTGAGTCACACATCACAACGTCATGTGGCCGGCTGGTGGTGATGCTCTGGTGCAACCTTGGTGATAGCTAGTGTTGTCTGTGGCTTTACATAATACTGCAGGTAAAACATCTGCATTACCTGTACTCTGAACGGTCACTGGGATTAACCCCTTAAGGACCAAGCGTTTTTCCGTTTTTGCACTTTCGTTTTTTTCTCCTTACATTTTTAAAATCATAACCCTTTCAATTTTGCACCTAGAAATCCATATGATGTCTTTTCTTTTTTTTGTGCCAACAATTCTACTTTGTAATGACATCAGTCATTTTACCCAAAAATCTACGGCAAAACGGAAAAAAAAATAATTGTGCTACAAAATTGAAGATAAAACACCATTTTTTTAATTTTGGGGGCTTCTGTTCCTACGCAGTACATTTTCAGGTAAAAATGACACCTTATCGTTATTCTATAGGTCCATGCGGTTAAAATGATCCCCTAGTTATATAGGTTTGATTTTGTCGTACTTCTGGAAAAATCATAACTACATGCAGGAAAATTTATACGTTTAAAATTGTCATCTTCTGACCCCTATAACTTTTTTTTATTTTTCCACGAACGGGGCGGTATGAGGGCTCATTTTTTGCACAGTGATCTTAAGTGTATTCTCCCAGCAGTGTATTCTCCCGTTTTAGATGCCACGATCAATTTTGATCGCGGCGTCTAAAGGGTTAATACCAGACATCAGCCCGATCAGTGATGTCCGGTATTAGCCGCGGGTCCCGGTTGCTGATAGCAACCGGGACCCCACAGATACGAAGCGCGCTCAGCTTCTGAGCGCACTTCACAGATCGGAAGCCGCCCACAGACGTAAATATAAGAGATGAGCGAACTTACAGTAAATTCGATTCGTCATGAACTTCTCGGCTCGGCAGTTGATGACTTTTCCTGCATAAATTAGTTCAGCTTTCAGGTGCTCCGGTGGGATGGAAAAGGTGGATACAGTCCTAGGAAAGAGTCTCCTAGGAATGTATCCACCTTTTCCAGCCCACGGGAGCACCGGAAAGTTGGACTCATTTATGCAGGAAAAGACATCAACTGCAGAGCCGAGAAGTTCGTGACGAATCGAATTTACTGTACATTCGCTCATCTCTAGTAAATATACGTCCGTGGTCGTTAAGGGGTTAAAAGTAAGATTTCCATGCATTCAGCACTGATACACCGACAGCACTGCTACACCCGCAGAGAAAAAGTAACAAAGAAGTAGCAAAGAAGCACAATACATACTTGGGTTCCCCTATCTTCACCCCTGGGTGCTGGGTGTACGCGTGAGAGTGGGTGCTGGGAGCGGATTTAAATGCCATCGGACAGATAGGACACTTGTAGAACACTTCACAGTGGGAGCCTTGTATGTGGCACTTCAGGGCAGCGATCTCTGAATACACCACATTGCAGTGAATACATCTGAAAGGTGGAAAACAAAGATTAAAGAACACTATATACGGTATGTTTAAAAAAAATTATTGGCTAAAATAAAGAGAAGTATATGTTAGAATGGAGAAATGCTTCCATCTAAGTTAGGCTGGGTTCACACCACGTTTTTCAAAAACGGTTACCGTATATGGTTTTCCGCTAAAAACGTGTGGCAAAAACCGTATGCAACCGCATGACTCCAAATTAAAACGTATACAGTTTTTCCCCGTATACGGTTCCAAAACGTATGTACGGTTCTATCCGTTTGCACCCGTTTTTGCCAACGGTTTTGCTATTTTGTTGGCATTAGTTTTCCAGCAATTTAATAAAGTTACTATTGTTGTATTGAAATTCCAAAGGATGTGGGAGTGGTTTCCTGTGTGGATCACCCTGGCTTGAGGAGAGTGTGAGAGAAGATCTGCGCATGTGTCAACTAAAAAAAAACGGATTAGAAAAACCGTGTGCAGCCGTATTCTGAAATTCTGTGGACGGTTCTCATAGACAACAATGTTAAAAGAACCGCATACGGTTCGCATACGGTTTTCCAACCGGAGGCAAAAACGTGGTCGACAGCGTTTTTGCCTACAGTTGAAAAATTGGCAAAACAGTGTCCGAGGCAAAACGGATGCAACCGTACACAACATTTGGAATACGGTTTACAATGCATTCTCTATGCATACGGTTTCGGATACGGTTGTATAGGTTTTTTTGCGGAAAACCGTATACGGTTACCGTATTTGAAAAAGGTGGTGTGAACCCAGCCTTATCCAGAAAGAAAAATAAACTTACCGGAAGCCAACCCTGCGGGTGTAGTGCAGGCAGTTCTTGGTGATGTGAGTCTGGAAATGTGCTGACCTGCAGATGGCGCCACACTCTGGGCAGGTGAAGGGAGACTTGTGTTGATGGACGCGCTGATGACATGAGAAACTGCACTGGTTGGGTAGCAGCATCATACAGACGCTACACGTCTTCTATAAAACCCCAAGAGCTCACAGTTAGATCCTCACTTTTAAAATTAATCTATTGATCTATTATTTGAAAAATAAAAAATAAACTCCGATATTGTAGTTTTCACACTGGTCACTGAATATGATAACACTTCTTGTCACTTCCAGCATGCCATGCCCATCACTAGTCCTACAGAGCCATATGTTTTTTCCAGCAGAGCTGCATTTATTACTGTAACTGAGTCATGTTGTCACCAGCCTTACCCACAGACAATCACACTGCTTAATGGGTCAGGCTAAATGGTCAGTCCTGGTTCAGCTGACTTCCTGTGAACTACCGGATGGCATCATTACCTAATATATGCCACCTAGTCCCCCCAGACTCTTTCTGTATACTGCTGCTGCTATCTCTATGGGATCAGGATATATAATAGTTATACCCCTCCCCTCCAGCTCTACCTGTATACTGCTGCTGCTATCTCTATGAGATCAGGATATATATAGTAGTTATACCCCTACCCTCCAGCTCTACCTGTATACTGCTGCTGCTATCTCTATGAGATCAGGATATATATATTAGTTATACCCCTACCCTCCAGCTCTACCTGTATACTGCTGCTGCTATCTCTATGGGATCAGGATATATAATAGTTATACCCCTCCCCTCCAGCTCTACCTGTATACTGCTGCTGCTGCTGCTGCTATCTCTATGAGATCAGGATATGTATAGTAGTTATACCCCTACCTTCCAGCTCTACCTGTATACTACTACTGCTATCTCTATGGGATCAGGATATATAGTAGTCATACAAGTACCCTCCAGCTCTATCAGTATACTGCTTCTGCTATCTCTATGGGATCAGGATATATAGTAATTATACCCCTCCCCTCCAGCTCTACCTATATACTACTGCTGCTATCTCTATGGGATCAGGATATATGGTAGTTATATCGCAGGAATATGGCACAATCTTGCTGCAATTGTGGCAAAAACCCTTTAAAAAAAACTAAAATCCCCTCAAATGTGACAATATTTTTCTAATAAAAAAAAAATAAACACTTTGATTAAGAAAATGCGTCCATACTGCACATAATGTAAACTGCCCTCAACTCACTTAGGAGTCTCAGCAGTTTAGTCTTGCCAGGTGACTAAATAACCAAGTGCAATGATAAGACTCCAGCCCCTCTCTCTGCAAACCAGGCGCCCCATGTACTCCAAGTAGACTGGACCCTTATTACTTAGCTTTTTTTGTGCATTCATCATAGCTGTTAATAGAGTAAGACTGGGTTCACATGCTGTGATTATATGCATGGTTTCACATTTCGTAAATAAAAATGCATAAGAAAAAGTACACACACACACACATATTATATATATATATATATATATATATATATATATATATATATATATATATATATATCTCCAGATCTAGATAGAAATGAGAATGTTGCTTATGTCCATTAGAAAGGTATAAAAGTGTCTAATACACAACACAGTTTGGTTCATTTTGCAGACAAAATAAACGTAAATGAAATGCCTCTTGTGGCCTGCAGGTGGTGCAATTCCCCTTTTTATATATTAGAGTAGGGATATAGTTCCCTTATAGCTATTGAATGCATGTTGGATTATTATTTATAATATTCTATAATGATTACATAAGTCCAGGGTCACATTTCTGATATTCTGATTTATTAGTTAGAACCTGGAATAATAATTAATCTTATTACGTGTAACACTAACAAGGAAACAGACGGCCGCTGGAGACCGAAGTAACAAGAGGGGACAGGCCTGCGATTGTGTTTAGTCCTCATTTTATATTTCCTGATAATACTTCTAGACACAATCATCCTGACTGTAGAATCATCATTGATGGGGTCACCTGCTACAATGTTGTCCAATCGCCTTTCACTATTATCTACTGCTAAATTTATAGAAGCACACCAGATATTTTTTTACCCATATCATGCACACTCACTAGCATCGGTCATACAGCACCATTTGTTTTATTCTAGAACAGCTGAATCTATGCATTTTATTACTGGGTCATGTGTTCACCAGTCTGACTGAATTATTTTATTTTTTTACTATGCTTAATGTGAGTGACAGGATGTCAGATCTACCAGACCTACCAGATCAATCCCACAATTCTATGGAAGTGTTTTCCAAACAGTTTGTCTCCAGCTGTTGCAAAACTACAATTCCCAGCATGCCCAGAGAGCCTTTGTCTGTCGGGGCATGCTGAGAGTTGTAGTTTTGCAACAGCTGGGGGGGGGGGGACACTGTTTGGAAAACACTGCGATATGGGTCCATATATATATATATATATATATATATATATATATATATATATACATACACACACACACACACATATGTATAGTAGTTATACCTCTCCCATCTCTATCTGTTTACTGCTGCTGCTATCTCAATGGGATCAGGATATATAGTAATTACACACCTCCCCTTCAGCTCTATCTGTATACTGCTGCTGCTGCTTCTGCTATCTCTATGGGATCATGATATATAGTAGTTATACACCTCCCCTTCAGCTCTATATGTACAGTATACTGCTGCTGCTTCTGCTATCTCTATGGGATCAGGATATAAAGTAGAGATGAGGAGAGAGACAGCGGTCGGCACAACCGGGGTCTTGAAAGGTGTGTGTCGGGCAGTCAGACTACGGGTGAGGGCGAGTTAGGTGAACCGGTGTAGGTGGTGCTCAATCTCTGGCATAGAATTGCACATAAGCATTGTGACAAACATGTAAAGAAGGATGAGAGGCCACTCACCAAATGTTTGTCAGGATATAAAGTAGTTACACGTCTCCCCTTCAGCTCTATCTCTATGGAATCAGGATATATAGTAGTTATACACCTCCCCTTCAGCTCTATCTGTATACTGCTGCTGCTATCTCTATGGAATCAGGATATATAGTAGTTATACACCTCCCCTTCAGCTCTATCTGTATACTGCTGCTGCTATCTCTATGGGATCAGGTTATATAGTAGTTATACACCTCCCCTTCAGCTCTATCTGTATACTGCTGTTATCTCTATGGGATCAGGATATATAGTAGTTATACACCTCCCCTCCACCTCTATCTGTATACTGCTGCTATCTCTATGGGATCAGGATATATAGTAGTTATAAACCTCCCCTAAGGCGGTTTCCACATAATGTTTCTTGCTGCTTTTTTCTCTTTTTGCATAATTTTCCCCAAATCATGATAGAAATTTAGATATTGTAGCGTAATTGTGCAAAATATGGTAAAAATGTGTAATTTTTGGAAAATTGCCACGAAAACCGCTAAAATTTAAAAAATTCAACTTGTGAACACAGCCTAAAGACTTCAAACCTTCATAAAACACCTCAACTGTGATTATAGGTCAAATCACTTATTCCTTATGGCAATATTTCTCTAGAAATGCTCTTAGAGTGACAAAATGCATGTAAACTGTACAGTGTGAACTGACACCCACCCACCTGCACTAGTAACCTAATTAGATAACCAGCTGAAGTGATCAAACATCTGATCCTCATTAAGAGAATTCATGGAAAATGTAGGTTGCATTACAGAACTCACATCATTGTACATTTGGAAAACAAAATTTAGCCTATCCCATGCCTGCCACATCAGCAAAAAGAGGAAAGCAAAACATACACAAGAAGCTCTACATTATTTTCTAATAGCAGCCTATGCTTCACTATATAAGCAAATAAATAATAATAATAATAATTCCTGGAGTGCTTCATTTAAAGGGGTTTCAAGGATTAGACAAAAACAGCACCACCCCGTCCTCAGGTTTAGTGTGGTACTTCAGTTTAGTTTCACTGAAGTACAAGAAGCCAAGTTGCAATACCAAACACAACCTGAGGACAGGGATGGTGCTGTCTTTAGAAAAAAAATCAGCTCTGATTTTCTATTTCTCGATAAACCCTTTAAAGGGGTACTTCGCTGCCCCATCGTTCTGAACATTTTATTCCGAACGCTTGGCGCGGCTGGCGGGGGTCTTGACGTCACTACCACGCCCCCTCGTGATGTCACACCACGCACCCTCAATGCAAGTCTATGGAAGGGGGTCTGATGACGCCCCTCCCTTAGATTTGCATTGAGGGGGCGTGGCGTGACATCATGAGGGGGCGGGGTCATGACATCACGACCCCTGCTGCCGGCACCCAGCTTTGTAAACGAATGCTGGGTGCTGCACAGAGATTGCGGGAGACCCCTGTGATCAGACATCTTATCCCCATCCTTTAGATAGGGTTTAAGATCTCTAGGGGCGGAGTACCCCTCTAATCCACAGCAAATCCCAGCCTATACAGCTAATAGCAGATAACACAGAATGCACTATTCACCCTGTAAAAGTTAAAAAGCATGCCCACAACACTCTCTGATATAGTAATCTTATATAAGTTCATGTTACATACTTGTCCACTTGCGTCCACCACTTGCTGATAGTGTGTCGCCAAGGAAGTTTCATCAGAAAACACTTCATTGCATTCCAAACACTTCAGACTATGCCGGCACAACTTAGACGGATCTTCATCTAAAGGCATAGCGGGCGTGACTGGGGCACTGGCAGGGGCAGATATCACAGGGCTGGAAGCACCAGGTTGCACCTTGGATACTGTATGTGCCACCACTGCCGCACGGGTTTGTTGAGGGGTCGGCATTGACGAAGCAGGGACACTGTTCGGAGATGAAGCAATCATCTGGTCAACCGGGACCGGCTTTAGGATAAGGTGCGAGCATTGCATGACAACCCCTTTTTCTTTATGTCCACGCGCGTGCGACAGAAGGCTGCATTTATTATAAAAAACTAAACTTTTTGTGCAATGGTTGCAGGTGACTTCTATGCGTACACTCCGGCGGTCGTAATGTTGCAGGAGACTCTTTTCGAGGGCAAAGGCATCTCCACACTCTAAACACTTATATCCCCGGGCTGGCAAGCTAATTCCTGCATTGGTCGGTGGACTGAGATTGGGAATGTATACAGGAATCGGATTAACACTGCTCAATACTTTATTAAAGGCTTCCACCACAGAACTTTGTGAGGAAGCTACCACCTGAACTCTGGACACCTTTTTGGTTGGCGCCACCACTGTGGTGGGTACAAGGGTCTGCTTGATTTGCTGTTGGGGCTTAGTCAACACTTGGCGAAGCTCTGTAGTAGCTTGGGAACCTTGAGGCAACAGGTTGAGGTTGGCAAAATGTACCGTCTTTGGCACGAGTTTCGCGTTGGCAAGACTCGAAGCTGGAACCACCACCGTCTGCTGTTGTATGGCATTGGCAGCCTTGATGATAGCGTTGCTAGCACTTTGGACCGATGCTGCAGATATTACTGTCGCTTTTACGGTAGTATTGTTGCCAAACTTTAAGTTTATTACCTGCGAGCCTGCCGTTTTCACCGCAGATACCGGCAGGAAGGCTGTGGCCACAGGTTTGATCGTGACCTGTTTTGGAGGAGTATCTGTAGAAGCAACAGGGTTGGTGGCAGGACTTGTTTGCACAGAGGCCCTAGAAGGAGAAGAAAGCATGGCCACAGCTGATGTAGGGGATGACAAAACTGGTGAAGTTACCATAGAAGGTGACTGCTCAGAAGGCTGCTTGGTCCCTTCTGCCTCAAAGTCCGGCAGCACCCTGGTAACAGTCCTCTTGATTTCACCAGAAGACGTCTTGATGGTCTTTATTCTTACTTTTGGAATAGCCGGAGTTGAACCACCAGAGGAGGGTGAACCTTTGCTGCTATTCTCACTTGAGACACTCCTCGGGCTATCATTTGGTTTCACAGGGGTCTTCTTTGCTCCATCAATGAGGTTTTGCACAGTCAACTGAACATCAGGACTCTTGACATTTGTGGATGGACTGTCGCTAACTTCTTTTGGCACCTGAGAAGACTCTTCTGTATTGGACTGCACATCCTTGGGATCATAGACTACCTTCTTAGCACTTAGAGCAGCAATTGCAGCAATGCATGAAGAAAGCTTTGCAGAAGACTTTAACTTCAGCTGTGATAGACATTCTCCATTGACTTCTCCTTTCTCGGATTGCACTTTTCCATCAAGCACCCTCTGGGCACCATCTTTCATCTTTTCCTCCTTTTTCCCTTTTAATTCGTACACATTTAGAGCGGTCGTCTCAAAGTCTTTTTGGCACTCTTTGCTTTTGCTGCCATTACTAGCAACGACATTTCTGGATTTCATCAAGTGTTCCACCACCTTATCTCTTTCATAAGGGTGCTGAGAAATGGATGCTGCTAAAATACTGGAGCCGAAGCCTGTGGTTAGGTCAATGCGATCGGGGGGATCGTCCACTTCAATTTTTTCATCGTCGTCAAATTCTTCAGCACTAGAAATGGGGCTGAACTGGTTGAACACGGAGTCTTTTTGCACGTTTCCAGATACCATTGCTTTTTCTTTGAGAGATTTCAGGCCTTCCTTGTTAAAACGTTCAAGGTTTGAGATGGTAAGGAAGCCATTATGTAAGCCATTACCCGTGGAATGATGAGAATCCTTCTCGGAAGCTTCTGAAGATTCAATGGTCCTCACGTTTTTTACTATGACACTTACTCCAATATCAGAAGAGGAAGGGACGTGAGCCTCGTCATCTCCTTGGGCGTTTTGCTTAATATGATTATCATGCTCTTCATGTCCAGACTCAATGGCTGCTTTCGGATCTACCATGTCAGGAATGTCAAACGCTGCAAGGAGGTCATCAAAGTCCGGGGTCTTCATATCTCCCATGATCACACGTTTGTATTCATTCAATCCTATCATACAAAATTAAGAGGGAATGAATGAATGAAAGCTATTCTACTCAAGAAGAAAATGATCGGGCAGTTGAAATCCAACATGTCCGACCCTCTCTCTTCCAGGGCAGAGTTCAGGGGAGAGAAGGATCAGGCATGTTGGGTTTCAATGGCGAGGTAGAGTTAAAAGACAGACCTACATTTTAGATGATTGGCTAGTTCCACCAAAATTGGTGGATTCAATCAATACAGATCTAATGTGCTGCTGAGCAACAGGTCCTCTCTCTATGAAAGGCTGTCAGTGTGTGACTGGTTGGGATTCCTACTCCCACTGATCAGCAGAATGAAGGAGACAAGGCATCACATCATCCACATCAGGGATCTCAAACTCGCGGAACAAAATTTTGTGGCCCGCTGCACAGTGGTGTAGCGGGGGGGGGGCGTACTCTAGCATGGTGTACGCCTCCATTCACTAATCTTCCTCCCACGCTGTGAGTACACAGCATGTGAGCTGCAGGGACGCGATCCACGGAAGCCTGGCGCAATTACGTCACACAATCGCGCCGGCGCCTGGAGATCCCGTTCCCGCGGCTCACATACTGTAAGTAAGACGAATGTGCTCAGGGACCAGGGGGCACTATATCGTACAGGAGGAGGAAGGGGGGGGGGGTTTAAAAACTTGGGGGGGTGGGGAAGAGAAAAGGGAATATTTAATGTGAGGAGCAAAGCACAGGAGGCATTATATGTGACGAGCACCTGACAGGTGGGGCCCCCTGTGTTGTGCCCCTCACATATAATGCCCCCTGTGCTGTGCCACTTACATATAATTCCCCCTGTGCTGTGCCTCTCACATATAATGCCCCCTGTGCTGTGCCCCTCACATATAATGCCCCCTATGCTGTGCTCACATATAATGCCTCCTGAGGGGACAGGAAAGGGGGCATTATATGTGAGGGGCACATGACAGGAGCATTATATGTGAGAGGCACAGCACAGGGGGCATTATATGTGAGAGGCACAGCACAGGGGAATATGTAAGAGGCACAGCACAGGGGGCATTATATGTGAGTGGCACAGCACAGGGGGCATTATATGTGAGGAGCACAGCACAGGGGGCATTATATGTGAGAGGCACAGCACAGGGGGCATTATATGTGAGAGGCACAGCACAGGGGGCATTATATGTGAGAGGCACAGCACAGGGGGCACTATATGTGAGAGGCACAGCACAGGGGGCACTATATGTGAGAGGCACAGCACAGGGGGCACTATATGTGAGAGGCACAGCACAGGGGGCACTATATGTTAGAGGCACAGCACAGGGGGAATTATATATGAGGGGCACAGCACAGGGGCAATTATATATGAGGGGCGCATGATTGGAACATTATATATGAGGGGCGCATGATGGGGGCATTATATGTGAGGGGCGCATGATGGGGGCATTATATGTGAGGGGCGCATGATGGGGGCATTATATGTGAGGGGCACAAGACAGGGGGCATTATATGTGAGGGGCACAGCACAGGGGGCATTATATGTGAGGTGCACAGCACAGGGGGCATTATATGTGAGGTGCACAGCACAGGGGGGCATTATATGTGAGGTACACAGCACAGGGGGGCATTATATGTGAGGTGCACAGCACAGGGGGCATTATATGTGAGGGGTGCCAGATGAGGGCATTATATGTGAGGGGCATATGATGGGGACATTATATATGAGGGGTGCATGATGAGAGCATTATATATGAGGCATGCATGATGAGGGCATTATATGTGAGGGGTACATGATGAGGGCATTATATGTGAGGGGCGCATGATGAGGGCATTATATGTGAGGGGCGCATGATGGGGGCATTATATGTGAGGGGCGCATGATGGGGGCATTATATGTGAGGGGCACAAGACAGGGGGCATTATATGTGAGGGGCACAGCACAGGGGGCATTATATGTGAGGTGCACAGCACAGGGGGCATTATATGTGAGGTGCACAGCACAGGGGGGCATTATATGTGAGGTACACAGCACAGGGGGGCATTATATGTGAGGTGCACAGCACAGGGGGCATTATATGTGAGGGGTGCCAGATGAGGGCATTATATGTGAGGGGCATATGATGGGGACATTATATATGAGGGGTGCATGATGAGAGCATTATATATGAGGCATGCATGATGAGGGCATTATATGTGAGGGGTACATGATGAGGGCATTATATGTGAGGGGTGCATGATGAGGGCATTATATGTGAGGGGCATATGATGGGGACATTATATATGAGGGGTGCATGATGAGGGCATTATATATAAGGGGCGCATGATGGGGGCCTTATATGTGAGGGGCATATGAAGGGGGTATTATATGTGAGGGGCGCATGCGGCCCAGCCTTACCCAGCCTCTACCTCCAGTGGCCCCCAGATAATTGGAGTTTGAGACCCCTGATCCACATGGTTGTGTCTAATTCTGCTACTCAGCCCCTTTCTCTTGATGGCTGATTGACAGTACCAGACACAGCCACATAGGCATGATAGGCGCTGTCCCAGCAGCTACCTCTAGACAGAGGTTAATTGCTTAATCCAGACACATTTATTATGGACTTCAATGGAAGTTGTACGAATCTGCATGCACTAGGCTCTACATTGCAGATGCCATTAAAGAAAACTGTGGTCATTTACATTTCAACAAACAAATCAATAGTACAAGTGAATATTACCAACTTTGTCATATATCTTATCATAGAAAAATGCTTCCATAGGGTACGTTCAGATGGGCGGATCGACAGTGTGTTTTACGCTGCGGAACCGCCGATGCTGGACCCCTACAGGGTACCTCAGATGTGCCTGCTAGGAGCGTCACCGCACGCTTGTGCAGTGTACTCACACTAGCTAAGGCAGCAGGAGGAGTGGCCACTATGTGCGCGAGTACACTGCACAAGCGCACTTCGCAGCATTGTCTCTGCTCATAGTGGCAATATGAATTGCCGCTCCGGGTAGGAACATCTGAGGCACCTACTACATCATCTGTGAATCCTCAGCCCGAAATACGCTGTGGATCCGCCCGTATGAAAGTACCCTTAAAGGGGTACTCCGGTGAAAACCTTTTTTCTTTTAAATCAACTGGTGGCAGAAAGTTAAACATATTTGTAAATTACTTCTATTAAAAAATCTTAATCCTTCCAGTACTTATTAGCTGCTGAATGCTACAGAGGAAATTCCTTTCTTTTTGGAACACTGATGACATCATGAGCACAGTGCTCTCTGCTGACATCTCTGTCCGATTTAGCAACCATGCAAAGCAGATGTATGCTAAGGGCAGCATGTTGGCTCTGTGGTTAGCACTGCTGCCTTGCAGTGCTGGGGACTTGGGTTCAAATCCCACTAAGGATAACAATAAATAAAGTGTTATTATTATTATAATAACGTCAACAGAGAGAACTGTGGTCGTGATGTCATCAGAGAGCATTCCAAAAAGAAAAGAATTTCCTCTGTAGTATTCAGCAGCTAATAAGTACAGGAAGGATTACGATTTTTTTAATAGAAGTAATTTACAAATATGTTTAACTTTCTGCCACCAGTTGATTTAAAAAGAAAAAAGGTTTTCACCGGAGTACCCCTTTAATCATTTCTCCTGCCCATCCAATTAATCACAACTGGTCAAACCTGTGTTGAAAGGAAATGGACTCATCAGCTCCCTGAGGGATCAGATTGGAATTCTGATTTTTGCTATGGGGCCCCCATGAATTCTAGTTACGCCCATGACCACCTGACCAAATCCTTTACATGTGCATTTACCCTATCAAAAAGCTGACAAACATTGAGAAGGGGATTAAAGGGGTATTCCGGGCAAAAACATCTTATCCCCTATCAAAAGGATAGGGGATAAGATGTCTGATCGCGGGGGGCCCACCGGCGGCGGGCCCCCCGCGATCAGACATCTTATCCCCTATCCTTTCGCTAGGGGATAAGAAGTTTTTGCCCTGAATACCCCTTTAAGCCTCAGTGACGCAATAGAGGAGAATTATCTAATCCTATGTAGAGTAGGATGGTGCAGTTGCCCATAGAAACCAACCAGATCACTTATTTTTCAGAGGCCTTTTTATAAATTAAGAGAATCAATCTGATTGGTTGCTATGGGCAACTGCACCACTCTTCCTCTACACAGGTTTTGATAAATCTCCTCCATGCCTTTAAAATCATCATGTAATATTAATGACTTAAAAAAATGTCTGCCACCCAGCTTTCCTAAGAAAAGTTATAACTAGCAGAATAGAGATGATTGGGAGATGACAACTGCAGGGTTTCTGATTTTACGGTGATACAGTGATCTCTCAAGTTCCAATGGTGTCAGGTTAAAGGGGTACTCCGGTGAAAACCTTTTTTCTTTTAAATCAACTGGTGGCAGAAAGGTAAACATATTTGTAAATTACTTCTATTAAAAAATCTTAATCCTTCCTGTACTTATTAGCTGCTGAATACTACAGAGGAAATTATTTTCTTTTTGGAATGCTCTCTGATGACATCACGCCCACAGTTCTCTCTGCTGACGTTATTATAAAAATAATAATGCTTTATTTATTGTTGTCCTTAGTGGGATTTGAACCCAAGTCCCCAGCACTGCAAGGCAGTAGTGCTAACCACTGAGCCACCATGCTGCCCTTAGCATACATCCGCTATGCATCTGCTATGCATGGTTGCTAAAATGGACAGAGATGTCAGCAGAGAGCACTGTGCTCGTGATGTCATCAGTGTTCCAAAAAGAAAGGAATTTCCTCTGTAGCATTCAGCAGCTAATAAGTACTGGAAGGATTAAGATTTTTTAATAGAAGTAATTTACAAATATGTTTAACTTTCTGCCACCAGTTGATTTAAAAGAAAAAAGGTTTTCACCAGAGTACCCCTTTAAGATATTTTCAGCATATAATGTTCTTTCCTGGACCACTTACACCATACTCCACATACTCTATAGTGGTCGTCTTCAACCTGTGGACCTCCAGATGCTTGCAAAACTACAACTCCCAGCATGCCCAGACAGCCGTTGGCTGTCCGGGCATGCTGGGAGTTGTAGTTTTGCAACATCTGGAGGTCCGCAGGTTGGAGACCACTGCTCTATAGTCTGGATCCGCAATGTGTCCCAGACTGCTAGATCCCTCAGATTAGATCTGCCATTTCATTGGTAACACCCCTGTATTACTAAAGTCTATGCACTGATTAGCTGTCTAGTAGCGCCTCTCGGTGGTACAGTGCTGTATGTCATGTCCTATACTGCTCTTAAAGGGGTTATCCAGGAAAAAACTTTTTTTTTTTTTTTGTTATATATCAACTTGCTCCAGAAAGTTAAACCGATTTGTAAATTACTTCTATTAAATCTTAATCCTTTTAGTATTTATGAGCTGCTGAAGTTGAGTTGTTCTTTTCTGTCTAAGTGCTCTCTGATGACACGTGTTGGGGAACCACCCAGTTTAGAAGCAAATCCCCATAGCAAACCTCTTCTACTATGTGCAATTCCAGACAAGACAAGCAGAGATGTCAGCAGAGAGCACTGTTGCCAGACAGAAAACAACAACTCAACTTCAGCAGCTGATAATTATAGAAAGGATTAAGATTTTTTAATAGAAGTAATTTACAAATCTTTTTAACTTTCTGGAGCCAGTTGAGATGAAAAAAAAAATAGTTTTTTCCTGGAATACCCCTTTAATCTGTGCCAGGATGAGCTGCCCAGGTTAGGGAAGCTTTATTTTTTCCCATACTTCATTGTGTGTCCAATATTAGAATTTTTCCCTGTTCTAATCCAACTGGAAAAACCTGAAATGTTGGCAGGCCTTGAGGACTGGGTTGGGGACCATTACAATACAGGACATTAAAGGGGTTATCCAGGAAAATACTTTTTTTTTATATATATATATATCAACTGGCTCCAGAAAGTTAAACAGATTTGTAAATGACTTCTATTAAAAAAAATCTTAATCCTTTCAGTACTTACGAGCTTCTGAAGTTAAGGTTGTTCTTTTCTGTCCAAGTTCTCTCGGGAACCGCCCAGTTTAGAAGCATATCCCCATAGCAAACCTCTTCTAAACTGGGCGGTTCCCGAGACACGTGTCATCAGAGAGCACTTAGACAGAAAAGAACAACTCAACTTCAGAAGCTCATGAGTACTGAAAGGATTAAGATTTTTTAATAGAAGTAATTTACAAATCTGTTTCACTTTCTGGAGCCAGTTGATACATAAAAAAAAGTTTTTTTCCTGGATAACCCCTTTTAAAGAAGCTCCGGCCCACTATATATAAAGTAAATTACTGCCTCCAGTAGCCAATGGCATACCTACACTTTGGCAAACCCGGCAAGCAAGTACTGCTTTCACTAGTGTGTGCACAATGCTGCCCCTCAGTGTGAGCCGCAGGACCTGCAGCCTACACTGAGAGGAGACTGTGACCTCTGACCTCTGCAGGCGCTGATGACATCACTCATCGGAGCCCGCAAAGAGGAGAAAGAAAGACAGGCTGTACTGCGGAGGAGATTGCTGTGTGAGAGGAAGGCATGAGGTTTTTTTATCCTGGCATTTTGGGTGGCTGGAGGGGACTGGCTACCTACTTACCCACCTGCCTAGCTACCTAATTACCTGGCTACCTACCAACTTATGTAACTACCTACTTAGCTACCTGGCGATCTACCTACTTACCCATCCACCTACCTACCTACCAACATATTTACCTACTTTAAAAGGGGGGGGGGGGGGGGACTTATATACCTACCAAGCTTACTGCTGTTGGACATACCTACCTAATGGAGAAACTACCTGCCTACTGTGGGGGATATACTTACTTAAAGGGGTTATCCAGGTAAAAACTTTTTTTTATATATATCAACTGGCTCCAGAGAGTTAAAACAGATTTGTAAATAACTTATATTAAAAAAACAATCCTTTCAGTACTTATGATCTGCTGAAGTTGAGTTGTTCTTTTCTGTCTAAGTGCTCTCTGATGACACATGTCTCGGGAACTGTCCAGAGTAGAAGCAAGCAGAGTAGAGACAAGCAAGTAAGTAGAGACAAGCAGAGATGTCAGCAGAGAGCACTGTTGCCAGACAGAAAAGAACAACTCAACTTCAGCAGCTGATAATTATTGGAAGGAGTAAGATTTTTTTAATAGAAGTAATTTACAAATCTGTTTAACTTTCTGGAGCCAGTTGATATATAGGAAAAAAAGTTTTTTTTCCTGGATAACCCCTTTAATGGGTAACCTACTGTCCTACCCACTTTTACTGTATAGGACAGTGATGTTTGTCCAATATGCAGATCCTAAAAGAGATGATGTTTTGGCTGGAAGAAGTCATTATGGCGGTCTGAGCCAGATGGAGAAGAAAAGCAAAAGGGGGGCATTGCTGACCAGAAAAGACGACTAATGTGGATAGATTTTATGTAAATACAAGACGCTCCTATCATGCTTTTAGATCTTCATTTACTGATCAGCAGCAAAAGCATATTATGAACAAAATACAAGAAAAAACTTAGTAGGCACAGGTATGGTGTAGCCAAACATGCTACAGGTATTAACCAATCAATGCACAGTAGCAGATATAATAGTGACAGTTAATCTAATATCTTCCTTCTTCTTTTGCTGCTCAGCAGCTGTTAACAGATAAGTCATTGTCTCTACAGTATTTTTTCCTTAAATATCCATATTTCTTTAACTGATATGTATATATATATATATATATATTATCACCATTTATTTATTTAATTAACCCATTTATTTATTTATTTTATTTTGTTTCTAGTATTGCATACATATTACTTTAATTAACCCCCTTATATATATGGTCTGCTATTCCATTATTATTTTTTCTTTATAATGCATTGATATAATTTCCTCCACCTCTTTATTTCCAAGTATTCGGTATATTGTCATTATACTGGGGTCCCGGTACTCCCGCTTCATATATATTATATTCCTTCCTAGTTCGTCAGCGTAAACTCAATATTTTCTCTCACTGTATACTTACCTCACCTTACCGATACCTCCGGCTCCCAATCCAGGCTTTCTTCTCCGATATTTCTTCCCCTGCGTTTCGTTTCGCCATCTTCTTTTCTTCTGCGCCATCGCCGCCATTTTCTCTCAGCTCCCGGAAGTCTCGCGATACTTCAGCAGAGTGGTCCTCACCTGCTGTTGGGCGGGAATCCTGTCACTCCGTCAGGTTCCCTCAGAGACGCAGTACTGCCTCCCTGTTACTCCAGTACCACACGGTGATTGGCTTTACTAATTAGCTACTCTGTAATTAATTTGTACTCAGTCCCAGCATTACTGAGTACCTACTGACACACTGTGGCAGAAATACCAAATTGCTTTTATAAAAGCAAATCATTTCTGCCTATTCTGCCTAGAATTGCCTCATAGCATATATATATATATATATATATATATATATATATATATATATATATATATATATTAATAATACATAATTCTGTTTAAACATTTAAACAGATACTGTTCTTTTTCCCAATATTTTCTGTCCTGAGTTTTATAAAAATATTAATATTTACTCATGGAGACCTCTGAAGCTCAATCAGCTAATATTGAGGCTAATAATAATGACCACCTCCAGAATCTGGTGGATAATTCAGTGGCCAGATCAGTACAGAGTGCCATGTTATCTGCAGTTACTGTTTTGCAAGATAGGATACAGAAATCTATTTCTCTGGCACTGGCCCACCCCTCCACCTCTAATCCCAAAACTCCTGGTGATCTTTATTTCACACCAGAAACTTCAGTGGCGGATTTAGCCAAAGGGTTTAATGTCCCCAAAAAGGCTACTTCCAAAAAACGACACACACATGACGGCACTGCTCCCCCTCCTAAAAAACAATGTAAAGGAGGTCGCCAAGATAAATTAAAAGACAGACCTATCATAGGTCACGATAAATGCGCTTCAAAGCCGCACACGTTACCCTCTGCCCAAGAGGAAGTATCTGTAAGTAGGGCTCATAAGACCGCTAAAAGAAATAAACCAAATTCTTTTACAGAACCGAATTCTGATGATTCTTCAGATTCTCAGGCTGAGGAAATTGTTGACTCTTTTGACTACCTGTCACAAGAAAGCGGTGAAATAAATGATGACCCTGACTATCAGGAGGATGACCCTTTGGAGGAATCAGACCTTTCCTCCTTTGACCCAGCCCTCATCCAACACCCCAGATCTGGGGAATGGCTACCTAACCCCATAGTTGCTAAGTTCCTCTCTATTAGAGTTAACAAGAGCATGGATAAGGTCACTCGCAGTAAACTGAAGGCAGAGTGTCCCCGCCCTACACTCCCCCATTTATCTTCAATAACTCCAGAACTGGACCCAGTTCTGAATAAATTTTTGATGAAAACAGGGAAAAATCCTAAAAAAGGTATAGATAGGAGTTTTAAGTCCTGTCAGGACAAACTACTGGATATTCTCGGTCCCTTATCAAAGATTTTAGACATGGTAGAAGAATCTTCTATCTCCAACAAACCAGTTGAAGTGGAAGTTCTAAAAGGTTAGGCACAACGTGCTGTATGTTTTTTGGGCAACGCAAATGCAGCCCTTTCCACTGAGCGTAAACGCTCTGTTCTAATGAGAATCGACCCCCAATTAACGAACTTAGCATCCAATGAACCTACTCACCCCACAGAGGGGATGCTCTTTGGGGAAGATTTTATTAATCAAATGGGCAAATACGTTGGACTCTTTTCGTCCGTCAACAAAGCTCAAACATCGTTGAAAAAAGTTTTTTCCAATAGGGTTTTTGGTAGGGCCGGGAAAGGAAGGAGCCGCTCTTCCGGCCGCTATCTTCCCACTAGACAACAGTCAAGAGGCTCCTTTCAACATCAGTACCAACCTTACCAGCCATCATATACTACCCAACCAGCCAATCCCACACCGTTCTTCCCCTACCGGGCAAGACCCTGGCGCCCAAGAGGACAACGTGGATTCCAGCGTGCTAAACCAACTACAGGTAAGTCTTCCCATTTACTCCCACAACCTTCCATTAGGAGGGAGACTCACACATTTTTTAACAAACTGGACTACAATTACGTCAGACTCTTGGATCCTGGATACAGTATCAGGTTTCCAAATAGAGTTTCTCTCTCCTCCCGTACAACACTCTCTACCCCATCCAATCCATTTTTCAACTACAGACCTAGATCTGATCAATCTAGAAGTAACGGAACTCATTGCAAAGAAAGCAATTATACCTGTTCCCCTAAATTCCCCAGGTTTTCTCAGCAATCTATTTCTAGTACAAAAGAAAGATGGAGGTCACAGACCCGTGATCAACTTAAAACTACTCAACAACTTTGTTGTGTACAGACACTTCAAGATGGAAGGCATCCATCTTCTGAGAGATATTCTACTAAAAGACGACTGGTTAGTCAAGATAGACCTAAAAGATGCTTATCTAACAGTCCCGATTCACCCATCCTCTCAAATCTTCCTCCAATTTCTTTGGAACACTCAAAAATGGCAATTCACATGCCTCCCCTTCGGACTCTCATCAGCCCCATGGTGCTTCACAAAACTTCTGAAGCCTATAATTGCTCTACTCAGAAGCCGAGGTGTTCGTCTCATTATTTATCTGGACGACATTCTCATCATGGCTCAATCCAAAAATCTTCTTCTAACCCACAGAGATTGGACTCTATCCCTTCTTTCCAATCTGGGTTTTCTAATCAACTTCAAAAAATCCATTCTCCTACCATCCCAGGAACTGGAGTTCTTGGGTTTCAAGATCAATACTCAATCATCCACTCTGAGTCTTCCTCAGAAGAAACTCAAAACTATTCGGAAAGAAATTCGCCAAATCCTTCGCAAAGATCTTATTTCTCTCCGTACCATAGCTCGGATAGTGGGTCTTCTTTCAGCTTCCATTCAAGCTGTATTTCCAGCCCCTCTCCGTTATCGAGCCCTACAACGACTGAAAATTCGTCATTTGAGAGAAGGCCTGGGATACTCAGACGAGATTCGCCTCTCTTCAGACGCCAAAGAAGAACTTCTTTGGTGGCTATCTCACATCCAGACCTGGAATGGAAGAACAATCTTCAATCCAAATCCGGACATTGTCATAGAATCAGACGCAAGTCTTTCGGGTTGGGGAGCGCGTTGCGGCTCCCTCTCTACTGGAGGGAAATGGTCTCCTTCCGAATCCCAGCTTCATATCAATTGTTTAGAACTTTTAGCTGGGTCCTTCGCACTAAAGAGCTTTGTGAAGGATTCCTCTCACTGTTGTGTATTACTTCGCATGGACAATATCTCAGCAGTCCAATACATAAATCACCTGGGTGGTACAACTTCAAAAGACCTTGCGGAAATTGCCAAAGATTTCTGGCATTTCTGTCTAGACAGACATATTACGTTGAAAGCAGAATACCTACCTGGCATATCCAACTCAATCGCAAATTGGAATTCTCGTTTTCTAACAGACTCCAGCGATTGGAAACTTCTCCCTTCCATTTTTCTGGAGATCAACCATTTATGGGGTCCTTGTCATCTAGACATGTTCGCTTCTCGACTGAACTGTCAAATCCCTCAGTTTTTCAGTTGGAGACCAGATCCAGAAGCTCTAGGCATAGATGCATTCCTCCAACATTGGCCACAGGAAATTCTTTACTCGTTTCCTCCCTTCAACCTAATCCCTCGAGTCCTCCTTCAAACTTCTATCCGGAAATCTACTATGGTTTTAATTGTTCCTTGGTGGTCAACCCAATCGTGGTTTCCCCAATTACTTCAACTTCTAACAGATTATCCACGAATCCTACCATCCATTCCGAATATCCTTCAAGATCCCTTAGGCAACTTTCATCCTCTAGTATTATCAGATCAACTAATCTTATTAGCTTGCCTCATTTCCGGCATACCAGAACATCATCTTCACTTTCGAGCACAACTAGAGAATTACTCTCAGACGCTTGGGCTCCAGGAACCAGATCTGCTTACAGATCAGCCTGGAAAATTTGGATTCATTGGTGCTCTCAACGGGGTTTGGATCCCTTGCAAACCTCTCTTTCAGACATCCTGAATTTTCTTTCAGACTCCTTTGATGCTGGCAAAGCCTATAGAACTATCAATCTTTACCGATCTGCCATTTCAGCTAACCATCCTCTTATTGACTCTATCCCCATTGGACGTCATCCTCTGGTATGTAAACTTCTAAAAGGTATACGCTTTAGACGCCCTCCTTTACCTAAGTACAACTCTACTTGGGATGTGAATATTCTCTTGAATCTTTTTCTTTCCTGGGAGGACAACGATTCATTACCTCTTAAACTACTTTCTTTTAAACTTACAGTTCTTTTATGTCTTATTTCCATCAAACGGATATCGGATGTTAGAGCCCTTGATGTTTCTAGAAGACAATATTCTCCAGAGGGAGTTGAATTTACGGTCTATCGCCGCACCAAAACTAATTTACATTCCGTCTTCTATCCTTCTTTCCCTCATCAACACAAACTATGTGTAGTTCGTTGCTTACGGGCATATGAATCTAGAACGGAATCTCTTCGATCCCCACCATCTTCACAACTTCTTATTTCCTTCTGTAAACCCCATAAACCGGTCTCTTCCACCACTTTGGCCAGATGGGTTAAATTGACTACGACTATGGCTGGCATCGATACCTCTACCTTTGGAGTCCACTCTACTAGAGGGGCCGTAGCAACTAAATTATTTCAATCAGGTGCTTCCCTTTCTGACATCATCAAAGCGGCTAATTGGTCCTCTGACTCTACATTCAAAACATTCTATTTCAGACCAGATTCACATGTTTCTATGACATTGTTATAATAGATGTATTGTTATATAAGATTTACATATTTAGCTTTAAACTAGCATGATAGGAGCGTCTTGTATTTACATAAAATTGAAGATTTTCCTATCCTTGGTGAAGGAAAATATAGATTTTATTAAAGACAAGACGCGAGTATCATCCCTCCCAATGAACCCATCCCTTTCACTTTTTAACATTTTGTATTCACAGCCACTTAAGAAGATACTTAGCGGACTTTCCATATTCCTGATGAAAAGTTCCTCAATTATTGGATGTGCATCATATTTATCTACATTTGAAAACATTACCTTCTAAATTCACACCTTCCTGCGGATACCGAACTTATTGGAGATACTCTTCAGGTTCCAGCTGTCTTACCACGATCCTAACTTTGAATAGACTGTTCATCTTCGCTCAAAAGAAGAAGGAAGATATTAGATTAACTGTCACTATTATATCTGCTACTGTGCATTGATTGGTTAATACCTGTAGCATGTTTGGCTACACCATACCTGTGCCTACTAAGTTTTTTCTTGTATTTTGTTCATAATATGCTTTTGCTGCTGATCAGTAAATGAAGATCTAAAAGCATGATACTCGCGTCTTGTCTTTAATAAAATCTATATTTTCCTTCACCAAGGATAGGAAAATCTTCAATTTCTTCTTATTTTGGGAGCTTCAGAATCTACCAGTTTTTGTGTTTTTGTGTGGTCTGGTGTCAAAATACAGTATTTTTAATTTACAGTGACTGTCCAATAATCCTCTAACTTGAGGGATCACTGTATTGCTCCTGAATCTACAACCCCCAATATATATTGCTGTTCTTCAAGTCTGGAGGAGCATCCTGGGCCATACTGAAGGTAAAGCGCCATCCCCCACCCCTCCTGCACAGGAAGGAGAGCAGACTGTCTGCCAGGGTTCGCTCTACTTCTCCAGAATACCAAAGAGATTACACATTTGTATCCCCTGAGGATAACACAAGACCATTCTTGTTACAGAAAAGTGAAGACCTTGAACAGATTAAACCCCATGTACATTATTATTATTATTTTTTTTTGGTGTGTAGAGTGTTTACTATGTAATTTTTTCTCCTCCTTTCCTGTACTGGTTGCACTTTAAAGGGGTACTCCGCCCCTGGCATCTTATCCCCTATCCAAAGGATAGGGGATAAGATGTCAGATCGCCGCGGTCCCGCTGCTGGGGACCCCGGGGATTGCTGCTGCAGCACCCCGCCATCATTACTACACAGAGCGAGATCGCTCTGCGCGTAATGACGGGCGATACAGGGGCCGGAGCAGCGTGACGTCATGGCTCCGCCCCTCATGACATCACGGCCCGTCCCCTTAATGCAAGTCTATGGCAGGGGGCGTGACGACCGCCACGCCCCCTTCCCATAGACTTGTATTGACGGGGGCGGGCTGTGATGTCATGAGGGGCGGAGCCGTGACGTCACGCTGCTCCGGCCCCTGTATCGCCCGTCATTACGTGCAGAGTGATCTCGCTCTGTGCTGTAATGATAGTGCGGTGCCGCAGCAGCGATCCCCGGGGTCCCCAGCAGCGGGACCGCAGCGATCTGACATCTTAACCCCTATCCTTTGGACAGGGGATAAGATGTCTAGTGGCGGAGTACTCCTTTAAACAAGTGTTTCCTAAGCAGTGTGCCTCCAGCTGTTGCAAAACTACAACTCCCAGCATGCCCGGACAGCCTTTGGCTGTCCGGGCATGCTGGGAGTTGTAGTTTTGCAACAGCTGGAGGCACACTTCTTGGAAAGAAACAACCCTGTCTATGACTACATGGCTGCCATGAAACTGGCTTTCCCAGACTCGTAAATAGAACCTACACTACACAATAAGGTCCACACAGGATCAGACTAGATAGGGTTTGTTTTGTAGTCTGTTACCGTGGAGACACATCTACATATGACATTTTTTTTCCACAAAACATTACAGGTTTAGATTTATAAATCAAAGCCAGTTTATTTAATTTATTTATTTTTTTGGGGGGGGATAGAAGCAATCAACTGGCTCCAGAAAGTTAAAACAGACTTGTAAATTACTTCTATAAAAAAAAAATCTTAATCCTTCCAGTACTTATGAGCTGCTGAAGTTGAGTTGTTCTTTTCTGTCTAAGTGCTCTCTGATGACACGTGTCTCGGGAACCGCCCAATTTAGAAGCAAATCCCCATAGCAAACCTCTTCTACTCTGTGCAGTTCCAGAGACAAGCAGAGATGTCAGCAGAGAGCACTGTTGCCAGACAGAAAACAACAACTCAACTTCTGCAGCTGATAATTATTGAAAGGATTAAGATTTTTTTATTTTTTTACTTTTTAATAGAAGTAAATTACAAATCTGTTTAACTTTCGGGAGCCAGTTCATATATATTTTTTTTCCCCTGGAATACCCCTTTATAGGAGGTATTCCAGGAAAAAACTTTTTTTTTTTTTTATATCAACTGGGTCCAGAAAGTTAAACAGATTTGTAAATTACTTCTATTAAAAAATCTTAATCCTTCCAATAGTTATCAGCTGCTGAAATTGAGTTGTTCTTTTCTGTCTGGCAACCATGCTCTCTGCTGACATCTCTGCTTGTCTTGGGAACTGCACAGAGTAGAAGAGGTTTGCTATGGGGATTTGCTTCTACTCTGGACAGTTCCCGAGACAGGTGTCATCAGAGAGCACTTAGACAGAAAAGAACAACTCAACTTTAGCAGCTCATAAGTACTGAAAGGATTACGATTTTTTAATAGAAGTAATTTACAAATCTGTTTAACTTTCTGGAGCCAGTTGATATAGTTTATATATATATATATATATATATATATATATATATATATATATATATAAAAGTTTTTTCCTGGATAACCCCTTTAAGGTAGTCTAAAGGGAAGACTACTTATCCTCCATCCACAGGATAGGGGATAAGTGTCTGACTCTGGACTCTTCAGCACTCCCATAGAAATGAATTGAGCGCATGTCATCTGCAAACGTGCTCCTCGCAGACAGCCGGGAATAAGTTGTCTTCCGCTGAACAACCCCTTAACACAAGTGATAAGCAGAATGAAATGTTGCCATGAAAAATGGCCACGTGAGAAGTGCTCACTGCTTACTGTAGTTTATTGATCGCCGTCCTCACGTACACAACGATGGATTTAATGCATCCTGACGGATGGGCAGCAGTAGCCTCTATCAGCGGCCTCCTCCAGCTTCCAGGATGAAGGATGACCAGGTGCATGGCAGGCCATTTATTTTGCACTAAAAATAGAGGAAATAATCTTTATTAGCTGTGATAATTATTTTAAGAAGGTTCTCTGGAATGGGGTGTAAAAATATATCTCAATGCCCATGCACATGGGCACAGACCAAATCCAGGAGAGCAGAGGGCACTATTAGATGGTCATATGCTCCACTGGAGACAATGCTTCCTGAGTGACATATAGAGTCCAATGAAGCGAAGCACAATTTTTTATTTTTTATTTTTTTTTATCAGTTGGATCCACATTGATCTGCCAAAAGACAAAACTACTGCAAAACTGCTGCACAGTTCATCAGAGAGCCCTAGAAGTATTTATACGGTTTTGATGTGCGCATGTAAAGACCCCCCATCGTGTACCTTAGTGGTCTCCAAACTGTGGCACTCCTGATGTTGCAAAATACAACTCCCAGCTGTTGGGTGTCCGGACATGCTGGCATCTGGAAGACCCCAGTTTAGAGACCATTAAAGGGGTATTCCAGGAAAATCCTTTTTTTTATATATCAACTGGCTCCAGAAAGTTAAACAGATTTGTAAATTACTTCGATTAAAAAAATCTTAATCCTTCCAATAGTTATTAGCTTCTGAAGTGGAGTTGTTTTTTCCTGTCTAACTGCTTTCTGATGACTCACGTCCCGGGAGCTGTGCAGTTCCTATGGGGATATTCTCCCATCATGCACAGCTCCCGGGACATGACATCATCATTGAGCAGTTAGACAGAAAACTTCAGAAGCTAATAACTATTGGAAGGATTAAGATTTTTTAATAGAAGTAATTTACAAATCTGTTTAACTTTCCAAAGCCAGTTGATATATATAAAAAAAAAGTTTTTGCCTGGAATACCCCTTTAATCCTTCCAGTACTTATGAGATGATGAAGTTGAGTTGTTCTTTTCTGTCTAAGTGCCCTCTCATGACACGTGTCTCGGGACCCGCCCAATTTAGAAGCAAATCCCCATAGCAAACCTCTTCTACTACTGCAGTTCCTGAGACAAGCAGAGATGTCAGCAGAGAGCACTGTTGCCAGACAGAAAACAACAACTCAACTTCAGCAGCTGATAATTATTGAAAGGATTCAGATTTTTTAATAGAAGTAATTTACAAATCTGTTTAACTTTCTGGAGCCAGTTGATTTTTTATATATATATATATATATATATATATATATATATATATATATATATATATATATATATAAAAAGTTTTTTTCCTGGAATACCCCTTTAAGTTACATGATGACATTTTTACTTTCTAAAATACATTGTTCACAATTAAATCACTGTTATGTTCCTGATATGAGGAGAGATGGGAGGTCAGGATATGAGGACAGACGGGATACGAGGACTAGATATGAGGTTGGAATATTAGGACGAAATATGAGGAGGAGATATCTAGTCAAGATATGAGGTCGGGATACGAGGACGGACGGGAAAGGAGGAAGCGATATTAAGAGGGACGAAATATGAGGACAGATGGAATATAAGGACAAGATAAAAGGTTGGAATATGAGGCCGGGATATGAGGACTAGATATGAGGTTGAAATATTAGGACGAAATATGAGGTGGAGATATCTGGTCAATATATGAGGAAAGACAGGATAGGAGGATGAGATTAGAGATGAGTGAACTTACAGTAAATTCGATTCGTCACAAACTTCTCGGCTCGGCAGTTGATGGCTTATCCTGCATAAATTAGTTCAGCTTTCAGGTGCTCATGTGGGCTGGAAAAGGTGGATACAGTCCTAGGAAAGAGTCTCCTTGGACTGTATCCACATTTTCCAGCCCACGGGAGTACCTGAAGGCTGAACTAATTTATGCAGGAAAAGTCATCAACTGCCGAGCCGAGAAGTTCGTGACGAATCAAATTTACTGTAAGTTCGCTCATCTCTAGATGAGATATCTAGTCAAGATATGAGGTCGGGATACGAGGACGGACGGGAAAGGAGGAAGCAATATTAGGAGGGACGAAATATAAGGACAAGATAAATGGTTGGAATATGAGGTTGGAATATGAGGTCGGGATATGAGGTCGGGATATGAGGTCGGGATATGAGGTCGGGATATGAGGCCGGGATATGAGGCCGGGATATGAGGCCGGGATATGAGGCCGGGATATGAGGCCGGGATATGAGGATGAGATATGAGGTTGGGACATGTGATTAGGATGTATGTACTGGCGGAGTACCTGTCATTGCCCAGTAAAATTTTCGGGAAAGGAAAAGCAACAATGACAATGGTCCTCACATCCCAACCTCATATCTTGTCCTTGAGGCTGAGCTCTGATAAAGAGATTGGGGGAGATTTATCAAAGGATTTAGACAGGTTTTTCTCATCTAAATTTGTCGCACAGAAAGTCGCTAAATATGTGCGACTTTTTTGCGACTTTTGCTTTAGAGGATTTGTAGAACATAATGCATTCCAATCTATTTTAGAAGGAAAAATGCATTGGTGCTTAATTTATCAATAGCGACTTTTCAGCGACAAGTCGCATCGGCAAAAAATTACGCCGAAATGTCAGACCGTGCTGGAGCAGGTTTAAATAAAGTCTAAAGCAGTGGTCTCAAAACTGTGGCTCTCCAGATGTTGCAAAACTACAACTCCCAGAATGCTTGCTGGGAGTTGTAGTTTTGCAACATCTGGAGGGCCGTCGTTTGGAGACCACTGGTCTAAAGCATAGATCACGAAGTCCATACGCAGAATTTATCAAGAGCGGTGCGCCTTTTGATAAATTAGGCGCACAATAGACCGGCCTAACCCTCTGTAGTTTGGTCTATATTGAGCGGCATAGGCTATATTCGAATTCGCGATATTTTGCGAATATATGGACGAATATTCGTCATATATTAGAAAAATTCGCATGTTCGTAATATTCACGCTTATTTTCGCATACAAAAATTGGCATATGCGAAAATTAGCATATGCGAAAATTAGCATATGCGAAAATTCGCATATGCAAAAATTTGCAGGGGCAAAAATTCGTATATGCGCACATTATCATGCAAATTTTCGCATATGCACGCCAGTCTCACACAGTAGTATTAGAGCCTTCTTTACACCACAAAAGCTGGAAGCAGAGAGGGGTGATCACTGTGATGTGTTCTGTGAAAAAAAAAAAAAAAACAAATATTCGTAATTGCGAATACATAGCGCTATATTCGCGAAAATTCGTCAATGCGCAAATATGCGATATTTGCAAATAAAATTTGCATTGCGGATATTTGCGAGCAACACTAATGATCACTCACTTCTCTCCTGTCTTGATCTGTTTTAGAGGCTGGAATACCCCTTTAGGGTGCGTTCACACGCTAGTAACTAGGAAACCAGTTGTGAGTTACACTACCATTTATTTGAATGAATGAGTCCGCAGACAGTCTGCAATAGTGTCAGATTTAAATGATTGGTAGTGTAACTCGCAGCGAGAAACCAGTTGCTAGTTACTAGGGCGTGAACGCACCCTTAGGTATGGTTCACACTTGCGTATTTTTCTGCAGATTTTCTGCAGCCGATTTTGCTACCCATTGATCTCAATGGTCAGCAAAATCTGCTGCGGAAAATCTGCAGCAAAATATGTACATGTGAATGTCCCCTAATGCAAAAAGAGATATTAAAATAGTGAGGAATAAAAACACAAAAAGGGGGAATCTACTAAGACCAGCACTGTTTGACTTAAAGGGGTACTTCGTCCCTAAATATCTCATCCCCTATCCAAAGGACAGGGTATAAGATGTGTGATCGCGGTGGTTCTGCCACGGAGGACCCCTGCGATCTCAGCTGCGGCACCCCAGACATCTGGTGCACGTAGCGAAATTCGCTCCGTTCCTGATGACTGGCGACGTGGGGGCGGAGGCTCGTGACATCATGGTCATGCCCCCCTCAATGCAAGTGTATGGGAGGGGGCGTGACGGATGTCACGCTGCCTCCCATAGACTTGCATTGAGGGGGCGTGATCATGACTTCACGAGCCTCCGGCACTGCACCTGACGCTCTAAACGAACGCGGGGTGCAGCAGCGGGACCCTCGCGATCAGACATCTTATCCCCTATCCTTTGGGTCTAGGGGCAGAGTACCCCTTTAAAGGGGTTATCCAGGAATGGAAAAACAGCTGATTTTTCCCCCCCAAAAAAACACTACCACCCCTGTCCTTAGGTTGTTTGTGAAATTACAACTTGGCTCCACTCCCTTCAGTGGAACGGAGCTGCAATACCACATGCAACCAGGGGACCAGGGTGGCGCTGTTTTTTAAAAAAATCTGCTGTTTTTCTAAGCCTGGTAACTGCTTTCAAAAGGGAGTCTACCAACAGTTTTGGCAAATTTAAACCGCTGTTTTTTTTCTGAAAAAAAGATGTAATAGTGTAAGAAACACTACCTTTAATATCTTGGCGTGCTGCATCGTTGTCCAGGAATTTTTTATTTATTTTAGTATGCAAATTAACTCTTTGGCTCTCTGGGGGCGTGACTATTAATAGGAGCAATGCTATGTCCACCTGGAACCCTCCCATATCCTCCTTTTCCTTCTTCTTGATCAGGCGTAGCTATAGGACAATGTTTACAGACTAGTGTGCAAAACTACAACTCCCAGCAGGCCCGGACAGAGTGCCAAAGAGCCATGCTGGGAGTAATAGTTTAGCAACAGCTGGAACAGTGTTTCATTACCAGGGTGCCTCCAGCTGTTGCAAAACTAAAACTCCCAGCATGTCCGGACAGCCTTTGGCTGTTCGGGCATGCTAGGAGTTGTAGTTTTGCAACAGTTGGAGGCACCCTGGTTGGGAAACACTGCTATAGGAGTATATGGGAAAGATCCGATCTGGAATATGGGTGCTTCTAGATATATTCACACCCCTAGAGCGCCAAAGAGCTAATTTGCATATTAAAAAAAAACTGTTCCTGGAGCACGCCAAGATACTAAGGGTAGCCTTCATTACACAGTAATGTCCTCTATTAAGAAATACCAGCAATTTAATTTTGCCAAAACTGTTGGTAGACTCCAAACGCCAAAGTAATATGTGCCAAATGTATTAAGAAATGCACACCTCACCCCATATTTGGCATTCCCTACCCCTTTAAATTAAAATCTATACCGGCTCATAATTATATAGCTGTAATTGACGCCAGCTTACGGGGTATATTATAGGGAGACCATCCCCTCCACACTAAGCCTTGCCAACCTTTTTTTTGGGCTACTAAGGCTTGAGCAAAAATGTGCGACTATTCTATTCCAGAAAACTGGTGCAAGGTGCCAACCGGCTTAGAAAGCTCTAGAACTTATCAGGTATTTTAAAATATCTTAATTTCACCATAAAACTATAAGGATCAGAGGCTGGCACCGCTATAAGGATCCGGGGAAGGAACCACTATGGGCAGCTGGGACAGGCAAAGCTTTGGGCATCTGAGGAAGGCAATGCTATAGGCATCTGAGGGATGGCACCCCTATGGGCATCCAGGAGATGGCATCCATATGGGCATCCAGGGTATGGAACCCCTATGGGCATTCAGGGGGAGGGCATCCCTATGGGCATTCGGGGGGAGGGCATTCCTATGGGCTTCCAGGGGCAGGCACCGCTATAAGGATAAGAGGCTGGCACCACTATAAGGATTGGGGGCTGGAACCGCTATGGGCATGCGGGGGCAAGCACCGCTATGGGCATCAAATGACAGGCAGCGCTGTGGGCATCCAGCCCCAGGCACCACTGTAGGCATCCGGGGGCAGGCACCGCTGTGGGCATCCGGGGGCAGGCACCGCTGTGGGCATCCGGGGGCAGGCACCGCTGTGGGCATCCGGGGGCAGGCACCGCTGTGGGCATCCGGGGGCAGGCACTGCTGTGGGCATCCGGGGGCAGGCACCGCTGTGGGCATCCGGGGGCAGGCAGCGCTTCGGGCATCCGGGGGCAGGCACCGATTTGGGCATCTGGGGGCAGGCACCGCTACGGGTATCCGAGGGCAGGCACCGCTACGGGGCGTCTGGGGCCAAGCACCACTATGGGCATCTTGGGGGCAGGAACCACTGTAAGGACACCCCCCCATGCTTTACACTGCAGCTGCCGAATGTATCTGAAGTGAAGGAGCCTTGAAGAGTTTAGAGGATCAGCCTTGAACAGTGCCCGGTCAGCTTCTCTGCAGTCATTATCTATGAACACGGAAAATTGAAACTGAGCCCAGAGGACTTCAGCTATTTATAACCTGCAGAGCACAAATAACTATAAGCGGAGGTCAGCAAAGACTGAAGGGGAGAAGGACACATTCCAAGAGCTGGGGTACACACAACTGTCATCAGTCAAATCTAAAACTACAACTCTCATCATACCATGACTGCAATCATCTATTAGGGCATGGTCGGAGGTGTAGTTGAACAAGAGCTGAAAGGCCAGATTACAAGCTGTCGTAGGTGTGTATGGGGGTTAACAAACCCACCTTATGCAACATTGTCTAGGACAGTGTTTTGCAAACAGCGTGCCTCCAGCTGTTGCAAAACTACAACTCCCAGCATGCCCAGACAGCCAAAGGCTGGAAGTTGTAGTTTTGCTACAGCTGGGGGCACACTGTTTGCAAAACACTGGTCTAGGATCATACCAAAACACCAATTTTGAATGTGTCTTACATAAACCATGCCCTTTTTTGCTGCTGGGCTATTGGCCAGTATTGTTTTAAATTTTAATTTATTTTGTTTAATTTTTTTAAATGTGAACAGCACAGCAGAATCCCATTTTAATCAATGGGACACTGCTGCTGCAGAACCTCCGTGCACAATTTCCATTCAGAATTCCGCATGGAAATTCCACCGTGTGAACATAGACAGATCATAAGAGAGAGTTAGAGGCTTGTGGGGCAACAGGGAGAAGGCTGTCATCAGAACTGTAGCACAGCTGGAGAGGCAGAGCAGTGACGTTTGCTGCCCTTCAGAGCCTGAACGGTGTCAAATAACAGGGCGGTGAGCAGGGCTGGTGCAAAGATTTTTGCCACCCTAGGGGAAAGCTAATTTTGCTGCCCCTTGGCTCCGCCCTTTAACACACCCCACCTTACTACTGGGGAGACACACTGTAACAAACCTCCTCCTCATATAATCACCTAACTATGGTGACACACTGTAACAAACCTCCTCCTCATATAATCACCTAACTATGGTGGCACACTGTAACAAACCTCCTCCTCATATAATCACCTAACTATGGTGACACACTGTAACAAACCTACTCCTAATGTAATCTCCTTACTATTGGGGTGACACACTAATAACCCTCTTCCTCACTACTGGGGTGAAAGGGTGGTGCTGGCTGGGGTAGTGCTACGGGTCAAGGGGGGCTTCAGATGCTAGCTGGCTACTAACTTTCTTGCAGTGTGCAGAGCGGCGTCCCCATCAAAAGGGCGCTGTAGGTCGCTGCCTATTTTGCCTATAGGCAGAACCGGCCCTGTGCGAGTCTGGGACTGATAACCTATTGGGCCAGGGGCCTGGGAAGATCAAACCCGAGAAAGAGGCCGATGTACCACTCGGCACTACAGATATGAGGAAGAATATTTCTGTAAAAACCAAATTCCTAATCAATAGGTTTTGTTCACACAATAGAATTCCCCCCCCCCCCCAAAAAAAAAATTGCAAGCAGAAACAGTGGCAAAGCTACGTCCAAAACCATGCCAGAGAAAGTGAAGATCTGTGACAGAAATTCTGTGGCACAACTGTGCGGCCTAGTCTGGGCCTAAAGCCTGCATTGCCTATACCCTCTGTCTGACCTATTGAGGGCCACGAGCCTAGATTCCTGAGATGTTCTACTGCAGATGCGGTCTTTCCTCACGGGGGAATACGTATTGTCTCCTCCTGTCTAGTTCCTGATGTTACAGGTTTGAGGAAAGACAAAGTACTATGGCTGCCAAGGATCTGCGGACGCAAAAATAAACATGTCCCGGGCCGTGTAGCTGACAATGATTCACAGCACGTTCTTGTTCATTGGAAAATTACCTATTGCTTCTGACCATGTGATGGGTTAACAGAGTCATGCACAGGATAGGGGAGAAGTGTCTCATTTGCGCAAGCCCTGACCTTTCGAGACAAACTGGTCTCAGCAGTAAACGGCCCACTTAGCCAATCACCGGCTGTGGTGGGACATTACTTCGGCCTGTGTGTGGGCCTGAGCGCTTAGCTAGATGAATTGCCCAGCGATTGGACAACCCATCGGCCCCCAACCAACTCCCCTCATGATCAGACACTTGTCTCCGATCCTGTGAATGGGGGGATAAAGTTTATGAACCAGACAACCCCTTTACTTTTATGCTGCCTAAACCATGAGTTATCCCGATGCACCCTGGTGGCTTCTGCCTACCCAGCCGTCCTTGATGGATAGATCTTTCCCTATACCCAAACAGGGAAAGATCCATCAACTATCAAGGCTGGTGTGGCAAGGAGAAGCCACCGGGAGCATTCGGATGGCTCATGGTTTGGTGAGACCCACTGCAATTGTATTAGCCAGCTGAAGTTCATTGCCCATCTAATACGGCTCATTTACTCCATTATGGTCTATGGAGTGAATGAGACGGATTTGGTTGACATCCGGGAAATGAAGCTTGTGCTGACGTTCACTTCAGCCAGCTATTACGGATGTTAGCGACGGATGTCAAGACTGAGACCCAACGTGATCTAAACTTTTGATATGACAACATTTTATCATATTGAAACTAACGCTTTAAGCCAAAAATAGAGAGGGGGAACAGAGACATAAACTTGTGATGAACAGTAAGTCAGTTTCTATTTAGAACTGGTTTTTATGTTACCACACTGTATATAAGTATGCGCCATTTATAATCAGCCGATTGCTTTCTCTACCAATCCCCACATCCCATGCATGCTGAATAGTAATGAGCAGCAGGGGCCATATTTAAATTTGCGATATTTTGCGAATATATGGATGAATATTCGTCCTATGTTCACGAAATTCGCATATTCGCAATGTTTGGTTTTTTTTCCATGCGAAAATTCAGAATGAAATTCGCATAGTGCACATGCGCAATTATATCTTTCACCTAAAAGAAGGGAGGGATCAGTGTCCAGTCTGGAAGTGGCGATTTTCGCATAAATTTGCATAAAAAACCCGAATATTCGTCATATATATATATATATATATATATATATATATATATATATATTAGGGATCGACCGATATAGTTTTTTTAGGGCCGACACCGATAATCAGTGGAGGTTAGGGCCGATAGCCGATAACTTATACCGATATTCCGGTATAAGTTATCGACTATTTATCCCCCCCGCGACACCACTGCAGATCATTGATTTAAAGCGGGCGCTTTAAATCAATGCACTGCAGTGGCTTTTGCAGTGCCATAGGCCGCCGCCACCACCCGCTTCTCTCCCCCTACCTGTCAGGGTGGTCCGGGCCATCCATCCTTCCTGTAGTGTCCGGCGGCATTCCGGGTGGAGGGTGAACCGGTCCGGGCTGTCCTTCTCCCGGGGTTATGGTTATCTTCTCCACTCCGGGCAGGCTCCGGCCTAGTAACGCAGCATAGACGCCGCTGCGCAGTGACGCCCGTGCGCAGCGACGCACCTGACGTCACGGCGTAGCGGCGTCTATGCAGCGTACTAGGCCGGAGCCTGCCCGGAGTGGAGAAGATGACCCCCGGAGAAGGACAGCCCGGACCGGTTCACCCTCCACCCGGAATGCTGCCGGACACTACAAGAAGGATGGATGGCCCGGACCACCCCCATTACGGGTAAGTTTAATTTTTTTATTGACTCGGAGGGTGGGGGAGATGCCCGACCGGTATAGCGGTATGGGCAAAAATCCATACCGGTATACCGCCCAGCACTACGGTGGGGGGTGCGATGCGGTGCGCGGGGGGGGGGGGGGGGCGGTCGCGGTGCGGCGGGTCGGGGCATTATCGGCAAGGTACTTGCCGATACCGATACCGATAATGCCCAAAATCGTGATTATCGGCCGATCCCTAATATATATATATATCACTATATTCAAAATATTCGTAAAATCGCAAAGCGAATCGCATATTCGCAGTAAAATTTGGATTTCAAATATTCGCACTCAACAATAATGCTGAATCCAGCCAAGCATGTATGTATTCTGAATGGGGAAATTAAAGGGGTTATCCAGGAAAACACTTTTTTTTATATATATATCAACTGGCTCCAGAAAGTTAAACAGATTTGTAAATTACTTCTATTAAAAAATCTTAATCCTTTCAGTACTTATGAGCAGATGAAGTTGAGTTGTTCTTTTCTGTCTAAGTGCTCTCTGATGACACGTTTCTCGGGAAACGCCCAATTTAGAAGCAAATCCCCATAGCAAACCTCTTCTACTCTGTGCAGTTCCCGAGACAAGCAGAGATGTCAGCAGAGAGCACTGTTGCCAGACAGAAAACAACAACTCAACTTCAGCAGCTGATAATTATTGAAAGGATTAAGATTTTTTAATAGAAGTAATTTACAAATCTGTTTAACTTTCTGGAGCCAGTTGATATCAAAAAAATTTTTTTATAAAATCCTGGAATACCCCTTTAAGGAAACACTGCCAGAGGAGTCTGGAAACTGTACTATATCTCCAAAAACAAGGATTAGGTATTGTGAAATCTAACATTCCTGACCATTCTCCCGCTCGATATCTGCCATCGTGGGAAGAGTAAGGGGGCCCTGTAAACTTTAGTGGGTCAGCTGATCCCACCGAAATCTGTAAATTTCAAGTTTAAAATGTATGGCCAGCTTTACACAATAGAGGACTCAATGCATTACAAGAACAGTATTTTTAATGGGCACTGTGTAATACCTCATTTCACCTGTAGGACGAATTGTACACTAACGTAACAGCTGATCTCTAGGAAGAACCCAGTGATTGGTTTATAAATATGGACAACCCTTTTAAGACCAGGCAACTCTTTTTGAAAGTATTATTGGCCATCTGAATCATCCAAGTGTGACTGTAAAATAAATGAACCATGATAGAAAACACTATCACAATAAAAGTATGAAAAAATACTGTATATGTATGCGCAAAGTGTTTCAGTCATGTCTTAAATGGCTTGCTTCTGTACCCAATTTTTCTATACACCCAAGTCCCAATTGACTTCTATAGGGAATCCTTGGCTTCTGTATAACTTGCCATAGGGCATGTTGGGACTATTATACTACTTTAGCATAAATTGATCTTCATAGATTTAAAAATCACCATTAGCTGCTAATTCAAGACTTTTTCCAGATGTATCCTAAGTGAGCATCAGCCCTAAATGTAGAATTACGCTAAGCCTCCGTGGTGACGACACAAAAGTCACAGTCACACGCCATAATGGTCTACTCGGATTATGACGCACAAAAATGACTTAAAGGGGTTCTCCGCTGCTCAGCGTTTTTATAACAAGCTGTTCCGAATGCTGAAACGGCACCGGGAGCTCGTGGCGTCATAGCCCAGCTCCCCTCATGATGTCACACCCCGCTCCCTCAATGCAAGTCTATGGGAGGGGGGCGTGACAAAGTCACGCCCCCTCCCATAGACTTGCATTGAGGGGGTGGGGCGTGACTTTATGAGGGGGCGGGACTATGACGTCACAAGCTCCCGGTGCCAGAAAACAGTTTGTTCCGAACGCTGAGTAGCGGAGAACCCCTCTAAAAAGTAAACAACTGTGAGAAAGATGGTCACATCACAGTGGTACCAAAGATGATTTCTCATGGACGTAATAAGAAAAGATTTTATTGTCCATATTATGGCTGCAAAACCCAATCTACCAATCTAGTAATCTACATTCAGTTTACCAAAACCTCAGGGGATCAGGGTGTCAAGCTGGCCATACATTTACCTGTTTCCCCGAAAATAAACCCTACCCTGAAAGTAAGCCCTAGCAGGATTATCAGGGTGGGCTGCAATATAAGCCCTACCCGAAAATAAGACCCAGTCCAGGGGTAATCAACTGGCGGACCGCGGTCCAGATTCGGACCGCGGCCGCCAGTAATGCCCGCAGACCCCACTGTAGAGGGGTGGGGGGCACTGTAGGAGTGTGGAGGACGACAGGGGAAGGGGAGCATGGGGGGCTGTAGCAGTGTGGAGGATGGGGGGGCTGCAGGAGTGTGGAGGATAGGGGGGCTGCAGGAGGATGGGGGGGCTGCAGGAGTGTGGAGGATGGGGGGGCCTGCAGGAGTGTGGAGGATGGGGGGGCTGTAGCAGTGTGGAGGATGGGGGGGCTGTAGCAGTGTGGAGGATGGGGGGCTGCGGGAGTGTGGAGGATGGGGGGCTGCGGGAGGATGGAGGGTTGTAGCAGTGTGGAAGATGGGGGGGTGCGGCATCCTCCACACTGCTACAGCCCCCCATCCTCCACACTGCTACAGCCCCCCATCCTCCACACTGCTACAGCCCCCCATGTTGTTCAAGGTACATACCGTAAATAAATAAGCCCTACCCTGAAAACACGGTAGCTATTGGCCGAACGAACTGTTTCCCATATAAACGTGCATGCTCAGCTTCTCTGAACATGCATGTGCACTGAATGGGGAGAAATCCTCTGCCAGACACCTTTGGATAGGACTTATTTCCCCGGGAACAAAAGAACTTGATGTTCTGACATCCAGTATGCCCAGCCTTTCTCTCCTCTGACATCTGCCACTGGGGGAGAGTCGGGAGGCCCCATACACATTAGATGGTTGAATGATCCTGTTGGCAGGGTTGAACAACTTTAAAGGGATACACCGCTGCTCAGAGTTTGGAACAAAATGTTCGGAATGGTTAGAGCCGGCATCGGAAGTTTGTGACGTCATAGCCCCGTCCCCTCATGACTTCACGCTCCACCCCCCTCAATGAAAGTCTATGGGAGGGGGCGTGACTGCCGTCATGCCCCTTCCCACAGACTTACATTGAGGGGGCGGGGCTATGACATCACAAGCTCCCGGCGCCGGCTCAAAGCATTCGGAACATTTTGTTCCAAACGCTGAGCAGCGGAGTACCCCTTTAAGGTGTGCAGCCTGCTTTACGTCTGTAATATGGACAACATTTTCTCATACTACAGCAGTGTAAAACCAGTCTTTAGGTGTCTGTACGCTTGATATAGCGAACCCGGCAATTTAGCAAAGCAGGCCAGCTATCTGCAGGGGATGTCCCAACATTCCTGAGAGGAAGAAGAAAGGGGTATTTAGGTTTCATCATGCCCCAATCTTTGTTCCCAAAGAGGATAATACACCCCTGAGAGGAGTCTGGCTGCGGCCTAACTCCTTTTCTGTATAGAAAACCCCTGTACACTCACCAGAGCTGAGCATGCATGTGTTGGGGGAGGGGGTAATCAGAGGAACAACTCTCTGTGTAACTGAGGCCACTTTCCACCACCACAGTAGGATCATGCTTTTTATTTTTATTTCCGGAAAACTGGAAATAAATCCTATACAGAGAAATACGAAAGGAAATCTTTATGTTCCTCATTTTTAGATGCTTTCCCGATAAATCCAAAGAACCCGCATTAGGCAACATGTAAACATGGCCTCCCAATAGCTGTGAATCTAGATCATGACACTCAAAGCCAACATTAAGAGCGATTGGAGGACAATTGGTGGCATCTAAAGCCCTACAATGGTTTGTTTGCTTTGTATTTGCACATGTGAGGGCAGCCACTTTCTCAATCCTATCACCCATAAAGGAAGATTACACTATCATTCGGATGTAAAGCAGCTGCCGAATTGTCACTGATCCATGACCTGCCTTAATTTAACCCATGCATTCCCACCCTCCATACAAAATCCACCTATATACAAACTGCCCTAGACTAATCTCTTTATGGCCGAGGGGATCTCACGGTTAAACATAGCAAGGGCCCTCTGACAAACAAAGACCTCCACAGGCCTGGATTTCCTACACAAGGCCTACTCCCCATAAGGCCCTGCAGGATCATCCGAGTCCCTGATTCTTGCATTAACCCCTCAAGGAAAATGTCAAAAAAAAATTCAATAAAAAGGTGATGACTTTGGAGGATGGCACTTACATTTGCTTTTTAATTTTTGGTGTCATCTGGTCACCTCTTCCAGCCAAACTAACAGAGATTTCATGTGGGCTGATGTTGGTTCCTGCTCGGATACAGCTGTAGGCAATCACAGTGAAGAAGAAGAAGGGGGGGACAAATCCAGGCAGGGGCTTGTCTGTGCAAAGCCAGCCATAAACAAGAGGCCCTGGAATATCAATCCTGTGTCCTTTTAGTGAAGCCACCTACATGCATGTGTCTCCAATTACAGCTACACGGTTCCCCGTGGAACCTTGGCAGATGCCGAAGGTGGTGATGGGGGTAGATTTAATAAGGAACCCGTCCATAGAGTCATTTATGAAAATCCAGCTCCACAACACACATAGGGCACACAGATGGAAATTGCAGAAGGCTAGGGCTTGCTCCAGCAGCAATGCAAACGTCTGACAAAAGCAGAGGCCTTCTCGACAAATCCAACCCCCCCTGTGGTGTATGCACTCAGCCCAGGAAACACAGACAATACACACAACACGTCTCACCATTCTCCATCCCAAGAATATCTTACACCTTAACGTTACGTAAAGCCATGATGACTTCTCCAGAAGATAAAAGAAAAAAAAAACAACAACAAGAACTACATGAGACACTAAAGAGAAATCCCATCTGGGAAAATGAAAGACAGGAATGTATGGAATGTTCATGGAAAACTGTCCCATCTCAAGGCGAGGTGGTCAACAGAAACATGGGGTGGCTGCGCCCTAGTATTATCACCACTTACCCAGTGCAAATATCCCCAAGGCTCCATGGGTTGCCTTATGGTGAGGAGCCTAGTTTCACATTGTGGAGACATTTTCACTATTGTTCTCCATTTTTCTTGATAGAAGCTATTTTAGGAGAGCCAGCAGAAGGCTTGGGGCCGGCCAATAGACTAAAGCGTCAACCAGGGGGGCTGCTGATTTCCTGTTCTAGGAAGTAACCAGGAGATCTCTCCAAGGCGGAATACGTTAGAGGTCCATTCTTAGATCCGTGCAAGCCTTTGTTCCTGTCTTCTTCTCATTCATTACAGCTGCCTCTTGTGTGTCCCTCGATTGCCACGCTCTCTCGTCTCTCCCAGGCCTCCAGCTTATAGACAAGATGCACAAGCCAGCTCACATGAATGCATGCACACTTTTTTTTTTTTTTTTTTTTTTTTTAACAAGACAGGTTTTTCTTTCTCATTTGCAGCTCGGAAATTGGACGTAATTCGGACACACGTCGTCACTCATTTTTCATGGCGTTTTCCATAAACTGAAACAATGGGCACCTGATAAAAAAAAAAGGAGGGGGGGGGGGGGGTTAGAATTAAAATGAGCAATTCCTTACAATATATTTTCAGGAGATTACACGACACGTTGACATCGCAAAGTGGCGGAAACGTATAGGTTAATCGATAGGGATGGAAGATATTAAGGATAAATCATATTATAATAGGACGTAAATAAAAGATATAAATAGTATAATGTAATGCAACATAAAATCATGTAACATGATTATGGTGATATAATTGAACACATTTATTTATGTATAGATATAATGTAACGTTATAAAGCTACATATATGATGGAGGATGTATAATGTAACATACAATATACAGTATACTGTAATATCTAGGATATGATACAAAACATTACTATACAAAAGGTAATGTAACATTATCCTTGCACTATAATGCAACATATATGATCTAGCGATAGTGTATTGCAGTATGTTTGATATAATGCAACACAAAACATAATATAATGTGATATATATAGTAATAGAAAGATCATACATATTGCATTCCAATGTTTTACGTAATGTAACATCCTCTAAACAGATGTAGCAGAGCAGAGTTTGTCATCTGACGACTATATCACGTGCCACCTCTGGTTTTACATAGGACTGCAACTCAACTTAGAACAGGGTTTCCCAACCAGGGTTCCTCCAGCTGTTGTAAAACGAAGGCTGTCCAAGCATGCTTGGAGTTGTCGTTTTGCAACAGCTGGAGGCACCTTGTTTGGGAAATACTGACTTAGAATCTTATCCAGACGAGTTAAGTGACAAATTCAGCTCTGCTACCTTTATAAAGACATATAGGTATTGTGTACATTACCGTGAACTCCTGTTACGTCTTAGCACATGCACGCCCTTTGACCTTTCAATATGGCCCCTCAGCGGCTAAAGGGGTTAGAAACGGCCCAACATGCCTTCACGGTACGCCATAGTGCATTCGCTACGTGACATCATACCAGTAGTAGAACCGTGTGTATTGCAACATAACCCGGCACGACACGACATGCATTATTATGATTCACAGAACATGCAATGCGAAAATCTCTACATCCGCCCGTTTCCCACCTGTGCAATTTGCGGCTATTTACCAAACATGTATTGATAATTTTTGCTTCTAGAAAAAAAAAAAATTATATTTCTGAGCTTTATTGCAGCAGAATATAAAATGTGACCCTCCCCGCCGCCTCGGGTGTAGGCACGAAACAATAAATGTTTTTATTATTGCTAATGCCACGTACCGGCGCAGTGTGTCTTACAGTTAAATGCATACTGAGTGGAAGAGGTACCTTGTTGCAATCTCTTCTCCCTGCCATGTAGGATCTATCCCAACGCAGCTCACTCGCTGCATTGTTCATGAATCTGATCTGCCTCAAACCAGTTCCAGCTGGATCTGGACACCCTGCATAAAGGGGGCTATGGCATCCCTAGGATACAAGCCATTAAGTCCCAAAATCATAGGCCTTTCCTTATCTAATTCTAGCAATATTGCCGCATTATGACCCCCTCCCTGCACCCCCATCCCCCCCCTCCCTCAGGAGTATTAACCATTTAACCTGCATTCATAAGAAGAGGTTTTGCAGGGAAGGACGGAGCGGAGTCGAGCAGGCCCCCACGTCACCGGATCTTGCTGCAGTGTATACGGCTCCTTTTACAACTGGGAGAGAAAAACATTTAAAGAGGGGATTTCCTAAGGACTGGCAGTGTTTGTCTTGGAATGAAAAATAAGTTATTGTTAATAATCCTAATGCATCTGCGGGTGTATAAGGAGCACAATATAGATACTTTGTATGTCACCAATGGGGCACCGTGTACTCCACAGAAAGAATTGACAAGTCAGTTCCTTCTGCAGAGGCCGTAATTTGAATTTCCGCACCACATGATTTTCCGCACTACATGTTTCCGGCATGGAAATTCTGCCGTGTGCACTTTGAAGCAGAATCCCATTGAAAACAATAGGACTTTGCTACGCCGGAATTTCCGAGCTGAATTTATCTGCTCGGAAATTCCGCTGTGTGAACGAGGCCTAAAAGAGAATACTATGGGGGAGATTTATCAAAACCTGTGCATAGGAAAAGTTGCCCAGTTGCCCATAGCAACCAATCAGATCGCTTCTTTCATTTTTCAGAGGCCTTTTTAAAAATTAAAGAAGCGATCTGATTGGTTGCTATGGGCAACTGAGCAACCTTCCCTCTGGACAGACTTTGATAAATCTCCCCCTATAAATTTACATTAGAAATAGAGAAGCAATGGGAAAGAAAAAGTGTTGCACAATTTTCTAGCGCCGGCTGATTTGTTGGCATCTGCCACACACCCCAGTTACCCCAGACCAGACTCCATATACTAGTAAAGACCCCAGACTAGCCTCTTCAGCATTTAGTTAGGATATGGAGCCCAGGAGATTTGTAGGTTCCTCCAGTAGTCTGGGATCCAGTTGTCGTCAGGTAGGTTTATTTATTTATGTTTTTGGGCATTTTAGGCTTATTTATCAAAACTGAAAGCAACACAGGCCTCGTTACCCTTAGCAACCAATGATCAGACATGAAAGCCAGGCTCTCATAGGTTGCTATGGGCAACGAGGCTAGTTTTGTAAATAGGCCCCTCGGTGCTCATTTCTTACACATGTACATATATGCTATGCTATGTAGTATATTTTGTGCTAGATATATAATGCATTGTACTCTTTTTTTTTTTTTAGATCAGTTTCACATGAGCATATTACGACCAAGTGTCCATCCTGGCCCTACCACGGGGGTCAATTGGCCCATACTAAGATTCCTGTGATATTTGTGACGTTGGTTGAATAGATTTACAGCACAAACTACAAGTATTATAGTGTAGGCCATTTGGATTGAGACTGGCATCCATAATACAGATGCAAAAATTACACTTATCTGAGAGCGGCCTAAGGCTTGGTTCACACCACGTTTTGTTAACTACGGCTCCCGTATACGGCTGGGAGGAGGGGGGCGGGGCTTAATCGCTGCGCCAGCACTCAGCCGTATTCGGGAACCGTATTTAATGCATGTCTATGAGCCGACCGGAGTGAACCGCAGTCTCCGGTCGGCTTTGTTTTCGGCCGTATGCGGTTTCCTGACCGCAGGCAAAAACGCGATCGACCGCGTTTTTGCCTGCGGTCGGGAAACCGCATACGGCCGAAAACAAAGCCGACCGGAGGCTGCGGTTCACTCCGGTCGGCTCATAGACATGCATTAAATACGGTTCCCGATTATGGCTGAGTGCAGGCGCTGCGATTAAGCCCCGCCCCCCTCCTCCCAGCCGTTTACGGGAACCGTAGTTAACAAAACGTGGTGTGAACCCAGCCTTACTTAGAATTCACTGCTGCTGAGACCCCCACGATCTCCCTGCAGCACCTGCATTCAATGTGGGGGCTGAATCTCCTGTTTTGGAAACCTTCGGGTTTCCAGGACTGGGGATGTCACATCCCCAGTCCCGGAAACCAGGAGGTTCACGAAACTGGAGATTGAGCACCCACGTGGGTGCTGCAGGGAGATCGTGGGGGGGTCTCAGCAGCGGGCCCTCCACGATCAGACATCTTATCCCCTAGCCTTTGGATAGAGGATAAAATGTTTTTGCCTGGAATACCCCTTTAGGGTGCGTTCCCACAGGGCGTATACGCAGCGTATTTGACGCTGCGCAAAATTTATGGCAGAAGTGGGAAATACGCTGCGTATCCCTTGCTCACTATACACAAAGGCTTTCCGGCAGCAGCCCTATGTGTGTAGTGAGTTTTGTAGGCAGGGCCATGTGCCAGCGTGTCTGTGACGCGCGGCTCCGCCTCCAAAACTCACTACACACATAGGGCTGCCGCCGGAAAGCCGTTGTGTATAGTGAGCAAGGGATACTCAGCGTATTTCCCGCTGCTGCCATAAATTTTGCGCAGCGTCAAATACGCTGCGTATATGCGCTGTGGGAACGCACCCTTAAAGGGGTACTCCGGTGCTTAAACATCTTGTCCCCTATCCAAAGGATAGGGGATAAGATGCCTGATCGCGGGAGTCCCGCAGCTGGGGACCCCCGTGATCATGCACGCGGCACCCCGTTTGTAATCAGTCCCCGGAGCGTGTTCGCTCCGGGACTGATTACCGGCAACCGCAGGGCCGGCGGCGTGTGACGCCACGCCTTCGCCCCCGTGTGACATCACGCTCCGCCCCTCAATGCAAGCCGACGGGAGGGGGCATGATAGCTATCACGCCCCCTCCCGTAGGCTTGCATTAAGGGGTGGAGCGTGACGTCACACGCGGGCGGAGGCGTGATGTCACACGCCGCCCGCCCGCCCTGCGGTCGACCATAATCAGACCCGGAGCGAACACGCTCCTGGCACTGATTACAAACGGGGTGTCACGTGCATGATCCCGGGGGTCCCCAGCTGCGGGACTCCCGCGATCAGGCATCTTATCCCCTATCCTTTGGATAGGGGATAAGATGTTTAAGCACCGGAGTACCCCTTTAAGGAAAGGGCGACAGGGGATGTGGCTATTAGGTTGCTATGTAGTACAATTCTGTTAATCTGGCATCTGTTAGTCCATAAATTCTGTTTATCCAGCACTTGTTTACTGTAATATAATCTGGAATCTCACAGAATGAGAAGCTACTAACAGATCGAAGATAAGGAGTTGTCAGATTTGTATATTGATCTGTTTTAAACCCTTTTTTTGCTAAATGCTACAAGGACCTCCTAATAATTCAGCATATTTCATAATATTGTCTCATCCTGTTGGGCAAATGGGCAGATTATTACTGTAGTTAATTTTGCCTAGTGCTCCCACAGATCCTTGTGTAACTTCATGCAAAGAAATTCCTTTAATCCGGCATCCATGGAATCTGGTATCATGCATACTACGGATATTTTGCGCGGAATCTACTTCTAGCAGAATCCTATTGAGGTCAGTGGGATTCTGACGTGCAATGCACCCTAAAGAAGTTTCGCGGCAGAATTCAGATTCCACATGCATGCTCTATTTCTCCCGTTACTATCTTCCGTCACAAAATAACGTCCGTTATTAATAAAGGGCTATAACAGGTTAAAACGGCTATTAGAAAAATCCCATAGACTATAATGGGATTTTCTAAAGGCCGTATAGGATTTTGTAACTGCCGTTTTACAGCTGATTTTCAGACGGAACTTCGTACGGATCTTTAAAACGGAGTAATTTTGTAGCGTGAAAGAAGCCTTATAAGTTCCATAGTGTGAATGGGCCCTTAGGCTATGTTCACACATCTGGATTTCCGCATTGAAATCCGCATGGAAATTCTGCATGTGTTTATAGCCTTTTAACTTCAATGGGATTCCACGTTCCCATTCACACTGCAGAATTTTTGCTGCGGAAGCCTATTAAAGTTAATGTTTGTTTTTTTTCCAGCTAAATGCGGATGTCGCGCAAAATTTTACTTTTGTAATGAAAATTAACACTTTTGTTCCGTGCACTGTGTATTCAGGCGGAATTCGTACCTTACTGTACAGTTATGTCTACATAGACTGCCGGAAACAAAGGCCTGTGTAGTCAATGCCCTTCCCCCATTCCCCATCCCCTTGCTAGAAGATTAGGAGGGCTACTGTGATTTACAAGGGTTAGGCTCTATCTTCACACATAAAACACCTATTTTACATCTGTACATTTTTCTATAGAATTTAAATGGGAAAATGATGCATTTTCTGGTGCGTAGAATTGCAAAGACCTATATGCATATACAAATGCAAAAAAAAAAATAAAAAATGCAAGATAAAAATGCTTAAAAATTCTCGGCTAGTCGTGCTTGTAAGTACAAGTGTATTTTTAAGCCACAAAATAGGCTGTGGGAAGGTAGCCTAAAGCGCTCTATACCAGAGTTTCCCAACCAGGGCACCTCCAGCTGTTGCAAAACTACACCTCCCAGCATGCCCGGACAGCCGTTGGCTGTCCGGGCATGCTGGGAGGTGTAGTTTTTGCAACAGCAGGAGGCAACCTGGTTGGGAAACACTGATCTACATGCATATTTGTTATGCCGTTCCGAGCCTTCGCTGGCAATCCTATCATGTTAGCGCCTCATACAGCCATCAGAATGATAGAGAGCCCATTGTAAGCCAATAGGATACAGAAGGAGATGTTGGAGTGCTATGGCTACCGTTATGAACTGATTGAGGCCGGGGCTTCATGGTGCTATTTTTGGATACCATGATAGCTGCCCTTCCATAACATCTCCGTAAACCTTGGGCCTAGCGCTAAATAACGGAGCCCTGGCAAGAAGCAGAACCAGGCCCATTTACTGCACTGGGTACAACCCTCCATTTTCTCTTTGCTCATATAAAAAAAAATAATAATTTGGAGAAGCTTCTCCGCTAAGAAGCTAATTCACATGCATGAGGCAGAAACCCCTAAGGATGGGGGGGAGGAGGGCGTAATGTTCCTGCACGAAAAAAAGGGGGGGGGGGGGGGTATGGAAAATTGCTCTACCTGCATATGAAAAATTTACATGTATGAAACTAGGTAAATGCAAATGCAATCTAGACACAATGGCGCAAAAAGCTCTATACTTGCAAAGTATTCGAAAATAAGATCGGTCATAAGGAGCCTATTTAAAAAGGCAAAAAAAATAAAACTAAACGGAGGAGGAGCGGTGCACAAATGGTTACAGTTATAGTGCAGCCCATAACCTAGCAACATGGTCTTTTTATGCAGACATTTCAGCAGCCAGGCAGGCACGTTGTCTTCTTCCATGATACCTTGTGCATTAAAATTTGCAGATATAAAAGGCGTTGCCCCCCCCCCCCCCCCCCCCCCCCCTTCCATAGTCAAGAATGATGGTGCAATGTGATATTATATGTTAGTGACAGAAAAAAATCCAAATGTTCATGTTGCAACCACCTACCTGCAGATCTCTCCAGGAGTAAAAAGGCTTATATACAGAGCCGAGTGAGGCTGTCATGGGAGGGAGGGAGCCCTATGCAAGTGGAGGAAGGAAGCTCGGGCCTGGGCTGACACAAAGGAGCTCCGGCTGCCTGCAGGCCATCCCTGGAATAATGAGGCTTTACCTCTGCTGCCATGACCGGAGGGAAACATGATCCGGCAGGGCGACTCGGATTTCCAAACAAAGAAAAGGCTTCACAGTATGCAAAGAATTAGGCCTCAGCCACAATGGCTAAATAAAATGTAAAAAAATTTAAATTTAAAATAAATTTATTTTTCTGCATTGGTTTGTATCCAGTACAGATCTGTTCCGGATCCGTAAAATAAATTATATAAATATTTTTTATAGATTTTTCGGAGGCTAGGTTCACATCATGATTTAACCATCCAATTATCCAATTAACCATCCAAATTTCATAAAATCAGATAGCAAGAAATTGTATACAATCGTATGTAAAAATGTCTTTGCTATCCGATTTAAAATCGTATCCAAAAGAAAATTCCCTCCGATTTTCAATTAAAATCCGATCCTGTTTTTAAAATTAATATGTATGCCAATGGCAATAAAGTTTTATATATTTGAAGTGTATGTGTTTTGAAGTCTACTGCGAATGCGGACAAAAAAATCATGTGCAATTAATCTGATAGTATTGTACAGTCACACGATTCCATGCGATTTACATAGACATCAATAATAAATCGCTTTGGAATCTGGATGAAAATTCGTGGTCAACCGTGATTTTACCTCCGATCTTAAATCGTGCAAAATTGGATGTGGATCAAAACTGATGCATTTGTTGTCTATCATTAATGAATGGAAGTCAATTTATACGGCTTGGCGTGCAGATTTGTACGATTTCAAAGTAAAAAAAACAAAAACGTAGGATGGTAAAATCGTGATGTGAATGCACCCTAACAAAATTGCGGGACAGATTCTGCTAATACCCACCATAATCTGATACATTGTTGCACTTTGCTATTGTGCATTAGGGTAAGATCATGCTGCGTCCCTGCCCCCATTAATCATATCGGCACCCCTTTTACTTCTGTGGCCAAATGGAGTCACCAAGGGACTCGTTTCGGGACGTATGCGTATGTATAATTTAAAAGCACATTAGCCCCCGGTATGAGTCCACCTAAAATAGATAGGGGTGACTCCGTTCAGCCATAGAAGTGAGGGTATGATCACACTATAATCTGTCCCTTCAGCAGTCCGCCGAAAACAGGATGCCGGTTTAGACTGTTAGCGGGAGCAGCGGAACCATTCACTTCTATGGCCAAACGGAGTCACCTAAGGACTCCTTTCAGACGTATGGGCTATTTCAAAAGCGTAACAGCCCCCTTTATGATTCTGCTCAAAAGAGCGCATACGTCCCGATCTGAGTCACTAGGGGTGACTCTGCTCGGCCTTAGAAGTGAATGGGGTCCGTCGCTCCCATTAACACTATATATCGGCATCCGGTTTTCGGTGGGATACCGATAGATGCGATTAATGGGGGCAGGAACACAATGTGATCATACCCTTATCTCTACTAATATCGGCCTATGTGAGTTGCATAAGGCCAGGTTCACAATGCTCCCGTTGCAGGTACCCAGTGAGAACGTGATGCTGACGTATACTGTGGCGCAGGTACCATTCATTGCCAGAATGAAGGAAGCGGACTACTTTATCGAGCCCTACTAAAACAGCGTATACCAGTATTTTCCAAACTGTAGACCTCCAGCTGTTGCAAATCTACAACTCTCAGCATGCCCGGACAGCCTTTGGCTGTCTTTGCATGCCGGGAGTTGTAGTTTTGCAACAGCTGGAGGCACGCTGTTTGGAAAACACTGGCGTATACAGGGTCAGCCAGTTCGGGACACTGAAATGATTGCCACTGCCCCCCATCACAGTATGCGCCAGCATCCTGTTCTCGGTGGGATGCCAATAGATACTTATTGCGAAAAGTGAAAAAAAGGGAGATGAACCTAGCCTCATTGAGATTTCATGTACTCTCGTCTCACCCCATAGGTGTTATAATGAGCAGTGATGTAACGCACTTGAAGCGTGACAATACACCCTACATTTTTTCATAATGCAATAAAAACAAGAAAATACTAAATAAATAAAAAATATTTTTGTATGGTTTTATGTATGAATTCTAACCTAGGGTTTCAAGCATGCATACAGTTCTATGACTATTCTGTAAGACTTCTAAGGTGTATAAATCTGTAATATCTTATTCATGGTGCGGTTACATTGCATTTTTTGGCGTAAAACACAAACTGTGGTGGCGTTTTGAGATCCTTTTATTAGCAGGACAAACATCCGAGACTGGGTTAGGCGCTGCTCCAGGCGCCCAAACTGAGGGGTGGCTTAGCTGCTCCTAATATGCACAATTATTTTCTAGCATCTCAACTGGTGTATGCTGCCTGGTGGATGGACTTGGATCTGGCGAACGCTTCCACTGCTCTGGCTGGAGCTCTCATGGGTTCGTATGAAACACTGACTAATACCCTGTACAGGTATACCCTGACTTCTAGGTTATTGTCCCCTATTAGGACTGTGGCCAAGGTGTGGTCGATGGTTTCTAGATGCTTTCCATTACCGGTAATGTCTCCCAGGGCACCCCTGTGGGGAAATCCTCATTTTGAGCACCTGCAGGAGTTGGAGGCTGCCAGGTTCTGGAGCGCTCACGGTGTCAAATTTGGGGAGTTTCCTGCTTTCCCTTCGTTCCAAGAAATGTGTGACCGCTTCCATCTCCCTCGGAGTGCCCAGTTTAGGTACTTCCAGTTGAGACATGCGGTGGTGGCGCAGTTTGGCTCCCTTCATGTGACCCCGGCCTTTTCTGAAGTGGAGTTGCTTCTGGGTACCGCTGACCTCACTAAACCTTTGACTCAGGCTAATACATTATTGCAGTCAACGGGTCTGGATCTGTTTGAGCTGGCTTTTGCAAAATGGGTAGATGATATTCCTGAATTGACGGTTGATCAGTGGAAGGAAGTTGTTAAGACCTACTACCCCACAGTGGTTAGAGCTCGAGATCTGCTTATTCAGGTTAGGTTCATCCTTAGATCATATTACACTCCGGTTGGGCTATTCTGTATGGGTATCTCTTCTTCAAATGTTTGTTTTCGGTGTCATGCGGATGTGGGCTCTCTTCTGTATGCTATGTGGAGTTGTCCTTGTGTGGAACCCTTCTGGAGGGAGGTGCAGTTCTTGGCGGACCATTTGGAATTTCCTCATGTGCTTTCCCCTGTTGTTTGTCTGTTGGGTGTTATTGATGACTTAGCCTCGGGCTCCCATAGGCGCCTACTTATTCAGTTCGATACTCGGAAAGTTCTGATTATGGTCTGGAAGAATACTTCTCCTCCTCCTATTGCATGATGGTTTAACCTAGTTAACAAATATGTTCCGTTGTACAGGATGCTGTACATTAGTCGCAAGTGCCCCAAGAAATTTGATAAAATCTGGATGCCCTGGCTCCTTATAGGACAGTCGGTTGTCCCTCCGGAACGAGTTGGTTCCCCTGGGTAGGTTGTCTCTTTCTTGGGAAAGGAAGTTGCAGATACTCCGGGAATGTGTGTCAGTGTGTGTGTTGTCTGCGTTTCTGTTAAGTGTTTTGGTGTCAGCCGGAGGTAGATATCCTTGACTGCTTACGTCAGGTGTGTTGTCCTGCTGCTCATTTGCTCCTGTTTTTATTTTATGTGGTGGGGATGGGTCTATCTCTGGCTGTATGTTGTATTTTTTTATTGTGTTGCTAAATGATTAAAGTTATAAATAAATACTTAAAAAAAAAAAAAAACACAAACTCTGATTTCATACAGAAGCGTTGGGCTTCATGTAAGCATATTTCCCCGTAGAAGCAATGTCAGAGGCCTAACTAGTAGCTTCTGAGCCCCAATGTAAATTCTGCAATAGGGCCCTGTGATGGCAGGCTGTGTGGTGCAGGGCAGATGTTGTTACCCTAGGGGCAGATGGCATGAACCCTATGTATTCATGATGACAGGGCGTGGTTTAGCCTATAACCACCCAAAGGTATACTGAGGGATCCTAGGCTAGGCACGGGGGCAATAAAGACTCCGACACCAGGTTACGGACAACGGTAACTTTACTGAGGGTAGACAGTTGGTAAAGTCTATACAGTTCAGCCAGGGCCCAAGGAGGTGACTGTTGAGGCAGAGACCTTAAGGGCTTGTTGGGACTTGTAGTAGGACTGGACAATTGAATGCAGACCACAATGAGTTGACAGATGACAGGGACTGACTTTGAGTTCTCCAACACTCTGGACACACACACTAGGCATGACTGCACTGGACCTTAGCTTAGCAGAAGAGCAGAGCTCAAAGAGAGCAAAGCTAGCTCCACCCAGGGCTTATTTGGGGGAGACTAGCAGGGAGCCCATAGGTCACCTTCCAATAAGAGAGACCTGGAGCAGTTTGCAAAGGAAGAGTGGTCCAACATCCCGGCTGAGAGGTGTAAGAAGCTTATTGATGGTTATAGGAAGCCACTGATTTGTGCAACCAAATATTAAGTTAAGGGTGCCAATAATTTTGTCCAAACCATTTTTTGTGTCTGGTTTGACATTATGTCCAATTTGCTTTTTTTCCTCCCTTTCTTGGTTTAGTTACAATACACACAAAGAGAATAAACGTGTATAGCAAAACATGTGTTACTGCAATCTTTTTTTGTGAGAAATATTTAATTTTCTAGAAAAATTTCAGGGGTGCCAACATTTATGGCCATGACTGTATGGGATTAATTTGACTTTGTAACTGCTTTCTGAGGACACTCAAGACAACAATATACATAGATTAATGGATTTGGCTGCCGGAGGCTATCTACCCAATGCCTTGGCTGCTGGCCCCTCGGTTCTCCACTCTTCTCCCCAGAACTCAATATACGTTGTTACACTATAAAACAGTGTTACCTGTACATTTATCAATTCTGTCGATCTACGTGCATTATCTAGATATCAGGTGAACCCTCTAGCCAGTAGAGTACTCTGTACACGTGGACAGGAGAGAAAACATTAGACACATAACTATATATTTAGAACTTGTGGACTGGGACGAAAAATAATGTTACAGTACTATCTTAACTATTTGCATACGTGTAGACTACTTTGCCATATGTGAACTGACTGTGTGGTACATAACTTTAAATTATGAGTTAATCTTTGTACCTGGTGGGAATTTGTCATGGCGGTGAGGTAGTGCTGGGAGCACTGGTAGATCTTCAGACACAACTTGATTCGGTTTCAGTGAACGACTTGTGGCTTAGACTTTTGTACTTTGTATACATCAGAGTCCGGATAGGGTATGGCTGTCACCTTGTACAGTTCTGTCTCCCAGATAGAGTCTAACTTGTGGGTCCTTGGAAACTGCTGCAGCCAGACTTTATCGCCCAACTGAAGTGGTTTGGCAGAAGCATGATGGTTATATTCCTCCTGTTGTCTCTGCTGGGCCTGGTCCCTCTTCTTGCTGACAATTTCTTTGACCTCTTGGATTCCCCTCTGGTGGTCAGAGTCCCACTCCAGGGAGGCTTGCGGAGAGTTGTTGAAAGGGGCTTGGAGCCCAAATGTTCGGTCTTTAGGTAGCTGTCCATGGCGCCCCATCATCAAGTAGAAAGGGGTGTACCCCGTAGAACAGTGGACTGTGTTATTATAGATCTCCAATAGTTCGGGCAGCAGTCGGGGCCACTCTTCTTGTCTTGACAAAGAGGCAGCTCGCAACATGTGAATAAAGACTTGGTTAATGTGCTCACAGAGCCCGTTCTCCTGGGGGGGGGGGGGGGGGGATAAGTAGTATTCCGGAGTTTCTTGCAGCCATGTAATTGACGCAGCTCTTGGAAGAGTTGGGCCACAAAGGCCATTCCCCGGTCCCTTAGGACAGACTCCGGACAACCAAGGGTTTGCACCCAATTGGAGTAGAACATCTGGTCTGCTATCTTGGCTGTAAGTTCTTTGACGGGTACAACGACAACCCATTTAGTGTAGTGATCCACCATGGTGACAGCATAAGTGTGCCCGGACCAGGTAGGAGATAACTTGACATGGTCTAGCGTGACCAACTGGTTAGGCCTTTCACTCTGGATGGAATGGAGGGGTGCTCTTGCGTCCTTGCGCACGTTCTTGCTGACCTTACAGACAGCACATTCACTGCACCATTTCTTCACTACGCATTTCGATCCAATAGAATCTTCGCCTGACAGTAGCTTCGGAATTGTGAACTCCAAAGTGTCCCGACTTCATGGTATGCATTGAGGACCATCGCCGCGTCTCTTCGGGGAACCAGAATCTGATGAAGTGGATCACGAGAGACCGGATCCAAAGAATTTCGGCACAACAGCCCTTTGTGCACAAACAGTCGCTTCCTCTGTCGCCACAGATGTTTCAGCTCATAATCCCACTGGGCCCGACGTAGACAGTGGTGGTCCAACATATGCCCCATGACTCGACTTTCATCTTAAAGAGTCTTCCAGGTGTACAGGTCTTCCTTAACCTTTTCGGACCTGGGTTCACCGTCCATCAGGGCGGTCACAACATTCTGGTTCATGAACCGTTGATAAAAGGGGGGCATCTCCATGTCCTCCCACTCGTCTTCGTCAGGTGGTTCTTCACCAGGGGTCATCCGAGACAGTACATCGGCATTGACATTTAATTGGCTAATCTTGAAGCCCAACATTGTTCGATGGCACCCATCTTGGCAGTGTTCAGGTGGGCCAATGGGTTATTATCCATGTAGACAGTAAATGGCGTGGCAGCCAAGTAATCTTTGAACTTTTCGGTCATGGCCCATACCAGAGCAAGAAGTTCTAACTTGAATGAGCTGTAGTGTGCATCTTTCTTCTCTGCCCCTTGCAGGTTACGACTAGCATAGGCAACTACTCGCTCTTGCCCTTCCTGGACTTGGGACAGGACATCTTCCAGACCTTCGAAACTGCCATCGGTATATAACCGGAACGGCTGACTGTAGTCTGGGTACGCCAGGATGGTTGGTTCTGTCAGCAGACATTTAAGAGTTCGTAATGCTGTCTCTTGCTCTTTGGCCCATTCAACAGGTAGTTTCCCATTGTAGTTCTCCTTCGCCGTACCCCGTAAGAGAGCTGTGAGGGGTTCTGCAATCTGGGCGAAGTGGGGAATGAAGCGGCGGTAGTAGCTGGCAAATCCCAGGAAGTTCCTGACATCTTTCACCGTGCATGGGGTAGGCCAGTTCTTGACAACTTCCACCTTTTCAGGATTGGGCTGGACTCCCTCGGCGCTGACAACATGACCCAGGTAGTGTACCTGAGGTTTAAGCAAGTGACACTTTGAGAGCTTAATCTTCAGCCCTTGCTTGATCAGGACTTGGAAGACGTCTGACAGATGATTGAGGTGTTCCTGGTAGGACTTGGAATACACGATGACATCGTCCAGGTACAATAGGACACTTTGAAAACACTGAACACTGAAACGTAGCAGGGGCATTACATAGCCCAAACGGCATATATAGTCTCCCCCATATAAGCCCTGGGTGGAGCTTCTCTCTCTTTGAGCTCTGCACTTCTGCTAAGCTGAGGTCCAGTGCAGTCGCTTAGTGTGTGTGTCCAGAGTGTTGGAGACCTCAAAGTCAAGTCCTGCAGACACCATTAAGTCATGTAAGTTAAAGTCACAGCTTTATGAGTCAAGTCAGTCCTTGTCATCTGTCAAGTCAGCATGGTCTGCATTCAATTGTCCAGTCCTACTACAAGTCCCAGAAAGCCCTTAAAGGGGGTACTCCACTGGACAACATTTTTTTTAAATCAACTGGTGGCAGAAAGTTAAGCAGATTTGTAAATTACTTCTATTAAAAAATCTTAATGATTCCAGTACTTATCAGCTGTTAATATGATCCACAGGAAGTTCAGGACGTACTAGCAAAAAAAAAAAAAAAAAATAGGATGGTGGGAGCTACCCTTTAAAGTAAAAGGAGTCATGGGCTGATACGGCCGGGGTACAGGAGTGCCCGGTTTGCCCCTCCCCCCCCGGATCCGGCACCCGTATGTACAAAACGTGGTGTGAATGTACCCTTATATGGGGGAGACTAGCAGGGAGCCCATAGGTCACTCGTGGGATCATCTGGTCTATGGTACCTCCTGGGTAACAATCACATAACATATCACATGGTATAATTCTAAAAGCAACATTCAATTTTATAACACTTTACATAGTAAAACAAATTTACAACGGGGAAACAAGTGCAGGGGGCCCTGGGGACACTGAAGGAGGCTGCCTGACAGGAAAGCAGGAGAACGGGGTAATACCTCCTGTACTGGGTCACCACAGCCCAATGTGCCATTTATAATATTGGTCTCTTATGGCCAGTTGGGCCACCTTAGACATCAGGGACTCTATGTGTGTGCTCTTGCAAGTGCTATTAAGCAGCTCAGGCTGTGCCGCCTTGGCCACTTTAGAACAGGTGGCGCAGTGGCATGGTTGGCCCGACCATGGACCCAATTGCCACAAAAAAAGGGGCAGCACATTGAAAAAGTCTCATGGTAGGGCCGGCCCTGGGTCTCATGATAGGGCCGGCCCTGTGTCAGTATAAATAGATCAGGAGATCACTTGATCTTCATTGGACAGGAAATACACAAAAACAGCCATAATTGTATCAATGCGACATCTTGGTCAGACTTGACCTTTCTTAAGTTCAACCGACTGATACAGCACCTCGCAAGGGGCACTAGGTATGCATCTGTAAGGCCATGTTCACACATCAGAATTTCTGTGCGGAATTCCGCTTGGAATGTCCGCACAGAAAAATCCTCTGCAATAGAGTTCCATTGAACTCCAGATGTTTCCAGCATGAAAGAATTAACCTGACTGCACGGAATGCATTGCCAGCTATGAGACATCATATTCCTGTGCGGTCCTAGTACCGGCATGTTATGTCAGTGCCCGCAGTTTGCGGAATGTTCACAAACTGCATCCAGAGATTTTCCGTGCGGACATTCCGTAGTATGAACATAGCCTTTCAAAGAGCAGGGCAACTTACCTCATCTTTATTCCTTAGCTGGGGTCTGCTGTGTCCCTGATGACAAGTTGGTTGACTTATATCTGGGGGTTCAAAGGTTTATAGGGCTATGCAGGGTAACGCAGCAGGAACTTTACTCACTCCTGGGAAATCTGGCTATTCTCTTGGCCCAGGATGTTAGTGGATGTTTACTGGGAAGACTGGGAAGGTCGTCAGCTTTGGCATCACTTCCTGGGTCACTGTTTTTCAAAGAGGGGTAGATGACTTGACTTTCTTGAGGTCAGTGTGCAATGAAAGGCTTAAGGCATGTAAAGAGGTCTATGGATATGAAAGGACTAATCACAATGGCCTAACTCTTGATTATAATACATCCAAAAATATACTTTATTGAAAACATAATGACACCATGTACATCATTGGATGGCACAAACGGGAAAGACTAAACAATAGTTCTCATAGCAGATGAAAAGGTAAGAAAATGAAGTACTAAATATTAAACCTCAAAATGAAAGTATAAACAAAAAACATTAAACAAAGTGAAACAGAGAAAGTACAGGCCCATAACAAACTAAGCAATAGAAAACACAGAGTATTATTGCCAGCCATAAGCAGAGTCAAAACCCATGTGCACCTACCCCAACATACGTTTCGCAAGGAGCGCTTCATCAGGGCATGTCAATACTCTTGAGTATGATGCAGTGGTTGTCATCACTGTGTTGATCTAAGTATAAGCTGTTTTCTCCAATTTTCCCCAGGGCTTTCATGGCCAAGACTTGTCGGCATGGGAAAAGTGTATCATTGGTGTTGTCCACAACTGAGGAGCTGTTTTTCAGACAAGTCCAAACATCGGTGCTGTGCAGGTCAATGCAGGCCCACTATTCTTAAATAATGACAGATGTCCCTTCAACTATACCAATTTCTGATGTTTAAAAAAAATGCACTAGTCTTACATGCTGAGACACATTCCTTTATATCATAGCCTCCTAGCTAGGTCTGGGATCATGGAGAGTTCAACACAGTGGCTGCTGGAGGTTTTTAGTGCTGACAAGTATAATATAGGGCTAGAACAGGTGTAGGCGCTGGAATGGGGATTTATACCTTAGTCTTTCCTTGTCTTTTTAATTTGTTGGTCTTGTTCACTTTAGTGCAGGTACTCTCTGTTTACATCTTGAATAATATTTTTTGGAGGTAGAAGAATGGTGAACAGCTGATCCTCTCCAAAGAGGAACTGCATATATGCTGAAATGGCTATAGTGTGAAGCAGAGAAATTCTAGATTATTGGGTACTCCCAAAATCATTGACTTTCACATAGGAGGAATGATAAAAAATATAGAAGGAACCTAGTTAACTTGGTATGGCTATTGCCTGGGGTTCATATGGTGTGGTCAGAGATGGCCCTCATGGTGGCTCTTATGGTATGGTGGCATGCCTGGGACCGTATGAAAGGGTTGATGTTCCTGAAGGGATACGGCAAATGATTTAGGTAAAAATAGAGGAATGGTCAGAACTGACACTGACATATATTGTGGATAAGTGCAAGATAATGCACCTGGGGCGTAAAATCACAAGGGCAGAATATAGAATATGTGATACAGTCCTTACCTCCATATCTGAGGAAAGGGATTTAGGGGTCATTATTTCAGAAGACTTAAAGGTAGGCAGACAATGTCATAGAGCAGCAGGAAATGCTAGCAGAATGCTTGGGTGTATAGGGTGAGGTATTAGCAGTAGAAAGAGGGAAGTGCTCATGAGTGTATAGGGAGAGGTATTAGTAGAAAGAGGGAAGTGCTAATGGGTGTAAAGGGAGAGGTATTAGCAATAGAAAGAGGAAAGTGCTCAAGGGTGTATAGGGAGATGTATTAGCAGTAGTGAAGGAAGTGCTCATGGGTGTATAGGGAGAGATATTAGCAGTAGTAAGGGAAGTGCTCATGGGAATATAGGGAGAGGTATTAACAGTAGTGAGGGAAGTGCTCATGGGTGTTTAGGGATACTTATTATCAGTAGAAAAGGGGAAGTTTAAATGGGTGTACAGGGAGAGGTATTAGCAGTATTGAGAGAAGTGCTAATGGGTGTATAGGGAGAGGTATTAGCAGTAGAAAGAGGAAAGTGCTCATGCCGCTGTACAGAGCACTGGTAAGACCTCACGTATCTCCAGCCAGAAGGATATAGATACATTAGACAAAGTTCAGAGAAGACACTAAACTAGTACATGGACTGCAGGATAAAACTTACCAGGAATGGTTACCAGGAAGGGCCTTTAAGAAATAGTCCTGTATCAAAAAACATATCCCCTATCTGCAGGGGATAAGTGTCAGACCGCTGGGACCCCCCCCCCCCCTCAATCTCCCACCCTGCGCCCTGGCTCTCTGTAATCAGTTTGTCAGCCATGGCACGAAGCTGTGGTCGACATGCCCCCTCCATGTATCTATGGGAGAGCTGGAGATAAATGAACGCTGTATCTCCAGCCCTCCCATGGAGATATATGGAGGGGGCATATATACTTATTTTACTGATTTGATAATGAAACCTTTTTTTCTAATCTGTTTCAGTTCTCTAATTGTGTTTTTGTGTTTTTTTTCTTTTAGTACATTATATAAAAGTGTATAAAGAGTGCAGCCATCAGGCATTTCTCTACGGCTCCATTGGGGGACACAGACCATGGGTGTATGCTGCTGTCTCTAGGAGGTTTGACACTATGGCAACAAGAAAAGTCGGCTCCTCCCAGCAGGATATACCCGCCTCCAGGCCACTGAGGTAATCAGTTTTAGCTTAGTGTCTTAAGGAGGTAGACATGGTCTGGAGTTCTCCCCAGACCAGGTCTTATGTTTTATTATTTTCCTAGATTTAGGGATGTGTCTGTTTTCAGGTGGGGACTCAGGAACTGCGACTCACTGTTTCCCCATTGCGATTGAGGGGGCATGGACATGGCGTCATGTACTGTCAACCCCCTCTCGCCAACGATCAGCGCCTGGGGTTGTACCTCATGGGTCCGGGTCCCCCTACCTCCCTGCTCGCCTCGCTTGCACATGGTAGCCCAGCATGATGCAGATGACAAAAAGCTGGCTGAAGACTTCTTAGTAAGACTTCATGAGGTAAGTTTTTCTGACTAAGGTGAGTATTTTCCCCTTTTTTTCTTTAGGTGAGGATTTTCAACATCTGGAGACCCCCAATTTTCGGTCCACTCTTTTACATGGGGACTGTTGGGGCTGGCCAGGAGGGATTTCCCTCCTTTTCTTTATGGGGGGTTCTTTATTATACTGGGGCTGAGCAGGCATGTATGATGTATGTGTGGTGTTTCACAGTTTATTATGTGTGGTGGTGTTTCACAGTATTACCTCATGCCTCATGCAGCCGCGGTGCATATCTCTCCTTGTGGGCGCTCGGCGCCCGTTCTTACTTTCATTTTGGCAGTGCGGCTGCCGACAGTATCTCGCCCGCTCCCTCCCTTCCCCCGCAGGAGCATATGCGTTCGTATATGCGCTCTGGGCCGTTCTTACTTTAGTTTCGGCAGCACTGCTGCCGACAGTAAGCCTCGCCCCGGAGCGGGCGCCATTAAGGACGGGGCTTTACTTTTCTTCATTTCGGCAGTGCGGCTGCCGACAGTATGTCCCGCCCCCTCCCTCCCTTTCCCCGCAGGCGCATATGCGCAGGCGCCATTAAGGTCCGGCCTGTATTTACTTAGGCAGCCCGGTGCGCGTTGACTCCGTCCACCCAGAGCCGCCGAAGCCTGCATAAGGGCGTGAACTAAGTCCCAATCAGCGCTGTGCGCACATAGGGATTTTTTGTTGCAGGGCCAATCACAGAGCCCTTGTGTTTAGCAAAGCCCCCTCTGGCTATTGGTTCAGAGGTTTTCTCATGTCAGCCGCAGTTCTCATGGGCATTGCAAAATGCTACTCACAGCTGCCTTAGGGACAAAGGTTGAAACTTAAAAAATGTCCGGTTCTGCTGAACCACTTGTTCGGCCTGCACCACTGCTCCCCCAGACCCCCCTGCTATTCTACCCCGGTTGTTCTTCCAGACCCGGTGGATTTGGCCACCCCTCCAGACTGAGTTCCCTCCCTCTGCCAGTCCATATCCGACTTGGCTCAGGTCTCCCGGTATGTGATAACTGCCGTGGAGAGGCCCTCCCTACACTGGCCCTCCGGAGGGTCCCGCTCCCCCCCCCTATATTGCCGCTCTCGCAGCGTCATAGGGGTGTTCATCTGACTCATCCCCCGAGTCTTTGGGCAGGCACGGGCACTCCCCTCACAGGCATCGCTCCGTTGCTCCCTGTTGTAGCATGCGTCGCTCCCCTAGTGGACACTCCCATGGTCGCCGCTCTGGCTCTCCAGACCCGCGTACCAGGTCAGTCTCTCCCTCTTCCAGGGCCGCCTCACATGTTCACATTCACCTGGATAACTTGTGGATGAAGTTTCTGATCGGCCTCTGATTCAGAGGACCGCACGGATATGTCATACATGGTGCACTCATTGGTTTCGGCCATAAGAGACACCTTCCATCTAGAGGACCCAGGAACTTCGGACCTGGCTCCAGAAGTTCCCTTTCATCATGCCCGACCCCTTCCAGGGCTGCCTCACCTCGTTCCCATTCTCCTGGAGAACTTGTGGATGAGGTTTCCGATTTGGCCTCCGACTCTGAGGACCACAAGGATATGCCTGATGTTATGTACTCATTGGTTTTGGCGATAAAAGACACCTTCCATCTAAAGCACCCAGGAACTTCGGACGTGGCTCCAGAAGTCTCCTTTCTTTGTGCCCGTCCGGCACCCAGGACTTTCAGCTGTCACGCTGAATTTGACGTCCTGCTGGAATCCGCCTGGATGCACCCTGACAAGAAGTTTCAGGAAATGAAGAAGGCTCAGGCGCGGTATCCCTTCGCCAAGGACCTCATTGCTCGGTGGACCTCCTCTCCAACTGTGGATCCTGTGGAGATTTTCTGTGTTCTGCTTCCATGCGCAGCCTGGGCTGCCTTTGCCACTGGCTACCTGGTAGCCCTCCGTTGCTCCATGTGGTTTAATGCCTGGAAAGCGGTCACCGCCTTCAGGAAGTGAGGCAATGGACGAAGAGCTCATTATTCCCTCTGGATAAGACTCGCAGAACCACTTTGTCGGAAGTCCTTCTCCTTCCGGTCCTGCGGACCCTTGATACCAACAAGGGTCCAGCCAGGCGCCTTCACGGGCAGGGGGCTCCCTCTTTCCTAACCCGTCCCTCCTGGAGGTCGGCTAACCGTTCCGGCCGTTTTGCGGCACCTGTAGGCCTACCTCGGCCTGAAGGGTCGCCCCCACCTGCCGACTTGTCACGGGTGGTTGGTCGTCTCTTACTCTGGCGGGATGCTTGGACCACGCACATTCAGGATCGAATTTGCCTCCCTTCTTTGGGATTGCTTTTTCCTTCCCGGACCCCCCCCCCCCCCCCCCCCGGTCCCCCTCTCTAGCGAAGGCAGTTCGGGACACGTTCCAGTTCCCTTTCATCCAGGGAGTAATTTTCCAGGTTCCTTCAGGGGGACTTTTTCGAGGTTTTCATTCCAACCTCTTTGTGGTCCCCAAGAAAGGCATTTCTGTTCGCCCAATCTTGGTTCTCGAGCATCTCATCCAGCACATTCTGAATGGAGTCTCTCCGTTCGGTGCTGGCGTCCATGGGTCAAGGGGAGTTTTTCTTCCTCGGTGGACATCAAGGATGCCTGCCTCCATATCTCAATATTCCGGTCATCAGTGGTACCTCCGCTTTGCAGTCTTGTCGGTCCCTTCTATGGTGGCTACGTTTCCCCCTGACTGGGGAGGTGTTTTCAAGGACCGGCCTGTCTGGGCCTTGGTCCCCCAAGAAGTCCTCCTCGTCATCAACATGTTAGGACTAGGGCAATTCTATCTTTGCTTGCTTCGTTGGGAAATTCCCTTCTGGGCGGGGCTCAGCTTTCCGGCCATCTCAGCGATCTTCATTCCGGACATACTCAACTGGGAAGTGGTCTGTCCCAGCCGGTTCTTAGCCGTCCGAGGCGAGTGGTCTTACATCCGGAGGTGTTTGCGGTGACAAGTTCAAGTTCAATCTCTTTGTGGACCTTCAGTTATTTTATGCACCTATCGTTACTGGGAAGGGCGGCGATAGGCCGGAACATTGATTCAGCATACCAGCCCTCAGCCTGGCGTCACGAACTCTGGGGTTAACATTAACCCCTTCTATACCTATACCATACCACCACTACCATACACCCCCCAAGGGCTACCACAAAGCCTTTTTGGCATTGCACGAACAGGATTCGGGTGTGTGCCCACCATTGCCACTAGTGAAAGTGTACTCCCCCCAAGAAGGGAACTTTATTAATGTACTGTGACTTATACTCCGGAGTAAGGGGTTGCGCGCATGGTGCTGTGTGGAAGAAGTGCGCATGTAAAGTAAGGGGGAGGCGAACAGTACTGCGGAGCTACAAGTCAGCGCGGGACATCCCAACGCACGTGATCCAGAGACCCTGCCCACCGAAGCCCTCGGTGCCGCGGCGGCCATTTTGTCGGAGCCTAGGGCCAGAAACCAACAAAGAGAGGCAGCCCAGTGTGGGAAATGACGCAGAGTGCGCCAACAGGCTCGAAGCTGTGAAGAACCAAAACAGTACGGGACTCTGAGACATCAGATTACCGAATTGAAGTCGCTTCAGCTGCCGATCCACGCACTCAAATTTCAATTAAAGGCTGTTGAGTTTCAGGTCACCGCTCTCAAATTTGAAATCTACGCTCTCAAGTTCCAGATTAAAGAACAATTGCGTATTTCCCTGGGACCTAGGAATCCAAGGTCTATTTAAAGGGCCAGCCTACCAAATACCGAAATGTTGAAACCTGCTGTCCCACAGTCCCCACCTGAACAGCAAGGGGGCTATGCTCCAGAGGCCCAGTCCACCCTCAGCTAGAAGAATGTTGCCGCCTTCACCAACACTCTCGACCTCCCAAGGGCACACCCTGCCTGTGATGCCAGCAAGACCTCCAACACAGGCGGAGCAGGACCCAACCAGTCCACCTTCAGTCTCTCCCTATGTGTTGGGAGCCCCAGTTGCTGCACCTGTCTTCTCTGGGAATCCTGTGCTTCCCACCTACAATGGTGATCCTTTTACATTAAGAGACTTTAAAGAAAAATTCTACAGCCTCTTTGCATTTTATGCACTTCCCCCTCATCAACAGGTACAACTGCTTCTGGGACAACTCCAGGGACCCACCTTGGAAGAACTTCGCACCTGGCCAGTGGCTGATAAGGCCACAGTGGGACAGATTTTTGAAGGACTTTCTCAAGTGTTTGAATCTCACTCCCCCTTGGAGGTACGCCTCCGACTCTATGAACGACGCCAGAAGCAAGGTGAGACTCTCCGAGCATATGCAGTGGCTTTGCAGAGCACATTAGAGGCGGTACAGAAGTTGGACGGCATCACGCCCGATCAGGGCAATCGAGTACTGATGGACTGTTTTATAGAGGGGGCGCTAAACAAATGGGACAGGACCCAACTTAGGATGCTGGCCATGCAGAATCCCGACATGGCCTTCCCGGCCTTTAAGAGACTAGCGGTGAATGTAATAGAGTCAGGACCTCAGAAACTAGTGTTCCTGCTACAGACTCTCAGGGTCCTTCGCCCCCAACTGCCTGTCCCTTCTCAATCTGCCCCACCAACAACTTCTCCTAGTCCTTGGACATCTGACTTACAAGACATTAAACAAGACATTGAACAGTTAGCCAAAGCCTTTAAAGAGATGGCAGTACGGTCAAACCCTTCCAGATCTGCCACACCACCACCTTAGAAGGCTGACTCTCGCCCTGTCACTCTACCTAGTGTTCCTCCTGTGAGACCACCTGGGAGCCAAAGACCCGATTGTAGTTATTGTAACAAGAATGGACACTGGAAGAGCCAGTGCTGGGCTTTAAACGAGCGTCCCCTGGGGACGAGGACCGCACCCCAGGAGTAGAGATTGAAGGTCCAGAATCAACCAGCGACAAGAAAGGACTGGCTATGTATGTAGCTGCTTGCCCGTATGTACAGCTGATGATCAAAGGTGTCCGGTTACAAGCTCTGATAGATACGGGGTCTCAGGTATCCACTATCCCACAGGGGGTTTTCTATAAATACTTGTTACGCCTAGCGCTCCGGGTCCCCGCTCCTCCCCGGAGCGCTCACGGCGTGTCTCTCCCTGCAGCGCCCCGGTCAGTCCCGCTGACCGGGAGCGCTGCACTGTCATGGCCGTCGGGGATGCGATTCGCACAGCGGGACGCGCCCGCTCGCGAGTCGCATCCCAGGTCACTTACCCGTCCCGGTCCCCTGCTGTCATGTGCTGGCGCGCGCGGCTCCGCTCTCTAGGGCGCGCCAGCTCTCTGAGACTTAAAGGGCCAGTGCACCAATGATTGGTGCCTGGCCCAATTAGCTTAATTGGCTTCCACCTGCTCCCAGACTATATCTGCTCACTGCCCCTGCACTCCCTTGCCGGATCTTGTTGCCATTGTGCCAGTGAAAGCGTTTCCTGTGTGTTCCTAGCCTGTGTTCCAGACCTCCTGCCGTTGCCCCTGACTACGATCCTTGCTGCCAGCCCCGACCTTCTGCTACGTCCGACCTTGCTCTTGTCTACTCCCTTGTACCGCGCCTATCTTCAGCAGTCAGAGAGGTTGAGCCGTTGCTAGTGGATACGACCTGGTTACTACCGCCGCTGCAAGACCATCCCGCTTTGCGGCGGGCTCTGGTGAATACCAGTAGTAACTTAGAACCGGTCCACTAGCACGGTCCACGCCAATCCCTCTCTGGCACAGAGGATCCACCTCCTGCCAGCCGAATCGTGACAGTAGATCCGGCCATGGATCCCGCTGAGGTGCTGCTGCCAAGTCTCGCTGACCTTACCACGGTGGTCGCTCAGCAATCGCAGCAAATTGCCCAACAAGGACAGCAGCTGTCGCAGTTGACCGCCACGTTACAGCAACTTCTGCCTCTGCTACAGCAGCAACCAACTCCTCCACCAGCTCCTGCACCTCCTCCGCAGCGAGTGGCCGCTCCTAGCCTCCGCTTGTCCCTGCCGGACAAATTTGATGGGGACTCTAGACTCTGCCGTGGATTTTTGTCTCAGTGTTCCCTGCATATGGAGATGTTGTCGGACTTGTTTCCTACAGAACGGTCTAAGGTGGCGTTCGTAGTGAGCCTTCTTTCAGGAAAGGCCTTGTCTTGGGCCACACCGCTCTGGGACCGCAATGATCCTGCCACAGCCACAGTCCAGTCCTTCTTCGCTGAAGTCCGGAGTGTCTTCGAGGAACCAGCCCGAGCTTCTTCTGCCGAGACTGCCCTGCTGAACCTGGTCCAGGGTAATTCTTCAGTGGGCGAGTACGCCATCCAATTTCGTACTCTAGCTTCTGAATTATCATGGAATAACGAGGCTCTCTGCGCGACCTTTAAAAAAGGCCTATCCAGTCGCATCAAGGATGTGCTGGCCGCACGAGAGATTCCTGCCAACCTGCAAGAACTTATCCATTTGGCCACCCGTATTGACATGCGCTTTTCTGAGAGACATCAAGAGCTCCGCCAGGAAAAAGACTTAGATCTCTGGGCACCTCTCCCACAGTCTCCGTTGCAACCTACGCCTGGGCCTCCCGCCGAGGAGGCCATGCAAGTGGATCGGTCTCGCCTGACCCAGGAAGAGAGGAATCGCCGTAGGGAAGAAAATCTTTGTCTGTACTGTGCCAGTACCGAGCATTTCCTGGTAGATTGCCCTATTCGTCCTCCACGTCTGGGAAACGCATGCACGCACCCAGCTCACGTGGGTGTGGCGTCTCTTGGTTCTAAGTCTGCTTCTCCACGTCTCACGGTGCCCGTGCGGATTTCTCCTTCAGCCAACTCCTCCCTCTCAGCCGTGGCCTGCTTGGACTCTGGTGCCTCTGGGAATTTTATTCTGGATTCCCTGGTGAATAAATTCCGCATCCCGGTGACCCGTCTCGTCAAGCCGCTCTACATTTCCGCAGTCAACGGAGTCAGATTGGATTGCACCGTGCGTTACCGCACAGAACCCCTCCTGATGTGTATTGGACCCCATCGTGAAGTGATTGAGCTCTTCGTCCTCCCCAACTGTACCTCTGAGGTCCTCCTCGGTCTGCCATGGCTCCGGCTTCATTCTCCCACCCTTGATTGGACCACCGGGGAGATCAAGAACTGGGACTCTGCCTGCCATAGGAAGTGCCTCTCCCCCCCTCCCAGTCCCGTCAGGCAAGCCTCAGTGCCTCCTCATGGCCCCCGTCCTGGTGACACACTGCCCCGTGCCAGGCTTCGCCCTCTGCCCTCCCTCCCCATTCCCACTCCTGCTGTACTGCCTGCCGTTGAGGAAACCCTCCATTCTTTCCCGGTGTCCTCATCCCAGGGGAGGCAGTTACCGGACAAAGAAAAGGGGAGACCTAAGGGGGGGGGTACTGTTACGCCTAGCGCTCCGGGTCCCCGCTCCTCCCCGGAGCGCTCACGGCGTCTCTCTCCCTGCAGCACCCCGGTCAGTCCCGCTGACCGGGAGCGCTGCACTGTCATGGCCGTCGGGGATGCGATTCGCACAGCGGGACGCGCCCGCTCGCGAGTCGCATCCCAGGTCACTTACCCATCCCGGTCCCCTGCTGTCATGTGCTGGCGCGCGCGGCTCCGCTCTCTAGGGCGCGCGCGCGCCAGCTCTCTGAGACTTAAAGGGCCAGTGCACCAATGATTGGTGCCTGGCCCAATTAGCTTAATTGGCTTCCACCTGCTCCCAGACTATATCTGCTCACTGCCCCTGCACTCCCTTGCCGGATCTTGTTGCCATTGTGCCAGTGAAAGCGTTTCCTGTGTGTTCCTAGCCTGTGTTCCAGACCTCCTGCCGTTGCCCCTGACTACGATCCTTGCTGCCAGCCCCGACCTTCTGCTACGTCCGACCTTGCTCTTGTCTACTCCCTTGTACCGCGCCTATCTTCAGCAGTCAGAGAGGTTGAGCCGTTGCTAGTGGATACGACCTGGTTACTACCGCCGCTGTAAGACCATCCCGCTTTGCGGCGGGCTCTGGTGAATACCAGTAGTAACTTAGAACCGGTCCACTAGCACGGTCCACGCCAATCCCTCTCTGGCACAGAGGATCCACCTCCTGCCAGCCGAATCGTGACAATACTGAGGCCCAGAAAGGTTGTTTGACCCTCAGGAAGCGGACTTCAGAGTAATTGCAGGGAACGGGAAACCAGTACCCAGACATGGTTACTGGGAGCCCACGGTGCAGGTGGGAAAACGTGTTAGGAAGGCAAGGGGTGATCGTCACAAATGTTAGAGATGAGGGAGCAGCCGATTTCATTTTAGGCATGAACACTATGCGGCACTGTTTTGATGATATTGTCTGTGCACTGCATGCATCTCTCACTCACTTGTCACCCCCAGGCTGGCGAGCTGCCCAGCACCACCTCAAAATCCTCCAAGCAGAACAGAAGTTCGTAAATCATCATGGAGAAATCTGTCGAGTAAGGACTCAAGATATCCGAGCCGTTAGTCTACAGCCATAGACAGAGACAGTTATTTGGTGCCGTGCCCGACCCGGGGTGAAAAATCAAGATTACCAAGCGTTCTTAGAGACCCTTCTGCTGGAAGATTGTCCCTTGGTGCGAGCTGCTAGAAGCCTGGTAACCGTACGGAATGGGAAGGTCCCCGTGAGACTTATCAATCTCTCTCAAGTTGCTGTCCAACTACCCAAGTACACCCCAGTGGCTACTTTACACCATCTAGACGTTAGAGATGTAGTCTCGAAGTCACAGGTGGTTCAACCTGGACCTGATCAGAACCCTGCAGAACCTTGGTGGAACCAACTACAGATAGGAGACGAAGATACCCCCAAGGGACAGGTGGAAGGAGTCATCCAGGTGGCTAAGAAACATCAAGAAGCTTTCAGCAAATTTCCCACAGACTTTGGCAGGACCGCCATGATCAAACATAGGAGTCTCACCGGAGACAATCCACCCATTAAAAATTGCCCTGTGGCTCCTGGGATGTATCAGACCATAAAAAATGCTGGTGGAGATGAAAGAGGCCGATGTCATCCAAGAAAGCCAGAGTCCGTGGGCTGCACCTTTGGTCCTGGTGAAAAAGAAAGATGGCACCATCCGCTTTTGCGTAGATTACCGGAAACTAAACAACATAACTCATAAGGATGCCTATCCTCTCCCACGCATTGAAGAATCCTTGACTGCGTTGGGGTCTGCCGCCTACTTTTCCACACTGGATCTGACGAGCGGCTACTGGCAGGTGCCAATGGCAGAAGAGGACAGAGAGAATACCGCATTTGTGACCCCCATGGGTCTCTTTGAGTTCAAAAGTATGCCCTTTGGACTGTGCAATGCACCAGCTACTTTCCAACGCCTAATGAAGCGATGCTTAGGGCACCTTAACTTCCAGAGTGTTTTGTTGTATTTAGATGACGTCATAGTCTACTCTCGGACATATCAGGAACACCTGGATCACCTGAAAGAAGTTTTCCAAGTTCTTATTGGACATGGACTCAAGGTTAAACCTTCCCAATGTCACATGCTAAAGCCTCAAGTGCACTGCTTAGGACATGTCGTCAGTGCTCAAGGAGTCCAGCCTGATCCAGACAAAGTGAGTGCTGTGAAAGAGTGGCCTACACCCAGGACGGTGCGAGACGTCCGAAGTTTCCTGGGGTTTTCTGGATATTACCGGCGTTTCATCCCTCATTTTGCGCAAATTGCTGGACCCTAGACCGAATTACTGAGAGGGACTGCCCGGGATAATTATAATGGGAGGCTTCCCATCCAGTGGGCTGAAGAACAAGAAGATGCCTTTCGAGCCCTGAAGTATCTCCTCACGGAACCCCCCATATTGGCATATCCTGACTACAGCCTGCCATTCCGGTTATACACAGACGCTAGCTTTGAAGGTCTGGGGGCGGTTTTGTCTCAAGTGCAAGATGGCAAGGAGAGGGTGATTGCCTATGCCAGCCCGCATCTTCGAGGTGCTGAGAAGAATGATGCTAACTATAGCTCCTTCAAGCTGGAACTCCTGGCCCTGGTTTGGGCTATTACTGAGAAGTTTAAGGACTATCTGGCTGCTACTCCCTTCACGGTCTACACTGATAACAACCCCTTGGCCCATTTGAACACTGCTAAGTTGGGAGCCCTTGAACAGCGTTGGGCCTCTCGGTTGGCTAACTATGATTTTTTTTTTTTTTTTAAATATTAACAGTTTTTATTATAACAAGAGTTACACAACAAGCAGTCAGGCATGAGTAAGTGGAGACATGACTTCAGCATAAAGAATGACACTGTTATGAGGACTATAAGGAATGGGAACCTGAACATAGAACGATCTTAAGAACATTAGACAGTTGGACCTGAACACAAGAAAACTCAGAAAGCAATCTAATGCACATCCTAATCTATTAACCCGGGTCCCCAGGTATCACAGTGTCTATTTCCGTCCTGTATGCCGCATGCTGCAATTAGGATAAATAAGCCTTCTGTATAACCAGGGGAAGAGGGGGGGGGGGTATAAGAAACATAGCGGGGAAAAGAAAATCAGTCAAGTAATCCGTTACCCGAGCGGGGAGACAGGGGAGGGTATGTCAGAACCGGTGAGGAGGAAGGGGGAGGGGGGAAGGGAAACAGGCAGGAAGAGAGATACAATAGGGGTACAACATGGGTCCAAATCAATAACCAACCTCTTCAGTCTGCAACTCTCCAGTCGCTGCTCTCCGCGGATCCACCGCCTCCCATCACGAAGGTGACCACGGCCATCTTGAAAACAACCTTATTATGTCCACAGTTTAAGAGCTATGTTCTATAATGTGAGGGAGGGAGTGGGAGGGGGCGGGAAGTGGTGGGAAAGGGCGTCTCTGTCCCTGTACATGGGTGTTTCCAGAAAGGTCAACCAAGGGCCCCAAATGATCCCAAATCTATCATTACGACCTGCTGTGTCAGCCATCAGTTCCTCCATCCTGTAGAGGAACAACACCTCTGCATACCATTCCGTCACGGTCGGGGGCTGTGTGTCTTTCCACTTCCTAGGTATCACTGTGCGAGCCGCTAATAGGAGGAAGTTGGCCAGTGTTCTAGAGGGGGTCCTCCTGGTTGAGGGGAGAATGGACAGTAAAAGGACTTTAGGGTCATTCTGGTATACCAGTCCCGTGATGGTAGTAATTTGAGAAACCACCGTCGTCCAAAACCCAGTTAATGACGGGCAAGACCACCATATGTGAGTCATCGAGCCCCTGCCGGACCCGCATCTCCAACACAGGTCAGAGGTAGTCGGGAACATTTTGTGAAGTACGACAGGAACCCTGTACCAGCGGGAGAGGAGTTTGAAGTTGGTTTCCTGCGATTTGCAAGAAATCAACATTTTATGGCAACTAGTGAAAGCTGACGTCCAGTCCGCGTGTGCGAAAGAGGTGTGTAGCTCCTCCTCCCAGGCCCGTGTGTAGTTTGGTAAGCTCTGAGCTTTTTCTTCTAAGAGAAGACCGTATATGATTGACACCGCCCTCAATGGTCGGGTGGAGGAGATACACATCTGTTCAAAAGGTAGTAGGGGCCTATTCAGACTCAGTTGCCTACCCTCAGTCTCTATGTAGTGTCTCAACTGTAAGTATTGTAAATATCTTGCTGGGGTGCGAAGGTGTGGTTGCACTATATCGTCATAAGAGCGTAGCAGAGTACCATCTAGAAAGACCCGCAATGGCAGGGAGGGAGGATCAGAGAGCCCAAGGAAGGAGGTGATCCCCTGCCCTGGAGGGAAGCCGGGATTACCAAGCACTGGCGTCAGTGGTCCGTTCGGGGCAAACAGTTGGGTATGTCGTAGGAAACGCTTCAGTATCCCCATAAGGTCCCTAGAAACCAATGGGGCATCTCTCGGTAGCGAAATATTAGTAGGGGTCCAGGGAATGGTAACCATCATACCACTAGTCTCTAGGCTAACTATGATTTTAACATCAAGTACCGCAGCGGAAAAAACAATGTTAATGCGGATGTACTTTTTCGCATGGCCCCGGGAGAAGCACCCCTTGCCGAAGACGTGTGGGAAGATGTAGAAATGCCTCCCTTTTACCGAAGGTTCGTGAGCCAGAGTGCTCTAACTACCCAGGCGGGTGACAGACCTGAATCTCCCAAAGTCACTGAAGACCTGTCCACCTGGAAGACACTTCAGGATGAGAGCAGAGTTATCGGGGACCTCCTCGACTATTGCCTCCACAAGAAGGTACGTACTCGGGTGCGCAAGGCCCACGGAGACTTTGTATTGAAGCGGCTGTGGCGGCAGAGAAATCGCCTGTTCCTACCCAAGGGGTTGGTCTACCAAAATTCCCTGGACCCAGTCTCAGGGGACCGCATCCACCAGATTGTGGTTCCCAGGAGTGATGCAGCCATGGTTCTAAATGCCTATCATGACCAATCCGGACACTTCGGAGTCCATAATACAGAGATCACTGTCAGAAGGAGATTTTACTGGATCGGGATGCGGGGAGACATCGAGAAATGGTGTGCCGAGTGCTCCGTGTGCAACGTGATAAAGAACCCCCGGAGGGACGCAAGAGCCCCTTTACATCCAATCTGTACAGAAATACCGAATCAAATTGTTGCCTTGGACCATGTGAAACTGGCTCCCACTCGATCTGGCTATTGTCATGCCCTAACAATGGTGGATCATTATTCCAAGTGGGTGGTCGTGGTCCCCGTAAAGGATCTTACCGCCAAGACTGCTGTGCTGCACTACTCTTCTATCAGCATTGGATCCAACCGTTGGGGTGTCCCGAATCAGTCCTCACGGATCGGGGAACCTTTGGCCTACAGCCACCTTTCAACAATACTCCTCAGGCTTCCCAAGGTTGGGTGTCAGAGCATCGACGAAGAATTGAGGAAGCCAAGGACATTGTTGAGAAGAAAATGGGTGAAGTTCATGAGCGCCAGCAGAAAGACTATAATCGACATGCTTCGGCTCAGCCCTTGCAGCTTGGGGATAAAGTGTGGCTCAGAAAATTTCCTAGAACCCATAAATTGGACTCCCTGTGGGAAACGGAGCCATACACCATCACTGCAGTCCCTTACCCTGAAACGGACGTGTATGAGATACAAAAAGACGGGTTCGAGCCACAGGTGGTTCACCGGAATAGGATAAAAGTGTGCCAGAAAGAAGATATGCTTGGCCCATCTCCTCCTACTCCTCCTGATCCTCCTGCTACTTCTACTCCACCTCCGACAAGGCCTGTGAGAGAGTATGTGCCGGGAGAAGGAATTCATCCCACTATGGACGTTCCTTTGTTCCCATCTCAGCAGCCTACCATGTATTGGGGCATACCGTTCCCAGCTCCATCCAGTCAGCCGACACTGGTCACCCCAACCAGTCAGTTGCCAGTAGCTGTTGCCCCATGTCAACCACCATTGGTCGCTACACCCAACCTCAGTCCTGCTCCAGTGACCACTCCTGACATTGAAGCCACTACTCCGTCTGTCTTAAGAGAACCCCTCAGTTCTACCGAAGAAGTTGCTCCTGTTTCCAGCCCTCCAGCTGCTCCCTAGGGGACTGAAGTTCTTGAAGAGTCCTCAAGTGAAGGAACTCCTGATGACTCGGAGGTGGTGTTGCGGTGGTCTCAAAGGACTACACAGGGCAAATTACCCATCATGTACCAGGACTCACATTTAGTACCTGCACACATAGTACCTTTAATAACCCACTTCAATGCTCTGCCGATCACTTTTCAGTACCCTAGATTACCCACTTAATGTACTACTTCAAAATTTCTAGTACATACACAAAAACAGATAAATTTCTCACTTAAGAAAACACTTAAGGAATTGTAGCATATTGATACCCCAATTCCTGCCACTGTTAGGTACACTTCTTTTCTCCTTTCATTGCGTGTGTGAGATGCTCTGCCTGGCCAGTAGGTGCTCTTGCTGATACAGAATTAAACACGTAATTCTAAGAATAACCTGGATAGGTTGTTTTGGAAGTGCTCTAGGGGTAAGTAGCGTGTAGTCGATAGACCCTAGCAGCCACCCTTACTGTGACCTAGCTTCCGGCTAGCCAGTATACCTTTCGTGTACTAACTAACAGATAACTTATTGTTTGGCGAATAAAATGTGTGAGATAATACAAATGTCTAATCAGCTTGAAGCTAACTGTATAGAGAGCTGTACTAATGTCTTAGGTAGCTATTTAATTGTCTAGTAAGCTTCAAAATGTATAAGTTTAATAAAGTTGTATGGGAAGCTAGAAATTAAGGGATAGATAGCTTCTTCAAATGTCTAGATAGCATTCAATTGTCTAGATAGCATTCAAATGTCTAGATAGCATTCAATTGTCTAGATAGCATCAAAGTGTGTTTCGTCTACTTAGGATGTATAGCAAAAGTACAGATCCTCCTGTTCTATAGCATCCTGTTCTAGTCCTAGTCCCTCTGTCTCCGGGGACAGACGTCGAGGCCGACTTATTTTTAGTAAGGGGGTTTGTGGTGTCCCAGTACCGCATTCTATACGGTACCTATTTATGTATGGGTCCCCATAGCCAGAGTCCCTAGGATGTAGGGATCCCTGTCATCCAGTCTACCCCTAGTCGCCTCTATTCTAGTGTATAAATCACTAAGTTATTCAAAGGTAATGTAAATAGAATAATATATGTAAATAAATGGTTAATTACTTGTTTCCATAGCGTTGCAGGACCTGCGGGTCATGTGACTAGGTGAACTCTATGGTATTGAGCTTAAGGACCTTTGGAGGCCCTGTGACGTAAGCAATCCCATTACACCATGTAATGGTGAATGGCAGATGTTCGGACCAATCATATTCGCCCCGCTCCCCTTCCCATATAAGGGAGCAGCGGCCATGTTTCTCTCTCTTACCTCATTGGCTGTCATGAGAGAAGGATCTGCGCAGCAGCTAACGCAGTGAGTTAGGCCTGAGCCTTGCGTCGACGGCTGAACAATCTAATTATAGAGTGTATCAATTCCCAAACACTCTGCAGCATCACCGGACCTAATAACTCCCCTAAATCCGGACGGATCTGCAAATCTTTCCCTAAATTCAGAGACTGTATTACTAACTCAAGGTCCGTAACAACTGTCAGTCACTAAGTAACCTAAGGACTGTTTGTATGAGACTGTTACTGTGCCGTGGATTTTGCAAGCACTTCAGTAAAAAGTTGTTCAAGTTCAATCTCTTTGTGGACCTTCAGTTATTATATGCACCTATCGTTACTGGGAAGGGCGGCGATAGGCCGGAACATTGATTCAGCATACCAGCCCTCAGCCTGGTATCCCGAAATCTAGGGTTAACATTAACCCCTTCTATACGTATACCATACCACCACTACCATACACCCCCCCAAGGGCTACCACAATTCCTTACCCACCCAAGGGACGGCTTTGGTACGTCCCATGGTCTGTGTCCCCCAATGGAGCCGATAGAAAAAAGGAGATTTTTTATGCTTACCGTAAAATCTCTTTCTCGGAGGATCCATTGGGGGACACAGCTCCCACGCTTTTTCTGATGTTCCTATTTCAGTTATCTGTCCTAAGGGTGTTCAGTTACCTTTTCTTCTAGTTGCTCGGACAGTTTGTGGTTTTTCTCTTGACCTGTCGTTCTTCTCCTATTGCTCTGGGACTAAAACTGATTAGCTCAGTGGCCTGGAGGCGGGTATATCCTGCTGGGAGGAGCTGACTTTTCTTGTTGCCATAGTGTCAAGCCTCCTAGAGACAGCAGCATACACCCATGGTCTGTGTCCCCCTATGGATCCTCCGAGAAAGAGATTTTACGGTAAGCATAAAAAAATCTGCTTTTAACAGGGAAACAAAAAACATTTTTTACGTACAAAATATAGTGGTAAAAAGTCAAAACTCGCACTGCAGTAATATATTAGTCCACCATAGAATGCATCTTATTCACGGCCCATTTACCACAGAAAATACTCAAAAAAGTTTCATATACTTATCTAGTAATGTGCTCCCCACAAGGGATCCCAGTCCAGGATGCGCAGTGGCCCCGGCTTACAATGAGAAGAATACAACAAATGGATCCCAAGTGAATACTGTAACAAGACTGTACTTCACACACAGTACTATAAGAACATATAGAAATTCACCCAAGTAAGGCTGGGTTCACACTACGTTTTGTCCCATACGGGAGCGCATACGGCAGGGGGGAGCTAAAAGCTCGCGCTCCCGTATGTCACCGTATGCGCTCCCGTATGTCATTCATTTCAATGAGCCGACCGGAGTGAAACATTCGGTCCGGTCGGCTCATTTTTGCGCCGTATGCGCTTTTACAACCGGACCTAAAACCGTGGTTGACCACAGTTTTAGGTCCGGTTGTAAAAGCGCATACGGCGAAAAAATGAGCCGACCGGACCGAACGTTTCACTCCGGTCGGCTCATTGAAATGAATGACATACGGGAGCGCATACGGTGACATACGGGAGCGCGAGCTTTTAGCTCCCCCCTGCCGTATGCGCTCCCGTATGGGACAAAACGTAGTGTGAACCCAGCCTTAAACATTCTTGATCCTTTCAAACATAGTGGGCAAAAAAGTTTGAGTCTCCAGCGCTGCAGAATAATCACTACCAAATGGCTCACAAGCCACCATCTCCCATACCAAACTTATCATGTTGCCATGTTAAATACACCCCCCCCCCCCCCCAAAAAAAAAAAAAGAAAAATTCCTTGTACGGCAGTGTTTCCAAAACAGAGCATCCAGCTGTTGCAAAATATCAACTCTCAGCATTGCCGGACATCCACTGACTGTCCAGGCATGCTGGGAGTTTAGCAACAGCTGGAAGCACCTTGTAGGGGAATCACTGGCGTAGAATATTTTTGGTAGTGAAGGCAATTGCAATCCGAGTCCACATCTATGCAAATACCTAATTTAGGCCTCAGATGCGCATGGCGCTTTCTCACTTCGGAGCCCTGTCGTATTTCAAGGAAACAGTTTAGGGTATATGGGGTATTTCTGTACTCGGGAGTAATTGCGTTACAAATTTTTGGGAGGATCTTTCTCCTTTTACCTCGTATGAAAAGGAAAAGTTGGGATCTACACCAGCCTGTTAGTGTAAAAAAAAAAAATTTACACTAACAGGCTGGTGTAGATCCCTTCTTGCTTGGACTCCCTCTAAGGGGTTGACTGTGGTGTTCCAAGACCCCCTGGACAACTGAGAATTGTATATGGTGGGGCTGATGGTTACCACCATTTGTAAGGACGCAGCTTGCACCTCTGGGGTAGGGACTGTTGGTGCCCGTTGGGCCAGCCAAACCTCCGCAACAGCAGGAGTAGGCCGAGGCACATCTGTATTAGACTTGGTTGCTCCTTGACTGGCGGCATATTTGGGAGCGGTGACGACCATCTCCGGTAACAGTGGCTCTTTTTCCAATCCTCCCTTCTGTGTGGGATTCTTAGGACAGGTTACAGCTGCTGCCCATTCCCCTATTGCGCTCTGTACGGGAGTATATTCTACGATCTCCCCACTCTACAGGGAATGTAGTTGGGAAGGTAGGTAGTCCCATTTAACACCACAACTTTTAACCAGTACAGTGCCACCGTGGTGGCAGTCCATTAAGGTGCCATACCCACTGACTTTATTGAATTTGACTACCCTAGCTCTTTGCCGGACTAGGGGTGGATCTCCAGGTCTGGGATGTTCCAGCATCCTGATATATACATTTTCTGTGCTTGGTGTCCTGTTGCTGTGCTTGTCATACCTCATAAGGAAGTTCTTTGGGATGGTACTCCTGCCTCATTTGCTCCCTCAGCTCCTCCACTATGGTGGCCATACGGGCCTCACGCTCAGCTCTTTCAGACAAGACTGCAGGTATTGGGGGGTTCCCTTTCCGGGCAGGGGCAGGAGATGCTCATGCATGTACTGGATTACTCGCGGACCATCACCAAACACCCACCGGGGCAACGGGAGTGACTCTGGATGTGGCGCTGGTTTCGGGACCTGGGGTGCTGACTCAGGGCTGGAGGGCATGGACAGGTTAGAGAAGCTGGCTTCTGCCGGGGTATTCGTGCTTGATTCCTCCGTTGCGATCTCGGCCCAAGATCCCCAGGTCCTGTGGGGTGGAGACAACCTCTGCAAGACGGTGGAGTCCCTCTGGGCGTCACTTTCGAGGAGCAGAACGTGCAAGCATTGCTCCTCCACAGGCAACTACAGTAAACATTCTGCCAGCGCTCGGATGACTTTTGTGGCGGCCAATTCTGGAGCTCTCGGATACACGTTGTTCAGCCATCTTGCTGCTCTCACTTGCTTCCGGTGGTCTGAAGACGTCGGTCTGCGCATTGCTCTTTATAGTGGTCTCCAGCAGGATGTTCGCTGTCCGGAAACATGTCAGCAGTGTACCCTCTACGGCCACCCCCTAGGCAACAGGGGGATGGCCCTTTAGGTTCCACCTCGGGTTCGGCACCGCATCTTAATTTCCATGCTCAGGGGTGGAACGCATTCTTTATGCTCTTTTCGACGACTCCATTAACCCTTGCAGGGGCGGTACAGACTGTGTGGTGCAGCATGGCTTCTGTACGGACTTTACACATGAAGGACACAGACTTGGTTCTTTCACAATGGCCAGCAATAAACTTTTCTTCTCCCCCTCTTTTTTACTAGTGCCTCTTTGCATAAATGCTTTTAACAGACAAAGTCCCATACAAAACTGGCACAGTAATTGTCGCATGATTTGTCGCACGCTATGGACACAGTTCAGACTGGGTTTTTTTTTTCTTGCATAAGGTACACACCTGTATCCTGTTTCTGCACACCAAAAGTTGTGGTGTCAGGTGAGGGTAATGTGCAAATTAACCTTTTTGTGATGCCAGGGCGTGGTTAACCTATGCACCACCCGAGGTTGAGACAGCTTCTCCTGGGCCAGGCACGGGGCAATAAGTACTCCGATGCAAGGTTACGGAAAAACTGACTTTACTGAGGCAGGATATATGGTAAAATCTGTTACAGCTCAGATTGGTATAAAGAGAGGTGCAGGGTGAACCTTGGAAGCTTATCAACTTGCTAGGACTTTTAGTTGATTGTGCTGTATATGACTGACTTGCTGTTTGGCAACCCACGCTTGACTTTAGTTACTTGTATGACTGACTTATCTGACTTGAATTGAATCCCTGGGATTTCAGTGCTTACCACAAGGCTTGACATTCACATGGGTGCATGGGTTATGGTAGTATCGGGTGTGATGCAGGGCAGATGGAATTACCCTAGGGGCAGATGGCATTAACCCCTTGTATTCGTGATGCCAGGGCATGGTTTAGCCTTAATACCACCCAAAGGTATACTGCTGGATCCTGGGCTAAGCACAGGGGCAATAATGACTCTGATGCCAAGTTACGGACAATGGAAGCTTTACTGAGGTTAGACAGGTGGAAAAGTCTATACAGTTCAGCCAGGCCCACGGAAGTGACCAGTAATTTCAGAGACCTTAAAGGGGTTATCCAGGAATAAGCTTTTTTTTATATATCAACTGGCTCCAGAAAGTTAAACAGATTTGTAAATTACTTCTATTAAATTTTTTTAATCCTTTCAGTACTTATGAGCTTCTGAAGTTAAGGTTGTTCTTTTCTGTCTAAGTGCTCACTGATGACACGTGTCTCGGGAAATGCCCAGTTTAGAAGCAAATCCCCATAGCAAACCTCTTCTAATCTGGGCGTTTCCCGAGACACGTGTCATCAGAGAGCACTTAGTCAGAAAAGAACAACCTTAACTTCAGAAGCTCATAAGTACTGAAAGGATTAAGATTTTTTAATAGAAGTAATTTACAAATCTAAATTATATGTGGATGTACTCAATCTGTGTGGAGGTCCGAGAACTTTCACCTGGTGGTCTCCTCAACCCACCTTAAATATTTAGAAAAATAGAAAGTAGAGAAATGGCGAGGTTCTCAAGGACTGTGGGTTGGTTTATGTAGGTGAAATTAATCTATGTATAGTGTGTGAGAATTAGTACATAGTATTAAGACCTGAAAAGTGGTATAGATTAATATAGACAAATAGTATTGGTGGAATAGAATGTTATACAGTATATACCAATTTGTGTGTATAGTGTGTGGTATAACTGTGGGATGTGGAGTGTAACTGTATCAGTAACTGAATCAGTTACATGTGGAACAGGTGATGTGTAGAATGTTTAATGTAACTGTGGGATATGGAATGTAACTATCAGTAGTTGTATCTGTTGAGTATACAATCAGTGGTGTGTGTAATGTGTAAAGGAAACGGATAGGTGGGGGGGTTATGTGTGGTAACAGTAATAGAGAGAGTGTGAGGATGGTCAGGAGAAAATAGTATATGTAGATGTATAAGTGTCAGTGAGAATGTATCTAATGTCCTAAATGTTACTATGTTCTTGTCTGGTGAAAAACTGGTAAACAATGTAGCTCCTTGGACAGCTTTTGATTATTCAGTCATACAGATACATTACTGAGCTACATTATTTACCAGTTTTTCACCAGACAAGAACATAGTAACATTCAGGACATTAGATACATTCTCACTGACACTTATACTGTTATCTAAACATCTACATATACTATTTTCTCCTGACCATCCTCACACTCTCTCTATTACTGTTACCACACATAACCCCCCCACCTATCCGTTTCCTTTACACATTACACACACCACTGATTGTATACTCAACAGATACAACTACTGATAGTTACATTCCATATCCCACAGTTATATATCAGACAGGATGCTCATATCTTATGTATTAATCTTTCTTTATTAATGCCCATAGCAGAATATTCACTATTCAATTAAATGTAAATGAACAGAAAAAACTTCAAAACTACATATCCCAGCAGTCCTTGGGGCACAATAGCCACTCCTAATCCAGCAGCCCCTATATAAGGACTGCCCCCACATATAACTTCCTCTTTCTTTCTGCTCATAGCAGCATACAGATAAGTGCTTGTTTTATTACTGGTATATTTTCTCTTTTCAGCGTAGGTAGCTACTAGTACGCTGATATAATATATAGTATTCTCATATTGCTCTTAATTTTATTAGTATATCTTCTTCTATAGCTTGCTAGCTATTTCTCCCCTATTCTTCATATCGGTTGTTCCAGTTTCTATTCGTTTACACTCCGCTGGTTCTTTCCCCCCTTTTCTCTTCTCCCCCCCCCCTTTTTCTTGGCGGGCAAAGGGGGGGCGGGTCCTGCGGTGCGGGCCGTTCCACTCTCCTCACGGCCGACGCTTGGAGAGGGGGCATGCCTGATTCTCGTCACCAGAGGGCGCTCCTGAGCCCTCCAATCGGAGCCCTGAGAGACCTAGTCTCGTGAGACTTTGTCCCTGAGAGCTAGGGCTCCTGATCTCTCCTCACAGCGCAGCGCCAGTACAGCGCTAGCGGTGTGGAGGACGGAGCCTGTAACCTACGGTCTGTGTAATCTCTGCTTTTTCCCTGAAACATAATTTATTCTGTTTCCTGGCCATACTATTGTTAATTACCCTTAGTTCTATTACCCTGATATCTGTATCATGGCTGAGGAGCCCACATCTGCTCCCCCTAGAGGGGATAATTTTTACTATGGAATCTGCACAGTTTATGACTGCAGACCAGATCCAAGACCTAATTAACAAATCAGTGCAAGCAGCCCTAGCTTCTGCCATTGTTCCTCCTGGGTCTCAGGCCTCTCACCCCATGATGTCAGCCCCGCCACCTCAGGGTGGCGAACCGCCGATCAAAAAAGGCAAAGCTTCCCAGAAAAGGAAGCATGTTCTGGCGGTATCCGACTCCCCGACAGGGGAAGATAATAATATGTTTCAGGCAGCTCCTACCCCGACCTGCCAACCCCAACATCCCTCAGACTCAAATCGACCCCTGGGCCTCGGGGAGTTAAAAGGGAAGAGGCAGAGGTCCTCTCGACGGTCCAAACCTAACTCATTTGTAGATTCCTCGGATGAGGATTCGTCCGCTCATTCCGATGAAGCTGACGGTGATGAGTCTGTAAATATAGATGAGGATGTTGGGGACACTGCGTTTGACACAGACGCAATCCCTGCTACGCAGGACGAAATCATCCTAGACGCCCTAGGTGAACCGTTCTTTCACCCTGATGCGATCTCCCACCCGCGGTCTGGTGACTGGACCCCACTCCCTCACGTATCACAATACGTGGAATTTTGGGCACGTAAGTCTTTGGACAGAACGAGCCGTAATAAATTAAGGGCAGAGTGCCCCAGGCCCTTTATACCACATAAAGTGGTCAATACACCGGAAGTGGACCCGATCCTTTCTAAATATCTCCTGAAGTCGGGCAAATTCCCCAAAAAGGGAATTGAACGCTCCTTTCGGACGATACAAGAACGTGTTCTGGACTTGATTGGTCCCCTCACAAAGATTTTAAACCTCTCTGAGCAGGCGGCCGCGACGGATCAACCTGTTGATCTACGTCAACTCCGCGGATGGGCCCAGAGGGCTATTTGCCTGGCGGGCAGTGCCAACACTACCTGTTCGATTGAGAGGAGGCGCTCAATCCATATGCGCCTCCACCCACAATTATCTCATTTAGCCGAGACCGAGCCTGGTCCGTCGGCGGAGGGGATGCTGTTTGGCGATAGTCTAATAAAGGACATAAACAAATTTGTCGGGCTGTTCACTAGCTTAGATAAAGCCCAGACGTCCCTTAAAAAAGCAGGGACCAATAAAATTTTAACCAGGGCCGGAAGAGGTAAAGGCCGATCTGCCGGCCGTACTTCAACCTACAGGCCACAGAGCAGACAATCTGTTCAGTTCCAATATCATCAGGCTCCTCCCTCCTACACCATGCCGGTGGCTCAACCGGCACCATTTTTCCCACCCCTTGGCAGACCCTGGCGCGGACGTGGTGGACGTGGATACCCCAGATCCAGATCCCATACCGGTGAGTACTCTCTATATTCCACAGTCTCCTGTTCCAATGGGGGGACGTCTGAGATATTTTACCCACGCCTGGTCTGCGATTACGGCAGACGCGTGGATCCTGAATACGATAACAGGGTTCGTCATAGAACTCCAATCCTTGCCGACCATGGGCATGATTCCAGCCCCTATCAGGTTCTCAATCCAGAATGTCGCTCTCATCGACAACGAGATAAGAGATCTCCTGGCCAAACACGCCATTTGAGAGGTAGACTGGTCCTTCCCAGGTTTTGTGAGCAATCTTTTCTTAGTAAAGAAAAAAGGGGGCGGTTACCGGACAGTGATCAACCTTCGAGATCTCAACCAACATGTCACCTATCGACATTTCAAAATGGAAGGAATTCATTTCCTCCGGGATCTCCTACAGCCAGGAGATTGGCTTGTGAAGGTGGATTTGAAGGACGCCTATCTCACCGTCCCTATCCATCCCGAGTCCCAACCTTTTCTCCGTTTTCTCTGGAAAGACCGTATGTGGCAGTTTACTTGCCTTCCGTTCGGCCTATCGTCCGCCCCATGGTGTTTCACCAAACTCATGAAACCAGTGGTGGCGTCGTTGAGGAGCAGAGGGGTACGTCTGATCATTTATCTGGACGACCTCCTTATCATGGCCCGTTCCAAAACACTGGCCTCTCTTCACATGGAGTGGACATTGTCACTAATGCAGGACCTGGGATTTATAGTCAACCGAGACAAGTCGTTTCTGATCCCGGCCCAGGAGATGGAGTTTCTGGGTTTTCTGGTGGACACCAATCGAGCCGTCCTCCGCCTTCCCAAATCAAAACTAGCCCTGATCCGCAAAGAAATCAGGGCGGTCCTGCGCAAAGGTTGCTTATCCTTGCGGGTCCTAGCGCGCCTAGTGGGTCTTTTGGCAGCCTCCATCCAGGCTATTTTTCCAGCCCCATTGCACTACAGAGCCCTGCAGAGACTCAAGATCATGCACCTGCGACAAGGTCTCAGATATGCGGACGGAGTACCTCTCTGTCAGGCGGCCACTGAAGAGTTACACTGGTGGCTTCGTCATGCCGTCGAGTGGAACTGCAGAGCCATTTTTTAACTCCAGTCCAGACATCATCATAGAGTCGGACGCGAGTCGTCAGGGCTGGGGAGCTTGTTGTGGCACAGATTCCACAGGAGGGACGTGGTCCGTCACAGAAGCTTCCCTACATATCAATGCCTTGGAGCTTCTAGCGGCATTCTTTGCCGTCAGGAGCTTTCTACCTCATACGTCCAATTGCTGTGTATTATTATGCATGGACAATGTGGTGGCGGTTCAGTACATCAACCGCCTAGGGGGCACCAAATCCAGAATCCTTGCGGATCTCGTGAAGGAATTTTGGCATTTCTGCCTAGCCCGCAACATTATTCCGATAGCGGAGTATATCCCGGGGGTTTCCAATTCAGTAGCCGATTGGAATTCCCGTTATCTCCTAGATTCCAGCGATTGGCGGTTGGATCGTTCCATTTCCCTTCAACTGAGGCAGCTTTGGGGTCCATTACACGTGGACCTCTTCGCTTCTCGCCTCAATCACCAGCTACCACAATTTTTCAGCTGGAGGCCGGATCCGGAAGCGTCTGCGGTAGACGCTCTTCGACAAATTTGGCCGGAGGGAATACATTATGCGTTTCCCCCATTCCAGATGATCTCCCGGGTTCTCCTACATACTGCGAACTTGAGGGCGACGGTTGTGCTGATCACACCCTGGTGGCCGACGTAACCATGGTTCCCTCTCCTCCTGGGGATGGCCGTGGATTACCCCAGGCTGCTGCCACACTTCCCGCAGCTCCTCACCAATCCGTCCAAGGGGCTCCACCCGATGGTAGTGGAGGGTCACCTACCTCTCCTGGCGTGGTTGGTTTCGGGGTCCCAGACGAGGATAGCGACCTTTCAAGATCGGCTAGGGATCTCCTCACCTTGGCCTGGGCCCCTGGGACTAGATCGGCATATCGATCAGCCTGGAGACTCTGGGTTTGTTGGTGTGATCGACGGCAGGTTGATCCCGTATGTGCGCCTGTATCTATAGTGGTGAACTACTTGGCAGATTCTTTTGAGTCTGGCAAATCTTTTAGTTCCATCAATGTGTACCGGTCGGCTATTTCTGCTTATCATTGCCCAGTGGACTCTAGCTAGTCTGTAGGCTTTTGCGCGGCATTAAATTTATACGTCCCCCGCGGCCTAGGTACCAGGCGACCTGGGATGTCTCCAGGTTGCTTACCATGTTTACTTCGTGGGAAGACAATAACGTCCTTCCCTTGAGACTGCTCTCGTATAAATTGACTGTCCTTTTATGCTTGGTTTCCATCAAGCGTGTCTCGGACGTGAGAGCATTGGACATCTCTCGGCGGCAATTCTCGCCTCAGGGGGTCAAGTTCTCGGTGGTCCGTAGGACGAAGACGGGTATCCATTCGGTTTTTTTACCCGTTTTTCCCTTCGCATCCACAGATATGCGTTGTCCGTTGCCTGCAGGCATACGAATCGCGAACTGCCGATTTGCGCTCTAGGGATTTCTCCCAGCTTAAGGAAACATCTGCCACACAGGATGGGCAGTATGCTATATTCTGTACTGGGTAACCACGTGGGTTGGTATCTGTTCACACTACATGCAATTTTTATGCATTTTCTAATTTAAAGTGCATTTAAATATACAGAGGATTATTGCTAAATTCACCTAACGAGGGGATAATATATGTACCCTCGTATATAAATTATGGTAAATGCCCTAAAATGACAAATATATAATCTACTTGCACTATCAGAATCATTAATTAGGCCTAGATATATAAAAAACTAAACTTTAATAAATGACAAATAAATTTAGACATAGAGACATATAAATATTTTCAAAAACAGTACAACATTGTGTCTTTCAACCAAATAAGGGACACAAATCACAGGTAAGGTAGGGAAGGGGTAAAGGGTACAGGTGAACCCCTACTCAATAAAGAGCCCTACCTAGTCTGATGTCCTTGCCCTCACTAGTCAATAAGTGTGAACAGGGGTTGAGTAATATGAACATTCCTTTACAAAGAATTCATCAACACAACAGGTTTGTATAGCATCTCGTGCTCCCTTTCCAACGCGTTTCTCCCTTAGCAAATGACTAGGGTTCATCAGGGAATGGAGGAGAAAATCATATAAATATCAAGAATCGCAGATAATGTACCGTAGTAGAGTTAAATCAAATAATGCTAAGACACAGTTGAGTGGGTCACGACTGTCAAAAGATAATAACAGTCAAGCCTATAAGCTGAGTTCATTAAGCAAATGTGTATAAATCAGTCCATTATTTGATAAGAACTGCCCCTTCCAAAGCGATACCAGCTTAGGGCCGAAGAAAACTGTAACAAAAACAAAAAAATATATATACCAATCAGGTTACTGTTGAAGATTCTCACATATAGGCATATACAAAAAAGAAAAAAGGACAAGTACCTCTGTATTAAGTTCACAATGGAACAACAGAAAGGCGAGATGATCCCAGTATAGTTCAGACAGAGCTAAATTAATAGGATATGGATGATCCCAAAAGCTGTAGAGATAAGATCCACCATTGATCAAAAAATATATAGATATAGAGCAGTGTGACATAGTCCCTACACATGTGCGAAAAAAATAAAAGATAGCATACCAGGTTCAATTCAGGACCTAGACACGCAGTCGGAAGATGGTACAATCCTACAGTTTACACAGTGCTGGCCCATCCTGATGCAAGCCAAAGTACGTCCCTTCTCATACAGTAATTACTGTGAAGGACAATAAGAGCCAAATAACAACATCGCTCCCAACAGTGTGTACAACAAGCCAAATTAAACGTGCAAGCCTGGTCTAGGAGTCTTACCCTGATAGTAAAGTCCCATAGATGGAGCCGTGGTCAGAAGGTAAGACTATGTGTCCCTGTTCATTCGACTCAATGGCCTTCCTAACAATCAAGGATATCAAAGTCAGGCTAAGTAAAAGTGCCAACAGAACGGTCAAATCATATGAGACACCAATGTGGACAACTTACCCCGCCCAGAAAGCTCAGACGCATGGACCCACAAGATGTGCATGTCTAACCTGAGTCCCGCGCCCTTTTGATATCAGTCCAGACAGGAAATGCAGAGGAGGTGTGTAACAGACTAAACACTGCGTTTCCGGCCTGTGGAACGCACTAATATGTCAGCGATTCCCGGCCGATGCTCAATCCATGCTGCTGATATAGTTTAGTGGACTTCCGTCCAGTGATGTAATTTCCTGGACTTCCGCCCAATGGAACGCATCCGCGTATTAAAGGGAGATAGTGTAAAACTTTGATGCGGGTCACCGATGGAACGCAAATGCATATCGCCGGCCTTCAAACAAAAAGTAATAGTTACTGATTATTGGGCCATATTAGTTTTACGCCCAGTGATCGTATATGTACAAGGGACATCGCAAATAAGTCCAAGTGGCCAATTAACTATCAATATTATCAATCTGATAATTAACCCCTTAAGGACACATGACGTACTGGAACGTCATGTGTCCACTCCCGATCTATAACGCGGGGCCACGGCGTGGCCCCGCGTCATAGCGGGTCGGGCCCGGCCTCTAACAACGGCCGGGACCCGTGGCTAATAGCGCGCGGCATTGATCGCTGTGCCGCGCGCTATTAACCCTTTAGACGCGGCGTTCAAAGTTGAACGCCGCGTCTAAAGTGAAACCGAAACCATGCCGGCTAGCTCAGTGGGCTGTTCGGGATAGCCGCGGTGAAATCGCGGCATCCCGAACAGCTGACAGGACAGCGGGAGGGCCCCTACCTGCCTCCTCGCTGTCCGATCGCCGAATGACTGCTCAGTGCCTGAGATCCAGGCATGAGCAGTCATGCGGCAGAATCATCGATCACTGGTTTCTTATGAGAAACCAGTGATCAATGTAAAAGATCAGTGTGTGCAGTGTTATAGGTCCCTATGGGACCTATAACACTGCAAAAAAAAAGTGCAAAAAAAAAGTGAATAAACATCATTTAACCCCTTCCCTATTAAAAGTTTGAATCACCCCCCTTTTCCCATAAAAGAAAAAACACAGTGTAAATAAAAATAAAAATAAACATAAATGGTATCGCCGCGTGCGGAAATGTCCGAATTATAAAAATATATCGTTAATTAAACCGCACGGTCAATGGCGTGCGCGCAAAAAAATTCCAAAGTCCAAAATAGTGCATTTTTGGTAACTTTTTATATCATGAAAAAATGAATAAAAAGCGATCAATAAGTCCTATCAATGCAAAAATGGTACCGTTAAAAACTTCAGATCACGGCGCAAAAAATGAGCCCTCATACCGCCCCATACACGGAAAAATAAAAAAGTTATAGGGGTCAGAAGATGACAATTTTAAACGTATTAATTTTCCTGCATGTAGTTATGATTTTTTCCAGAAGTCCGACAAAATCAAACCTATATAAGTAGGGTATCATTTTAATCATATGGACCTACAGAATACATATCAGGTGTCATTTTTACCGAAAAATGTACTACGTAGAAACGGAAGCCCCCAAAAGTTACAAAACAGCGTTTTTTTTTTAATTTTGTCGCACAATGATTTTTTTTCCCGCTTCACCATAGATTTTTGGGCAAAATTACTGACGTCATTACAAAGTAGAATTGGTGGCGCAAAAAATAAGCCATCATATGGATTTTTAGGTGTAAATTTGAAAGAGTTATGATTTTTTAAAGGCAAGGAGCAAAAAACGAAAATGCAAAAACGGAAAAACCTCCGGTCCTTAAGGGGTTAAAGCGATAGCCACACTTATGCGCATGCGCCCGATGATAGAATACTTCTATATAGGCGATGCTAAAAATAATGGTGGCTTAATAAGGGCGCATCTCAATATAACCTTAGTGTAATTACATATGTTAAGGTACTTAAGTATAATGCAAAGTGATGAGGGCTATAAAGTAACAAGTAATAATAATTAATGAATAACTCAAAAGATATAATGCATCGTGATGTGAACTCAACTCCAAAGCTACATGATAAATCATGCTCACTCAACTGTCAATTAGATGGTCAAAAAATACATGCTAGTACCACTACCAAAAAATAGAGATTATTATATATGCAGGTAATTCAAGATGAACCTGATAATTATATTAGGCTAAAGTCGAATAGATTATTACCAAAGGTAGACAAGAATCTGGTTACATAAGGCATCTACAAGGAAACTCCTTGGTGGGCAAGCAAACATCATAGATTCACTGACAAAGTTAGTGATCTATGATAACACAGGAAAATTTGAACAAATCAAGGCATTGGCCTTCTCCAAAAATGAAATAAAAATGAAATAAAAAATCCCATGGGTTATATAAACGAGCAAAACGATATCTGCTCATTTAGGCCATGTGGAGTTACCGTCCGAAGACGGTAGATCCACCTGGCCTCTACTTGCAATAGCCTCTTATCGACGTCACCTCCCCTGACATCATGTTTGAGTACTTCTATAGCCTGGAAGCTAATCTTCAGGGGATCAGCCGAATGCTTTTGATTCATATGGAGTGCCACCGGTTTCTCCTTCTTGTGTTTGATATCATTAATATGTTTAAGAATTCGGCGTCTTAGTTCTCTCTTCGTCTTTCCAACATAGCCCAAGGGGCAGGGGCAGCTGGCTAAATAGATAACTCGAGTTGTCTTGCAGTTGGCATAATTGTAACATTTGTATGTTTTTTGGTCCTTATAGCATTGGAACGTCTTAGATACCCGTACATACCTACACGCTTTGCATGTACCGCATTTGTAGGTACCACAGATCTTGCAGTCCAGCCACGTACCGGGGGGTCTGGGGGGGGTGTACAAGCTGTGTACCAGATGGTCCCCCAAATTCTTGCCCCTCCTGTATGTAATCATCGGGCGGTCCTCAATCAGTGGACCAATTATTGGGTCAGTTTTTAAAATAGACCAATGGTTAGAAATGACGTTACGGACCTCCCGTGCCGCCGCGTCAAAAGTCCCCACTATACGAATTGGAGGGGGATTTTGGTCTTGATCTCTGGGTTTTGATCGTAATAAAGTAACCCTATCCAGATCTTTGGTCTGAACATAGGCCTGTTTGAGGATCCTATCAGGGTAACCCCTAAGTTTGAACCTCTTGCGCAGTTCATTAGCCTCCGAATGGAAACTAGCAGGTGAAGAACAATTTCTTTTAACTCGTAAATACTGTCCTTTCGGTATGCCTTTTTTAAGGGCATATGGATGATGGCTTTTCCAGTTTAGAAGGTTGTTCCCCGCCGTTGGTTTCCGATAGATAGTTGTCTCCACCAAGCTTGTTTCCCCTCGTTTGAGGAGGACGTCAAGGAAGACCAAGGAGTCTCTGTGGATCTCAAATGTAAACTTGAGTCCGATCGGATTCTGATTAAGTGTGGAAACAAATTCTTCAAAACCTAATTGTGTACCTGTCCAAATGACCGCCACATCGTCGATGTAGCGGCCCCAAAAAGAAATGTGTTGAAAGAACTCAAAACCACTCTCCCCAAAAACAAATACTTCCTCCCACCAGCCCAGGAGCAAATTGGCATAGGTGGGCGCCACTGGGCTGCCCATGGCCGTGCCCCTGAGCTGGTGGAAGAAACGGGAATTAAAAGTAAAATAATTCCGAGTGAGAATGAATTCTAATAAGGTCAAAACAAATTGATTGTGAGGATGAAAATGTGTGCTACGACTGCGCAAGAAGTGGGCTACCGCTTTAATTCCAAAATCATGGGGGATTGAGCTATATAAAGCTTCCACATCGATTGAACATAGGAAGCTATCTCTCTCTAAGGTGATGTCCTGAACCTTCAGAAGCAGGTCCATCGTATCTCGTAAATACGATGGAAGACTAATTACAAAAGGGCGTAATATTTCATCCAGATAGATGCCCACATTTTGGGTCAAATTCTCGATGCCCGATACTATTGGTCTGCATTTCAGTGGGTCCAAGCCCTTGTGTACCTTGGGCAATCCATAAAATGTAGAAACCCGAGGGGTTTTGGGAAGTAGAAAATCCAACTCTTTAATGTCAATGAGAGACTCTCTTTTGGCTTGTAATAATATATTCATCAGTTCTTGATGGAAAGCCGGGGTAGGATCTTTCTCTAATACCTGGTACGTGGTCCTATCAGAAAGGATGTAAAGGCACATATCTGCATATTTTTTATGATCCATCAATACCAGGTTACCCCCTTTGTCAGAGGGTTTTATGACAATTGATTCGTCCCCTTCTAGACTCCTCAACGCCTCAGCTTCCTGCAAAGTCAGATTGTGTGTAGATAGTTTGAAATCATGTAGTGTGGTCTCTAGATTGTGACAGACAACATCGACAAATGTGTCGATGCTATCTCTGTCTGTAAGAGGTGCCGGTCTTGTGCTTTTGAGGGAACACTTAGAAAATGGTCCCATTCCCGCCTCCTGATGTGATTCTTCCAGCAGGGAGGTTAAAGCACTTACTCCCTCCAAATCTTCCATCTGAATGCCCAATTCAAGACATCTTTTTTTGTCTGCAAAATGGAAGAATTTTTTCCATTTTAGCTTACGCCCGAAAAGGTGGATATCCTTTATCCAACAAAAAAGATCTGGTTTATTGATAGGTACAAATGATAATCCTCGTTTCAGCAATCTGTTTTCCGTTTCTGTAAGTGCCCTCGAGGATAGATTAATAATCTGATGATCTAACCTTGTTAGTTCCGTTGGCCCGTCTGCTTGTCCCGCTCCAAAAAAGATGATGATGAGGTAGATGGTGCTGTAAATGAAGAGGGAGTTCCTCCGTTCAGTGGTTCCTGTCCTGTTCCTGGATTCCTTGATTGGGGACCTCTTGGTTTTGTTTTCCTCCCTCTGTTTTTGTGGTAACCACCACGGTACGCCCCTCTGTACCTTGTTGAATACGGAGAGCGATTCCATTGTTGTCCCGCTCTTTCGCCGTCAGACAGATCTGTTTCCGATGAGGAGACCTCAGTGTCTGTTGCTCTTTGCGGTTCTTGGGTAAGGAAAGAATATGCCTTATTTTCCCTAAACTCAGTCAAATCGCATATAAACTGTTTATGTTTTCTCTCTTTTAATGAGCATTTAAACTTCTCTATATCGTTTTGAAGTTCCGTTTCTTTTTTGCCAAAATCTGGTTCCTGCTTCAGAGTCAATGCAGTGTCTATACTATCTTGTAGTTTTTTTGACACTAGCTCAAGAGTATTCCTTTCTTCTTCTAGTAATAATTGTATGAAGCGCAGGGAACTATCTGTAGCTTCCTTTTCCCATTTACTCATAAGAGCGGGAGTGCGGGACCGAGATGCGGGTACTATCGCAATTCGTAATCCTTTGGGGACGATTTTGTGGGTGAGGTAGTATTCAAGAGATTGAACCTCCCACCATGATTTAATCTGATTTTTATACCTATAGTTCAGTTCCTTAAAGACTGTCTTAACTGTGGGAATCGAACGATTCACCTGTGTCAGATCTTTTTCGGAAAATACTTCCTTAGCCTCAACCAGCCATGCGGTTGTATCTATTGTACCAGATAGAAGACTATTAGCCATGATAAATAAGTATGATAAGTAGAAAACGGTCAGGGTCCCAAGCCCTGATTCCCAATTTAATCAATACAGAATTCACCTAACGAGGGGATAATATATGTACCCTCGTATATAAATTATGGTAAATGCCCTAAAATGACAAATATATAATCTACTTGCACTATCAGAATCATTAATTAGGCCTAGATATATAAAAAACTAAACTTTAATAAATGACAAATAAATTTAGACATAGAGACATATAAATATTTTCAAAAACAGTACAACATTGTGTCTTTCAACCAAATAAGGGACACAAATCACAGGTAAGGTAGGGAAGGGGTAAAGGGTACAGGTGAACCCCTACTCAATAAAGAGCCCTACCTAGTCTGATGTCCTTGCCCTCACTAGTCAATAAGTGTGGACAGGGGTTGGGTAATATGAACATTCCTTTACAAAGAATTCATCAACACAACAGGTTTGTATAGCATCTCGTGCTCCCTTTCCAACGCGTTTCTCCCTTAGCAAATGACTAGGGTTCATCAGGGAATGGAGGAGAAAATCATATAAATATCAAGAATCGCAGATAATGTACCGTAGTAGAGTTAAATCAAATAATGCTAAGACACAGTTGAGTGGGTCACGACTGTCAAAAGATAATAACAGTCAAGCCTATAAGCTGAGTTAATTAAGCAAATGTGTATAAATCAGTCCATTATTTGATAAGAACTGCCCCTTCCAAAGCGATACCAGCTTAGGGCCGAAGATGTGAAGGCAACTGATGTGAAGATCTGACGCCTTCAGCCTGTGTTCGCACATTTACTGCAATTTGTCTATTTCTACTGGTATTTTCCACTTTACAAATGTTTACAGTGATTTGAGCAATTTCAGTAAAATAGCACCTTTTTTGCATGCCTACTCTGCCAGGCTCTTATAAGGGTACTCCGCCCCTAGACACCTTATCCGCTATCCAAAGGGAATGCCCCCTCCCATAGACATGAATGGAGGGGGCGTGGCATGACATCACGATCACAGCCACCCGAACCCAGTGTTCTGAACATAATGTTCAGAACATCTGGTAATTGCACGGAGATCGCGGGGGTCCCAGCTGCCGGTGCATTGCCGTAGAATGAGATTTGCCATAGAATGAGATGGTCCGCCTCCATCACATCCTATTGGCTCACTCTTGTCACGTGACATATTTAAACGTCACGCATCGATGCGCACAGCAGTGTCAGTTTGGCTATCACAGGGAGAGGATCTCCTCTCCCTGTGATAGCTGAAGCTGCACGGAGCTCTCATGGCCTCTGTGGCCCGACAGAAGTTCACACATGTACGCAGCTCATACGGCTGCCTCATATACAGTTACACTATTATTACATGTACTGTTGATCCACAGCGCTATCGGGATTCCTATGCCCGATGGCGCTGTCATCAGTGTGCGTCCCCGCGAGCACCCCACGCCCGCAGCTCTACTCCCCGTCCTATGCAGCTCTACTCCCCGTCCCCTGTGAACGCTCAGGGAGCGATCCACAGAGCTATGGGGATTCCTACGCCCAATGGCGCTGTCATCAGTGTGCGTCCCCGCGAGCGCCCCACGCCCACAGCTGTACTCCCCGTCCCCTGCAGCTCTACTCCCCGTCCCATTAACGCTCAGGGAGCGGGGAACAGAGAGTAGAGCATCGGGCGCAGGTAAAGTAGTACTGCGCATGCGCAGCACTACGCGAATAACTTAACCTGCGCCCGATGCTCTACTTTCTGTTCCCCGCTCCCTGAGCGTTAACGGGACGGGGAGTAGAGCTACGGGGAGTAGAGCTGCGGGCGTGGGGCGCTCGCGGGGACGCACACTGATGACAGCGCCATCGGGCATCGGGCTCCCGATAGCGCTGTGGATCAACAGTAAATGTATATGAGCCAGCCGTATGAGCTGCGTACATGTGTGAACTTCTATCGGGCCACAGAGGCTATGAGAGCTCCGTACAGCTTCAGCTATCACAGGGTGAGGAGATCCTCTTCCTGTGATAGCCAAACTGACACTACTGTGCGCATCGATGCGTGACGTTTAAATATGTCACGTGACAAGAGTGAGCCAATAGGATGTGATGGAGGCGGACCATCTCATTCTATGGCAAATCTCATTCTACGGCAATGCACCGGACTCCTCGCAATCAGAGATCTTTGGATAGGGGATAAGATGTCTAGGGATGGAGTACCCCTTTAAGGGTTGAAAGAAGGAGCACACACTGTGGGAGTGCCGTCACCCTATTTCATACGCCCTGCTTTCTTCTTTAGTATCTTTGTGTGAACAGGACTGCCTGTCCGGATCTAAAGGCAGTTTTTTTTTTGGTTTGTTTAAGTTTAGCCTTTTTTGCTGCGTTGCAGGTCGGTGGGTTGGTTCCCCCCTTCCCATTTTAAACTGGGGGGAGGGGGAGAGGGATTAATGTCTTCTTTTCGGCTCCGTAAGACGGATAGTTTTGGTCGAGGCTTGCGGATTCTGCCTCAACGGGTGTAAGGTATGATTTACCCAGTTTGCTTTGGTCCTCATGGGGGAGATTTATCAAAACATGTCCAGAGGAAAAGATGCTGAGTTGTCCATAGCAACCAATCCTTGTTAAAAAGGAAAGAAGTGATCTGATTGGTTGCTATGGGCAACTCAGCAACTTTTCCTCTGGACAGGTTTTGATAAATCTGCACCCCCCCATGTGAGCAATATTTGGTGCATAATGACATTTCACCCTTTACCAAACATCAGTTTTATTGAGTTTTTCGCATGGACTTGACCTTTTTGGGTCACCCTCCCCGGGAGTATGGGACACACTCATTCCATATCAGGGCTGCCACAGAGGCAGCAAAGGCAGGTCTCCCTGAGGTGGAGGTCCTGCGCGTAGGGCACTGGCATTCTTATTTTTTGGATAGGGATGTGTATATCTTCTTTTTAGATATATGTCCTGATTTATTGTTATAATAGTTGTTGATTTAATGCGGTTAAAGGCGTACTTCACCCCTAAACTAAGGATAGGGGATAAGATGTCTGATCGTGGGGCTCCGATGCACGGAGCGAACACCGCCCCCTGCCGGATAACAAGCGACCTCACTCGTCACGCCCCTCCATTCATGTCTATGGAAGGAGGCATCATGGCTATGTACTAGCCATCACGCCCCCTCCCATAGACATGGATAGAGAGACGGCGTGGCGTGACATCACAAACACGGAAGCTCCGATCAGACATCTTATCCCCTATACTTTGGATAAAGGATAAGATCTCTAGGGGTGGAGTACCCTTATAAGAAGTTTTTGACCTTTTTTCCCTAAATGTTGAACCATCCAGGGAACATCCAGCCAATCAGAAGCCCCTATAACAGTGCCTCAATGATCCCGTTACAGCACACCTTGCGTATTTCCTTCCCATGAGGATTCCATAACCTCCATAAATGGGGGTGACTCTTACATAGTGCTTGGTGGCAGGGGCGGACATATCGCTTGTGCAGCCGGTTCAGCTGCACAGGGGCCCAGCGTGGGAGGGGGCCCGCCCTCACACGCTGGGCCGGTCCTACCATCGGACCCAGTGCACAGGGCCGCCATCAGGGGGTAAACCCATACACTTGTATGGGGCCCGGAGCTTCAGGGAGGCCCGGACGTCCCTGTACTTTTTTTTTTCCGGCTAGTCAGTGAGTGACTGCGACTGTCACTCACTGACTCCTGGCTGGGTACCCGTCAGAACTATGACCGGGCCTCATAGTCTGGGGGGCCCGCAGGACTATGAGGCCCGCTCTTTCTAGGGCGCAGGCCCCTTAAGAAGTACGGCAGGGCCGGACAGGCCAGGGGCTGATGGGAGTCGACGTGCCCCGCGCAGGCACGCACGTCTACTCCAGTCACCTGACCTGTCCCGGCGCGATCTCCAGTCCAGCAGCCTCCCGACGGATCCTCCCCATGCAGTGACACTCTGACAGGAGCAGCAGCTGCACCGAACCCCGGCAGGGTGAGTGAACGGGGTGTGTGTGTGTGGGGGGGGGGGGGGTTGGATCGGGGCTATGTTGTTTGCAGACTACAATGGTGATGAGAGGTGCAGGGGAACTGGTGCTTGGGGTGTTATAGGGGTGATGAGAGGGGGGGGTTATGGGGGTAATGAGAGGTGCAGGGGGTGTTATGGGGGGATGAGAGGTGCAGGGGGGTGTTATGGGGGGATGAAAGGTGCATGGGGAGGTTATGGGGGTGATGAGAGGTGCAGGGGGTTATGGGGGTAATGAGAGGTGCAGGGGGGTGTTATGGGGGTAATGAGAGGTGCAGGGGGGTGTTATGGGGGGGATGAGAGGTGCAGGGGGTGTTATGTGGGGATGAAAGGTGCATGGGGAGGTTATGGGGGTGATGAGAGGTGCAGGGGGGTTATGGGGGTGATGAGAGATGCAGGGGGGGTTATGGGGGTGATGAGAGATGCAGGGGGTGTTATGGGAGTGATGAGAGATGCAGGGGGTGTTATGGGGGTGATGAGAGGGGGGGTGTTATGGGGTGATGAGAGGTGCAGGGGGGGTTATGGGGGTGATAAGAGGTGCAGGAGGGTGTTATGGGGGTGAAGAGAGGTGCAGGGGGGTGTTATGGGGGTGGTGAGAGATGCAGGGGGCATTATAATAGTGATGAGGAGAGGTGCGGGGGTTATAGTAGTGATGAGGAGAGGTGCGGGGGTTATAGTAGTGATGAGGAGAGGTGTGTGGGGGGGTTATAGTAGTGATGAGGAGAGGTATGTGGGGGGGTTATAGTAGTGATGAGGAGAGGTGCGGGGGGGGGTTATAGTAGTGATGAGGAGAGGTGCGGGGGGGTTATAGTAGTGATGAGGAGAGGTGCGGGGGGGGTTATAGTAGTGATGAGGAGAGGTGCAGGGGTTATAGTAGTGATGAGGAGAGGTGCAGGGGTTATAGTAGTGATGAGGAGAGGTGCGGGGGGGTTATAGTAGTGATGAGGAGAGGTGCAGGGGTTATAGTAGTGATGAGGAGAGGTGCGGGTGGGTTATAGTAGTGATGAGGAGAGGTGCGGGGGGTTATAGTAGTGATGAGGAGAGGTGTGGGGAGTTATAGTAGTGATGAGGAGAGGTGCGGGGGGGTTATAGTAGTGATGAGGAGAGGTGCAGGGGTTATAGTAGTGATGAGGAGAGGTGCGGGGGGGTTATAGTAGTGATGAGGAGAGGTGTGGGGGGTTATAGTAGTGATGAGGAGAGGTGCGGGGGTTTATAGTAGTGATGAGGAGAGGTGCATGGGGGGTTATAGCAGTGATGAGGAGAGGTGCAGGGGTTATAGTAGTGATGAGGAGAGGTGTGGGGGGGTTAGAGTAGTGATGAGGAGAGGTGTGGGGGGGTTATAGTAGTGATGAGGAGAGGTGCGGGAGTGGTTATAGTAGTGTTGAGGAGAGGTTTGGCAGGGGTTATGGGGGTGATGAGGAATGATGAGGACACAGAGGATAAGAGGTATTATATTTAGTGGGTATAGTGTGTGGCAGGATTATATTTAGTGGGTACAGTGTATAGCAGTATTATATTCAGGGTACAGTGTGTGGCAGGATTATATTTAGTGGGTACAGTGTATAGCAGTATTATACTCAGGTTACAGTGTATAGCATTATTATATTCAGGGTACGGTGTGTGGCAGGATTATATTTAGTGGGCACAGTGTGTAGCAGTATTATATTCAGGGTACAGTGTATAGTATTATTATATTCAGTGTACAGTGTATAGCAGTATTATATTCAGGGTACAGTGTGTGGCAGTATTATATTTAGTGGGTACAATGTGTGGCAGTATTATATTCGGAGTACAGTGTGTGGCAGTATTATATTCAGGTTACAGTGTGTAGCAGGATTATATTTAGTGGATACAGTGTATAGCAGTATTATATTTAGTGGGTACAGTGTACAGCAGTATTGTATTCAGGTTACAGTGTCTGGCAATATTATATTTAGGGTACAGTGTGGGGCAGTATTTTATTTAGGGTATAGTGTGTGACAGTATTTTATTTAGGGTACTGTGTGGGACAGTATTATATTTAGTGGGTACAGTGAATAGCAGTATTATATTTAGTGGGTACAGTGTATGGCAGTATGCTATTCATGGTACAGTGTGTGGCAGTATTATATTCAGGGTACAGTGTGTGGCAGGATTATATTCAGGGTACAGTGTGTGGCAGTATTATATTTAGTGGGTACAGTGTATAGCAGTATTATATTCAGGGTACAGTGTGGGGCAGTATTTTATTTAGGTTACACTTTCTGGCAAGGTTATAATGATTACTGTCTTCATGCAGAGGATGAGGATCTGCTGACAAAGTGAGGAGCCAATGTCAGACTTTGCAGAGAAGATGGAGCTGGGGGAAGACCTGGTCTCTGGACGAGATGAAGAAGAAAAGAAGACGTCACTCAGGTCACTGACATCATTGTGTGTTCTCATGACTGTCCCATCAGAGCTGTAGTCACTTGTAAGTTCTGCAGTGATGATGGGTAAAACTGTGTCCAATCTGTGTCTCTTCAGCTGTTACAAAACTACAACTCCCATTGCCTGATGCTCTCCAGACATGATGGGAGTTTTAGCTTTCCAACAGCTGGAGAACCACTTCAACCGAGGTGATCGGTGGGGGTCTCAGGCCTTGAGTTGTGTAAGGGGCCCCGAAATTTCTGATGGCAGCCCTGCCAGTGCACATATGACAGGGAAACCAGTCTTGCCCAGTCACTAAACTGCTACTTACATCTGCCCATGGGGACTTCCTGGCTGAGGTGCGTGCATTGAGTGACGTCATCGCAAGCACCTGGACGCTGACGTCCAGCGCAGAGCGTGCGATGATGTCACTTATAGCGCGCACCTCTGCCAGGAAGTCCCCATGGGCAGATGTAAGTAGTGCAGGCCAGGTAAGAGTGTGTGGGTGAGTGAGAGTGTGTGTGTGTTTGTTTGTTGGGGTTAAGCTACGCTACCTTATGTGGGGAATCTATGCTACCTAATGTGGGGAATATATGCTATGCTACCTAATGTGGGAAATCTATGCTACCTAATGTGGGGAATATATGCTATGCTACCTAATGTGGGGAATCTATGCTACCTAATGTGGGGAATATATGCTATGCTACCTAATGTGGGGAATCTTTGCTACACTACCTAATGTGGGGAATATGTGCTACGCTACCTAATGTGGGGAATCTATGCCATGCTACCTAATGTGGGGAATATATGCTATGCTACGCTACCTAATGTGGGGCTACGCTACCTAATGTAGGGAATCTATGCTACGCTACCTAATGTGGGGAATATATGCTGCGCTACCTAATGTGGGGAATATATGCTACGCTACCTAATGTGGGGAAATTATGCTACGTTACCTAATGTGGGGAAACTATGCAATGCTACCTAATGTGGGGAATATATGCTACATAATGTGGGGAAACTATGCTACCTAATGTGGGGAATCTATGCTACCTAATGTGGGGGAACTACTGCCTATCTAATGCAGATTAATGTGAGTTGCAGTGCAATTTTATGGCATATTACTTTTTTTGGGGGGGGCCAGGCACATTCTTTGCACAGGGGCCCTCTGTTGTCTGTGTCCGCCCCTGCTTGGTGGTTATATGTTTACATCCAGCCCAAATAATAACTACTAACTGTGCACAAAATGTTGGGAAATAGAATTACAGTGCTCACACACTGCCCCCTGGTTGACAGTTGCAGAATTACATTCTAGTTTCATGCCATTAGGCCAGTGTTTTCCAAGCAATAAATGTGTCTAAAGCTGTTGCAAGACTACAACTCCCAGCATGCCTGGACAGCCTTCGGCTGTCCAGGCATGCTGGAAGTTGTAGAATTGCAACAGCTGGGGACACTGTTTAAAAACATTGAATTAGACAGTGCATATACTGTACTTTGCAAAGTAACTGTGCTTGGTATTCCAACTCAATCTAACTGGAATGGGATGGAATTAAGGAAAGCTCCAAAATAAGGTGTTTAGAGTACCTGTCATCAAACCAGCCGATGGCTGTCCGGGCTTGCTGGGAGTTGTAGTTTTGCAACATCTTGAGGTCCGCAGGTTGAAGACCACTGATGAAGGGATTGACTGGCGGAGATTTCACTTGAGTATAAGTCGAGGGGGACGTTTTCAGCACGAAAAATCTTGCTGAAAAGCTCGGCTTATACTCGAGTATATACGGTAATGCATATGAATAATATCTATAATTAATTGAACAGTAATATAATACTCTGAGTATATGAAGCTATGATGCTCTGCAAGAGTTAAATGCAGAACGCCTGTCACAGAGAGATGTTGTACAGTATATGGCCAGCAGTACACAGAAGATGTTGTATAGGGCCAGCTGGGAGTTGTAGTACTCCAGATAAAGATGCAATCGATCCCTGACGATTACAAAGAGGATTGTACCGGAGCAGGATACTGGAGGCATCAGGGGAGAGTCGGGATGTAAGCCCTGTTTGTTGTTTTTTTGGGCAGGATTTTAAAGAATAGCTCTATCCAGGAGTACCCCTTTAGAACCTCTTTAAAGGGGTACTCCGGTTAAAACCTTTTTTCTTTTAAATCAACTGGTGGCAGAAAGTTAAACATATTTGTAAATTACTTCTATTAAAAAAACGTAATCCTTCCTGTACTTATTAGCTGCGGAATACTACAGAGGAAATTCTTTTCTTTTTGGAATGCTCTCTTATGACATCACGAGCACAGTTCTCTCTGCTGACGTTATTAATAATAATAACACTTTATTTATTATTGTCCTTAGTGGGATTTGAACCCAAGTCCCCAGCACTGCAAGGCAGCAGTGCTAAGCACTGAGCCACCATGCTGCCCTTAGCATACATCTGCTATGCATGGTTGCTAAAATGGGCAGAGATGTCAGCAGAGAGCACTGTGCTCATGATGTCATCAGTGTTCCAAAAATAAAGGAATTTCCTCTGTAGCATTCAGCAGCTAATAAGTACTGGAAGGATTAAGATTTGTTAATAGAAGTAATTTACAAATATGTTTAACTTTCTGCCACCAGTTGATTTAAAAGAAAAAAAGTTTTCACCGGAGTACCCCTTTAAAGAAATTTTGATCAGTTGGGCCTTAGTGCTAAGACCCCCACCAATGTCTAGATAAAGGGGGGATAAGTGAGCTTCACTCTCCATCTCAGTGGTTAGTCTGTCTGATTGCAGGTGACAGGTTCTAGAGACAGATGGGTGAGACAACCCAGTCCTTAAAGGGGTACTCCGCCTCTAGTCATCTTGTCCCCTATCCAAAGGATAGTGTATAAGATGTCTGATGGTGGGGGTCCGATCTCTGTGCCGGCACCCTGGCGTTCTGTACATTACATCATGCCAAGCCCCCTTGTGACATCACACCATGCCCCCTCCATTCATGTCTATGGGAGGGGCTGTCACGGCCCCTCCCATAGACATGAATGGAGGGAGAGTGGAGTGACATCATGACCATGACTGCCCGAACCCAGCATTCTATACAAAATGTTCAAGATGCCGGGGTGCCAGCACCGAGATAGTGGGGGGTCCCAGCGGCCGGATCCCCGCGATCAGACATCTTATCCCCTATCCTTTGGATAGGAGATAAGATGTCTAGGGGCGGAGTACCCCTTTAAGGCCAAGCAAAAGTCCAGGATTTTAATTATTATTTACAGAGCCCTAAAGTGGTACTCTGTGGATTTTTATTTAATTCCTGAAAGTCATGTGCTACACCATGTCACTTAACGGTGGCTTTCTTGTCCAGCTAGGAATCTCTTCAGTCCAAGGTGTTAGATCACATGACCGCACATCGCACTTTCACTACTTATATCTATGTGAATAACGTTAAGCGTCCCATAGAAATGAACAGTGAAAGTCGCTTCTGGTCCACACAGTAAACACGGTGTCATTCGGTAAGTGTGAGGTGACAGCCTAAATGACAAGGCCCCTGGCTTGAAGAGAAGGCCGCCGGTTATCAAATTGGTGGAAACTGAAAAAAAAATCCCAAAGTTCTGCTTTAACATATTTTTACACTAATTGCTATGTTCCCAATGACCAGTAGAGGGCAGTCATATATAAGGCAACCAATGTTGGTTGCCTTAGGACAAATCCTCTACAGAATAACTACATTAAACCGGTTAGATTCAGACATACTATTAAAGGAGTAATCTCATGGAATAATACTTAGGTATGAAGCCTGTGTATGGAGCACCAGCTCTCCCCAAGAGAGGCACGTCACGACCCCAGCCCGAAGCGGGAGCCGCCACAACCCCTCCATACAGCTCTATGGGAGAGCCAAAGATAGCCATATGGAGGGGGTGTGGCGGCCCCTGCTTTGGGCTGGGGTCGTGACGCGCCGCTCAAGGGGAGAGTCAGGACTCCATGCAGGAGATTGCGGTGGGCCCCAGCGCTTGGACCCCCATGATCGAAAACTTATCTATCCTGCAGGTGGGGATAAGTTTTTTTTAAATTTTTTTATGAGATCTCCTTTAAATGGGCACGGTCAGATTCAAAAACGTTTTATATGTTGTGCAACATGAAAACATTAACCTTTCAAATATACTTCATAAGAAAATGTTATCTCCTTTTTATAGAAATCATGGCTTGGGCACTTGGAGCATCATCTTTGTCCCAGCACAGGCAGAGACAAAGTCCAGGAAGTAAGGGAGGGACTAGCACTTCTCTGCGCTCACTCCTGTCCTATCATACTGCAGCATGGAAACAGAGAGGAGGAGGTTACAGTGCTGCATGCATTGATTGGACGAAGAGACCCAGCACTGCCGAGCAGACTCAGGGAGGAAGTGAATGCACTGTGAGTGAGGTGCGGGCTCAGTGATTTCCTCGGACATGCCCCTTCCTGAGCAGTGGATGTCAGAATGAGTGAGCAGCAGAACGAAGGGATTTATGAGCCAAATAAAAAAGCTATACACATACAAAAGAAAAGACATGTAAAGCATCTGCATGACCTAATGAGTAGCATATAGAAACATTATATAGAAGCATTATATATGGGGTGGCTTCAACACCTCATGCCACCCCATTGAGGTCTGGACTCCATGGATCTGTGAAGGTGTCCTGTGGTATCTAGTGCCAAGATATCCTGTAAGTTGTGAGGTGCGGCCTCCATTACACACTTTTGCACTCTTCCAAAGCGGGAATTGTTTCAACAACTCCTGACTCCACCAGCAGGGTGCGCCACTAGGGCCAATTGCTCCTGAAGCTACAGGTCTACACCAGTGTTTCCCAACAAGTGTGCCTCCAGCTGTTGCAAAAATATAACTTCCAGCATGCCCAGTTGGGGAAACACTGGTCTACACAAAAGCCCCTGCACATATGATAGCAGCATGGCGAGGAGGGGTGGAAATTCCCAGGAAGCAGCTAACCATATACAAAGGGACTTACTGCAAACATTCCTGGCAAAGGGAAGAAGGGAAGTAAACACCCTTAAAGCAACAGTGCTTCTTATATACAATGCCTTAGTGCACATTATATGTGCACAAAGGGACTTAACTTTTATGTGATTTAACCCCTAACGGACACAACCAATTTCATTTTTGCATTCTTGTATTCTCCTTCGTCTTCTAAGACATAACCCCATTATCTTTTCATCCACCACAGACCTATATGTCTTTTTATTTTTTTTATATTTTTGCACAACCAAAGAACACTTTTAAATGTGCCAAAAAATGTAAAAATATACCATGCAAATTTCCATTTTTTTCTTTTTGTGGGAGGTGGGGGGGGGGGGGGCTAATTTTTACACAGTTCACTTATGGTAAAACTGACATTTTATCTTCTTACTCTTGGTTAGTCTGATAACAATGATACCCATATTTACATTTTTTTTTCAAAATAAATATATAAAAAATAATACTTTTTGCTAAATATATATATATTTTCAAAATAAATATGCTTAAAGGGGTACTCCCGTAAATAAACAAATTTTTTCAAATTAACTGGTGCCAGAAAGTAAGACAGATTTGTAAATTACTTCTATTTAAAAATCTTAATCCTTCCAGTACTTATCAACTGCTGTATGCTCCACAGGAAGTTGAATTGTTCTTTCCAGTCTAACCACAGTGCTCTCTGCTGACATCTCTGTCCATGTCAGGAACTGTCCAGAGTACAAAGAAATCCCCATAGCAAACCTCTCCTGCTCTGGACAGTTCCTGACATGGACAGAGGTGTCAGCAGAGAAGCACTGTGACCAGACTGGAAAGAACTACACAACTTCCTCTGTAGCATAAAGTAGCTGATAAGTACTTGAAAGATTTAGATATTTAATAGAAGTCATTTACAAATCTGTTTAACTTTCTGGCAACAGATGATTTTAAAACATTAATTTCCACAAGAAATTCTGACCCCTATAATGTTTTTTATTTTTCTGTCTACGGGCTGTTTAAGGGCATATTTTTTGATGCCAGTATCTTTAATTTCTATTAGGACCATATTAATGTAGATGAAATTTTTAGATCACTTTTTGTAAAATTTTTTCTGATATATGATGTGACAACAAAAATCAGCAATCCTGGAATTCTGAGCTTTCACAGCTGCAGATAAGATAGCTGTTTGTGACATATAGATATTCGCAATGCAACTATAGGACAGCCTAGTGCTGGGCGGTATGATCAATAATGTATATCACGGTATTTTTCTAAATTATGGCGAATTGGAATTTTTTATTTAATTTTTAAAATGAGAAAAGGGGGGGGGGGGTGATTCTGAGATTCTGACTTTTATTAGAGGAAGGGTTAAATGGTATTTATTAACTTTTTTTTTCACTTTTTTATTTGCAACGTTATAGCCCCCATGGGATACTGTGGTGTCCCGGTACAGGACCTTGTCCTGTTCCTGCCTTAAGTCCCCTCAGGAAGAGTCCCTGCAGTCCATAGGGCTCTCCTGCAGGGATTCCCCCCCCCTTGCTTATCAGTCATTGTTTCATAACTATGCATATAATATGTCTGTATACTGTTCGGTGTATATATAGGTTGTAAACATCTATAAAATGTATAGGACCTTCCTGGGTCATGTGATACTGTCATGTGATGTACCCAGTGTTCCCTGGGTACAGGACCTCCAGGCTTGACAACCAATGGGATTAGTCCAGCCCCTTAGTATATAAGGGGCTGTAGTCTCTAAATTCTCTCTCTTGGTTCCTGCTTCTCATCCTGTATACTACAGCAGGATATACTAAATTCATCTCAACTAGGCCAAAGCCTAAGGAACCTGCAGCCACTGAAACGTGAGTTACCAAGCCCAATCTACAATTCCTAGTGACTACTATTCAACTCAATCATATAATTAGTAGCACAGTGGCCTACATAAATCTCATCCCGGTTGCCTCTAGAGAAACTGCATAATTGTAAAGTCTGTTCTATAAGAAGTTTAAGTAAAAGTTCCAGTTATCTCATAATTCCTGCTGTGGACATTCCATTATTTTCTGCCGTTTTTTAGGTTGGTTGTCGGCAGGGCCTTCTACAGAAAACAACCACATCCTGGCGTCATGACAAATCAAGGGTTAATAACCCCTTGCCCCACAGGGTTAATACCACCGGACCCTGCTACATCAGTGCAACACCCCAGACACCACAAGTCTTTTTGGCGTCCTATGAACAGGATACGGGTTTGTGCCTTTAATAACTTTGCTACCCTGACCACCCACAAAGAAAAACGGGTGTACATCATTATTGCAAGTGCCATAGTCCTCCCCCTATGCAAGAATGTGTATAGAATACTGTCCAGGATTTTCGCAAGTAGCGATTGAAATTGCGCCCAAAAGTGTACAGGACATTGTTGCTGAAATTGTGCTTTGCCGGGGTGCTAGAAAAAAGTAAGGGGGGAGGTGAAAAATACTGTATTGTGGCCATGCTACGTACTCCATTGCAGACCATACCTGAAAGGGTTAAAGAAGAACCTGAGAAGCGCGCAAAATGTCCCACGCTGGTCTGTGTCCCACCCCTGGGCGTGGACATCGTGTAGCTGTTCCAATGCCGAAGTGGAACTGTTATCTTTTGCTTGTGTTTGCCGGGGGGACAGGAAGTCAGAGCTGCACCGATGATGTCCTTCTAGCCGGCAGCCATTTTGTTGAAACCTCATATAAAAGAAGCCATGCAGCCAGGCCTCTGCAGTCCGGAGATGGCAGCGAGGTGTACAGAGATGGCGGAGCCCACCGCAACATGTGAGGAAAGCAGCAAGATGGTGCCAGAGAAGCGGAAAGTTGTCGCGGCCGCAGGGCAACTTTTCCAAGAACTTGCTGACCGCTTGCAGCAGTTGTCCCTTGGAGCTGAGGAGGTCTGCAACCTGCCCCCGCTTCCAGAGGACGACGAGTGGCCAGCCACCCCGAGAGGAGAATCACCGCAGACTTCGGGACCTGCATCGCCGGTGAGACTCCCCTCACCACAGATCCTGGGGATCCTGGGCAGAGATCGCAAGTGAGGAGTCGGATGTAAGTACACTGGCCGAAGCCTCTTTTTCTACTCCTTCATCCTCCTCCAGCCCTGACAGGGAACCCCTAGCACAGTCTGCACCTGCTAGCGCATGCCCGCGGTCACCCCCGCTTCCACAGTGTGTGTTTGGCAACGAGCCTGCGCTCCTACAGTACATGCGGGATCACGTCCTTCCCCAGCCAGGGAAGTCCCATCCACTGGTCCCCACAGCTGAGGCAGAAAGGGCCCGCAGGAAGGCTGAAATTGCTGGCATCATTGAAAGTTAAGGGCCCAGCATAGAGAAAGATATGGGCCTAAATGCCTCCCTTATGAAGTTCAGGCAGAGCAACAGAGAGACACTAAAAAGCTGAGAGCTCTATACATTAGTATGCTGGACTATCCTCAAGAGGGTGAGCCACCCTTAGAGCGCCGACGCGCAACAGTTGTCAAATTTGATGAAGCCAGAGGCTTTGGTACCCTCCAGGACTGCCGGCATGGAGGGACCATATTAGTCAATAGAAGGGCCGTTCAGAGGGACTACCTGCCCAGATAATATCACTCCCTAGAGCGAGGGGAGATTGTGGAGTACACCTCAGTCAAGAGTCTGCAGGATGAATGGGTGGCAGTCATAACTAGGCCCAAAAATCCAACACAGATACCCATCACATACTTCCCGTCGGACGACTGGGATGCAGATCCCCACGGAATTAGGCCGATGAGGTTTCCAGAGACAGCCTGTAAAGAGGAAGTGTACAAGTTCATGTCAAGGTCCAGTCCAGCATCATCTGTAACAGACAATGTGCCCAGGTGAGGCCTGATCAACGGGCACCAACATATGTGCCAAGGCCTACTCCAGAGTCGGAGGTGTGGCCTAATCATCAGGCACCAACTGATGTGCCGAGGCCTACTCCACCCATGGAGGTGAGGCCGAACCAGACGGCACCAACTGTAGTCCCAGTGGCCTCAGCCGCTGCCATTAATGTTGTTGTGAGCGTGAACCCATCAGTGGCACAGTCTCGGCTCACAAATGTTTCTTGGGACACTACCGTAAATTCCGTGAGGGAATCCCAACCTCGTGCTCCCCGCTATATGTCACAAAGTAGGAAGCACGCTGATAGGCAAGGTTGGGAGTCAGGAAAATCCTTTTTCTAAAGTGTTATGCTCATCACTAACTGTGTGGTACTCTAGTACCATCTTGTTGTTACAGGTTTTCTACAGTTCTGCAACAAGTTACAGATAAAGTGCCTGGCAGGACTATGCCAACAAGTTCTCCTGTTTGCAACATAATCACCTTCATAAGTTTGTGCCCGGCCCCTGGCCGAGAGACTCCTTGCCTGAGGGAATCCTAGTAAGTTTGTGCCCGGCCTAGCCGTGTTTTCATTCAGGACTCCATAATGTAGGTGGACTGTAGAGCCTTACATGACCGTTAATGTACATGTTCTAATGGTAATATATTTTTGTGCACAGAATTTTGAACCCCAACAGCAGGTAAATGTAACCTGAATATCTCAAGTGTTGTGCTGCTATCATGTAACCTTTGTGCTGCCAAGCAAATAAAATGTATGGTTACATAAAATGTCAATAATGTAAATGGTTTTACTGTACAGAAGTATAAAATTCCTGTACAGAAGTACGTAATTCCTGTACGGAAGTAGAAAAAAAAATGATAATATATATTTCTTATGGGTGTTATTGTGTTTGCTTAACCCCTTAAGGACAGAGTGTTTTTCTGTTTTTGCACATTTGTTTTTTCTTCCTTACCTTTTAAAAATCATGACCCTTTAAATTTTGCACCTAAAAATGCATATGATGGCTTATTGTTTGTGCCACCAATTCTACTTGGTAATGACATCAGTCATTTTACCCAAAAATCTACAGCGAAACTGAAAAAACGCCATTTTGTGAATTTTGGTAAAAATGACACCTTATATTTATTCTGTAGGTCCATACGGTTAATATGATACCCTACGTATATAGGTTTGATTTTGTCGTACTTCTGAAAAAAATCATAACTACATGCAGGAAAATGTATACGTTTAAAATTGTCCTTTTCTGACCCCAATAACTTTTTTATTTTTCCATGACCGGGGCGGTATGAGGGCTCATTTTTTGCACCGTGATCTGACGTTTTTATCGGTACCATTTTTGTTTTGATCAGACTTTTTGATCACTTTTTATTCCTTTTGTTATGGAATAAAATGTGACCAAGTTTTTTTTTTATGGGAAAAGTAGGGTGATTCAAACTTTTATTAGGGAAAGGGTTAAATGATCTTTATGAACTTTTTCATTCTGCAATCGGTAGAATGATCACATTCTAACTCGCTGTGCTTGACTGTATTGTAAGTGTGGGAGTGGCTTTCTTTTGTTGTACACTAAATAACTAAACATGACCCCAGCTAAGAGGCATTTCTGTCTGGACTGAGGAAGGAATGCTTCGCAGATCTACTGACTTTGTGTATCTCTTCCAGTTTCGCTAGTTCATATAACCCTGTGCAGGTCACTGTTCTTTTTAGTCCAGATTTCTACCATTCCTTTATAAGCAATCACTACATTGCTTATACTGATCAATGCTATGCTATTGCATAACATTGATCAGTCAGATGAGTGCTTTGAGGGCTTAAAGGAGCACTGCAGTCTTAGACACTTATCCTCTATCTGCAGGATAGTGTCTGATCGTGGGGGGGGGGGGGGGGTCTGACTTCTATGACCCCCCCACGATCTCCCCTATGGGGACCTGGCATTGCCACTGCTCTGAACGGCTAATGAGCGTGTCGTTGACCTCACTGAGGCCGATGACACGCCCCCTCTATACAACTCTATGAGAGAAGCGGGGATGCACGAATGCTGCCAAGGGGTTAATGGAATGCAAGGTGACATAATTCTTAAATAAAGGGGTAATCCACAGCTGACTGGTAGGAATTCAACCGTTAGGATAATGGAGGTCACATCTCCTTTAGGTGAAAGGAGTGGCTGTGCAAATACTTGACCACTGTTCCCTTCATTCTCTATAAGACTTCCAAATATAGCCATATTCTGAACCCGACTATGTTCAGAATATGGCTATTCAGAGGAGATTTATCAAACTGCGTGAGAGGAAAAGTGGAGGGATTTTCCCACAGCAACCAATCACAGCTCAGCTAACAAGCTCTGGTAAAGTGAAAGCTGAGCTGTGATTGGTTTCTGTGGGAAAATCACTCCACATTTTGATAAATCTCCCCCATTATTTCAATTTTATCCCATATAACAGGAACTATTAAAAATTATTCTGTCTCTTTATATAACCTACAATTGTCACCTCGAAAATGACGCAATGTATCATGCAAAATTCAGCTTTATTAAAGTTCCATAATAGTAATACAAAAGGTTACAAAACCGGACAGACAACCCCTAATCCCTAAAAAACATGTATCCCAAAATAGCACAGGTTCCCATGCCACATTTAACACAATGGTATGGAATATGCACAATGATTACCAATCCTCCATAAATAATAAGGTAATGACCACAAACTTAGAATAATATACAGGGTAATGCCATCACATAGTAAGATCATGCATTACCTATAGCAGGCATATTCCCAGTGGCCATCCGGGGACCCCGTGCACCCTCAACGGACGTCGTTTCGTGGGTCTCCCCACTTCATCAGGAGTGCACGAGCCGATCGCCGGAACCGGAAACCCCGATCACGCAACGCCACTGGGTTTCCGCAGTCATGTGACCATGACAGCTTTCCCCCATATGTGGCACATAGGTATCGGAGTTCCGCCCAGAGTATTGGCACGTGCGCACCTGATCCAAGCGCATGTGCATCTAGGTGCTACCCTATGCATAAAAAGGTTTGCAAATCTGTATTCAGTTCTTAGAATTCTTGTTCCCCAGATGGCCAGCTGGTGTCTCCCTACTAATACAAACTATTATTCCTATATTTAAACCATGATATCATGGCTGTGATTTACATAGGCTGTACTACAATTATACAATTATATATGAACCACAATCATTCAATCTTTTGTTCATTCTTTACTCTTGATTTTCATTTTACTCTGTTTGTTTTCCATCCTAGGAGTCCACATCCAAAATCCACTCAAGAACAAGGTGAGCTACCTCTAGGGTATCATCTAGAAAGACAGAATTAAAATTAAAAACATAATAAAATAATATAACAGTCTATAAAAATGAACTGAAGCTCAGGTTTTCATTTAGTCCCTTAGGGTTTACCGTATCTAATCTAACAATCCATTTCTTCCCCTTCTGTTGCAACATTCGAGTCGTGTCACCACCTCTCTTATCACAGTAAACCCTATCAATACCTTTAAATTTTAACAATCTCCAATTGTTTTGGTGGTAATCATGAAAGTGCCTAGCAAGTGGTTTCCATCTCAATTTCTCTAGATCATATCGGTTACTGTTGTAATATGCTCCAATATCCTTACCCTCAATTCTCTCGCGGTCATACCAATATAGACTTTCCGGGAAGGACGTTGTGCATAATAGACCACATTCGAGGTTCTAAAATTTGCAAAATGAACAATTTTGAATTTATGTCCATCAGTACCCTCACTTTCATTGGAACATTCCATAAAGGTACAGGCCGCATAATCCCCACAACTGACATTCCCCCATTTCGGTCCTCTGGTATTGAGAAAAGTTGGATTCTTAGGAGGAATGTAGTGACTGGTCACTAATAGGTCCCTGAGGTTGGAGGATCTTTTGGGTGTAAGCGATGGAGTTTCAGGTAACAACTCACCTAGTTTTTTGTCTGTACGCAATATGGGCCAATATTTTTTAAAGATATTCTTCATTGTCCCCAATTGTTTGTTGTACCGAGATATAAATCTCACCACATCATCACTTTTTTGATCTTTCTTGTTCTTAACCAATAATGTTTGTCTATTGACCCCACTTACCTCTCTTCTAGTGCCTGTGATCAGATCCCGATCATAACCTCTACTCAAAAACCTTTGTTCAATGTCTTTCGCCTGTCTCTCAAAAATATCTTGATCAGAGCACACTCTCCTAGCCCATATGAACTGTCCCTTTGGAATAGCTTTAATACATGGGGAGGGTGTGAGGATTCAGCCTTGAGATAGGAGTTCACTGATGTCTCCTTTCTATGAATGTTAGTACTGATCATCCCATCTTCATTAACCATGATTTTCAAATCCAAAAATTTGATTTCCTCCCGGTTTAATTTATTGGTCAGTCTGACATTCATATCATTGCTCTGTAACCGTTCCAAAGAATGAGCGGAGAGATTCCTCGGTACCCTGCCATATACATAGGATATCATCGATGAATCGTCTCCACATTATCACCTGTCCCTCCAACATCTGATCCTCCTCATGTATTGCTGATCTTTCCCAATACACCATGAACAAGTTGGCATATGAGGGGGCACAGGCCACCCCCATAGCCACGCCCTTTATCTGAAAATACAATCTGTCCCGAAACACAAAATAATTGTGCCTCAGGATGAACTCTAATAACTCCAAAATCAACTCTGCCATCACATGGTCGAGATTACTATTCCTCAAAAGAACCTACACGCCTATAGGCCATGCTCATTCTGAATGGAAGTATACAATGATTCCACATCACTGGTAATTAAAATCATATCCTTTTCCAATCTCATCCCTTCCAAAGAGACCAGGATGTCCGTGGAATCTTGAACATGTGATGGCACACGGTTTTAAGTAATGCTTAATAAACAGGCATACTGGTCCAAATAAATTCCCCACATCTGAGACTATTGGACGTCCCGGTGGACATTCAAGATCTCTATGCACCTTTAGCAAAAAATATAAGGTGGCTCTTTTTGGATGTTGTACTTTTAATCCATCCAGTACTTGTTTATTAATATGCTCCCATTATATGCTCTTGTCAAAATGCTATCTAGTTCACGACTAAATGCTAATGTAGGATTTTGGGGTAGTTGGCGATATGTGGTCTCATCCCTTATTTCATTTATCTCCCCAATTATTTCATTTTTATCCCATATAACAGGAACTATTAAACATTATTCTGTCTCTTGGCTGTCCCAGTCCTCCCTTCCCCCACTGAGTCTATTATAACCTGCCATAAAACATAATTGCTATTCGTAGGTCAGACAAGAGTTGTGGGTGGAACCCGAGCGAATGATATCATAAGGAAATACAAAGGGTAAAAATGAAAGGGATTCCCCGGTATTAGATAACCTGTGAGACTGTGACCCGTACAATCTGTTCTGTAACTTTTCCTAATCAAGTCCATTAGATATGGGAAATGCCAGAACTTAACATAATGCTGCCATAAAAGGAAACAACTGTGATATACCCTTATTTTTTACACAGCTTTAAATATTGTTTCCCAACCAGGGTGCCTCTAGCTGTTGCAAAACTACAACTCCCAGCATGACTGGACGCCCTTTGGCTGTCTGGGCATGCTGGAACTTGTAGTTTTTCAACAGCTGAAGCCACCCTGGTTGGGAAACACTAGCCTAACAGCTCAAGGTAGAAGGGACTGCAGTGTGACTGGTAGCCCCACTACATAGTATAGCAATAGTCCTTATAGTTCTGTATTACTGTGTGCACTTAAAGGGGTTATCCAGGAAAAAAACTTTTTTTTATATATCAACAGGCTTGTAAATTACTTCTATTAAGAAATCTTAATCCTTTCAGTACTTATGAGCTGCTGAATTTGAATTGTTCTTTTCTGTCTAAGTGCTCTCTGATGACGCGTGTCTCGGGAACCGCCCAGTTTAGAAGCAAATCCCCATAGCAAACCTCTTCTACCCCTTTAAACTCTCCCTAGAAATAATGCTCCTAGGAGGAAATACCCTGTAAAATGGGAATATTGATAGAAATGCCGCAGAATATACAGAGACATGTTTACAGACATCCCATTCATCCAAATGTCACATCTTTTTATGTAGTTTTACCAGACAAATGCAATTATTACATATCAATAAATCAATAAATCTCCATTAGTTCATTATAATTGTATAGAATAATAATAATAAAAAAAATAATAATAATAAAATGAAATACGCCATATGAAATGTCAGAAACTTTAATTATTTGTTGGGAAAATATTTTAAGATATTAATATAACCCCCTGGGATTATTGTTCCCTTTAATTCCTTGCATAATAAACTAGTATGGTATAATAGTATAGAACAACAATAAAATAAATAATAATAAAAATACACCATACGGAAAGTCAGACACTTGAATTATTTGTTTACAAAATATTTTAAGATATTAATGTCACCTCATGTGATTACTGTAAGCATTATTCTGCAATTATATGAAGTGTCCAGTAGATGGCAAAGTGCACAAACAAATGAACTGAGCAGTGACTAAAGCTAAGGAAGGAGGAGTGTCACGAACCGGCAGGACGGGTAGTGGATCCTCTGGACCAGAGAGGCGATGACGCGGGCCGTACTGGGGGATCGGTTTCAAGCAGTTACTGGTCGTCACCAGAGCCCTCCGCAAGGCGGGATGGACTTGCTGCGGCGGTAACTACCACAAGTAGCGACTCGACCTCTCTGGCAGCTGATATGGCGTGGTACACAGGGTGCAGGCAAAGGCGTAGTCGGACTTAGCAGAGGTCAAGGCAGGTGGCAAGGGTTCACAGGCGAGTAGACGGTAGCAACGGGTTCGGCAAACGGGCAAGGCAGTACAAGGCTATAGGGAACGCTTTCTCAGAGGCACAAGGCACAAAGATCCGGCAAGAGCAGGAAGGGGCAGGTAACTTTTATAGGGAAGGAGCAGAGGTCATTAGCCAGCACACCAATCAATGGTGCGCTGGCCCTTTAAATGTACTGAAGGCGGCGCGCGCGCGCACCCTAGAGAGTGGGGCCGCGCGCGCTGGAAAGCAGAGACTGTCGGCGCAGGGAACGAGGCGCCAGGTAAGGCAGACCGGGACGCGGCGCGTGAGTGGGGACCAGCCGCCACGGCAGCCGCGTCCCTGACACAAGGAATCCCATGCTCCCGGTCAGCACGTCTGAGCGAGAAGCACCGGGATCCCGAGGAGAGGGGATGAGGAAGCGGGCGCTCCGGTCCGGAGGTGGGGACCAGAGCGCTCGCTGTGACAGTACCCCCCCTTAGGTCTCCCCCTCTTTTTGGTACCTAGAAAACTAAGGATGAGGCTGCGGTCCAAGATATTCCCCTCAGGCTCCCAAGACCTCTCCTCAGGGCCGCAGCCCTCCCAATCAACCAAAAAAAAATCTTTGCCCCCGAGAGAACTTGGTCGCCAAGATCTCCTTGACCAAGAAAATATCAGGGGTGCCGGCGACCGAGGTGGAAGAAAAAAGCTTGGGAGAAAAGCGGTTAAAGACAGCAGGTTTAAGAAGGGAGACATGGAAAGAGTTATGGATTCGGAGGGAGGGGGGAAGATGAAGTTGATAAGAGACTTGATTGATACGACTCTTGATTTTATAGGGCCCCAAGTAACGAGGACCCAGTTTGTAACTCGGGACCCTAAATCGGATGTACTTTGAGGAGAGCCATACTTTGTCACCCGTGCGGAATTCCGGAGGAGCTCTGCGTCTCTTGTCTGCTTGAAGTTTCATACGGGTGGAAGCCTTGAGGAGGGCAGCATGAGTCTCTCGCCAGATGGAGGAAAAGTCTTGTACAAGAGTATCAAGGGCAGGTACGGAAGAAGGAGTGGGATACTGCGGCAGAGGTGGAAGAGGGTGACGGCCAAAAACTACAAAGAAAGGGGACTTGTTGGAGGCAGAGGATTGTTTGTAGTTGTAGGAGAACTCTGCCCAGGGAAGTAGATCTGCCCAATCATCATGGCGAGAGGATACGAAGTGGCGCAGATAGTCACCCAAAATTTGGTTCATCCGTTCTACTTGGCCGTTAGACTGGGGATGATAAGAAGAAGAAAAGTCCAATTTGATCCCGAGCTGACCACATAGAGCCCTCCAGAATTTGGAGACAAATTGTACTCCCCGATCCGAGACAATATGTTGGAAGAATTGCTTGGCCAGCATGGGCACAGAGGGAAGGCTGGGCAAGGGCACAAAGTGAGCCATCTTGGAGAAACGATCTACCACAACCCAAATAACAGACTTGCCATGGGAGGAGGGAGGATCTGTAACAAAGGCCATAGCGATGTGAGACCAGGGAACTTCCGGAACAGATAGAGGTAAGAGGAGTCCCGCTGGCTTCTGGCGAGGTGATTTATCTCGGGTGAAAATCATGCAGGCTTGGACGAAGTCCGAGACATCTTTCTGCAGAGAAGGCCACCAGTACCTCTGGGAGATTAGTTGGAGATATTTTGCTCCCCAGGATGACCGGCAAAAGGAGAAGCGTGGCCCCACTTGAGAATTTGCAACCGCTGACGTGGAGGTACGTAGGTTTTGCCTGGAGGAAGAAGGCGCAGGTCCACGGGAGCGACGGCAATAAGGCGTTCTGGTGGGATAATATATTGAGGTGTTTATTCGTCGCCCACCACATCAGAGGAGCGAGACAGAGAATCTGCCCTAATGTTCTTACAAGCTGGACAGAAATTAATCTCAAAATTGAAGCAGGCGAAGAACAGAGACCAACGAGCCTGACGGGGATTTAGTCTTTGAGCAGACTGAAGGTAAGCCAGCTTCTTGTGGTCCGTGAAGATATTCACAGGATGTGTGGTGCCCTCAAGTGGGTGTCTCCATTCCTCCAGTGCTAATTTAGTAGCCAGCAGTTCTCTGTCCCCAATGGAATAATTTCTTTCTGCAGGAGAGGACTTCGAAAAGAAGCCACAAGTGACAGTCTTGCCCCTGGAAGACTTCTGGGTGAGTACAGCTCCGGCACCAACCGAGGAGGCATCCACTTCGAGAGAGAAGGGCTTTGTGGAATCTGGTCTAGAGAGAACAGGTGCTGAGGCAAAGGCGGCTTTCAGGGACTGGAAGGCCTCTTCAGCTTGGGAAGGCCAGGATTTAGGGTTACCGCCCTTTCTAGTTGAGGCCATGATAGGTTCCACCAGAGTGGAATAGTGAGGGATGAATTGTCTGTAGTAATTAGCAAAACCCAGAAATCTTTGTATGGCTCGGAGTCCAGAGGGGCGAGGCCAATCTAGAACCGCCGAGAGTTTGGCTGGATCCATTTGAAGTCCTTGGGTTGAGATAATGTACCCCAAGAAGGGCAGGGAGGACCATTCAAAAAGACATTTTTCAATCCTGGCATATAGGCGGTTTCTCCTAAGACGGGTGAGAACTTGTCGCACATGAGCACGGTGTTGGTCCAAATCGGGGGAAAAGACGAGGATGTCATCCAAGTATACGACCACGCATGTGTACAATAAGTCCCTGAAAACGTTGTTAACAAATTCCTGGAAGATGGCAGGCCGAAGGGCATCACCAGGTACTCGAAATGACCGTCCCTAATGTTAAAGGCTGTCTTCCACTCGTCTACCTCATGGATATGGATCAAATTATAGGCCCCACGAAGGTCCAATTTGGTAAAGACCTTTGCCCCTCGGAGACGATTGAAAAGTTCAGGGATTAGAGGCAGAGGGTAACAGTTCTTGATGGTAATTTTATTAAGTCCTCTGTAGTCAATGCAGGGGCGGAGGGAACCGTCCTTTTTAGTCACGAAGAAGAAACCTGCCCCAGCAGGAGAAGAAGACTTTCTTATGAATCCTCTCTGTAGGTTCTCTTGAATATACTTGGACATGGCAAGAGTCTCAGGAGGTGAGTAATGATAAATTCTGCCCCGGGGTGGAGTAGAACCAGGTATGAGGTCTATCGGACAATCATAGGGTCTGTGAGGAGGAAAGACCTCGGCTTGTTTCTTGCAGAAGACATGCGCAAAGGAATGGTATGGCTTGGGCAGACCAGGAGGCGGAGAAACTTGCGGGCCCTGCTTGATAAGAGCAAACTTGAAACACCGGTCAGAACAGGAGGGACCCCAACGCAAGATCTCCCCGGTGGACCAATTCAGGACAGGGCAGTGATGTTGAAGCCTGGGCAGGCCCAGGAGAAGTTCGGAAGAGCAGAAAGGAAGGACAAAGAACTCCAGAGTCTCTGTATGAAATATCCCAATGTCCATCTGCAGGGGCAGGGTACCGTACTGCACAGTGGCAGAGAGTCTCTCACCGTTAACAGTAGAGATGAAGAACGGCTTGGGTAGATGGACTATTAGAATACGGTACTTGTCTACCAAGGAGGCGTGGATGAAGTTGCCAGCTGAACCGGAATCCAAGAAGGCGGCAGCAGAGAAAGAGGACTTGGAAGAGAGGGACAACTGCACGGGTATGATGAGGCGTGGAGAGGAAGAGTCCACACCTAGCAACGCCTCTCCCACGTTTACTAGGTGCGAGCGTTTCCCGAACGCGGTGGTCGGAGAGGACAATGTCTAAGGAAGTGCTCGGTACTGGCACAGTACAGACACAGGTTCTCGTCTCTGCGACGGCTTCGTTCTTGCGGAGTCAGGCGAGACCGATCCACCTGCATGGCCTCCACTGCGGGAGTCCCAGTAACGGATTGAGGTGGATGCAAAAAAACAGGAGCCAGACGAGGGTAGCGTCTTGGACAAGCTTTTCCCTTCTCCAGGAGAAGTTCCTCTTGTGTCTCGGTGAAACGCTTGTCTATCCTAGTGGCCAGCAAAATGAGGTCACTAAGGGTGAAAGGTAGCTCACGTGCAGCCAGAACATCCTTTATCTCGCTGTTAAGTCCCTTCTTGAAGGTGGCACAAAGGGCTTCATTGTTCCAATTCAGTTCAGAAGCCAGGGTGCGGAACTGAATGGCGTAGTCACCCACGGTAGAACTTCCTTGGGTCAAGTTCAACAAAGCAATCTCTGCTGAGGAAACGCAGGCAGGTTCCTCGAAAACATTCCGGAACTCCTGGCAGAAGTTCTGGGCGGAAGAGGTGGCTGGATCAGCGCGGTCCCATAGCGGTGTTGCCCAGGCCAGGGCCTTCCCGGACAGCAAACTGAGGATAAAGGCTACCTTGGCTCGCTCAGACGGGAACTGGTCGGACAGTAACTCGAGGTGGAGGGAGCACTGTGACAGGAACCCACTGCACTGCTTCGGATCTCCGTCATATTTGTCTGGCAGGGACAAACGGACTCTGGAACCGGTGGCTACTGCAGGAGGAGGTGATGCAGCAGGTGCAGACGGAGGGACTGGCTGTTGCTGAGTAGGCAGAAGCTGCTGTATCATAGCTGTCAGCTGAGCCAGCTGTTGACCTTGCTTGGCCACAATGGAGGTGAGTTCCGCTAGGCTTGGCAGGGGAACATCAGCAGGATCCATGGCCGGATCTTACACGAACCGACAGGACGGGTAGTGGATCCTCTGGACCAGAGAGGCAATGACGCGGGTCGCACTGGGGGATCGGTTCTAAGCAGTTACTGGTCTTCACCAGAGCCCGCCGCAAGGCGGGAGGGACTTGCTGCGGCGGTAACTACCAGGTCATGTCCCCCAGTAGTGACTCGACCTCTCTGGCAGCTGATATGGCGTGGTACACAGGGAGCAGGCAAAGGCGTAGTCGGACGTAGCAGAGGTCAGGGCAGGCGGCAAGGGTTCACAGGCGAGTAAACAGTAGCAACGGGTTCGGCAAGCAGGCAAGGCAGTACAAGGCTATAGGGAACGCTTTCTCAGAGGCACAAGGCACAAAGATCCGGCAAGGGCAGGAAGGGACAGGTAACTTTTATAGGGAAGGAGTAGAGGTCATTAGCCAGCGCATCAATCAATGGTGCGCTGGCCCTTTAAATTTACTGAAGACAGCGCGCGAGCGCCTTAGAGAGCGGAGCTGCGCGCGCCGGAAAGCAGAGACTGTCGGCGCAGGGAATGAGGTGCCAGGTAAGGCAGACCAGGTCGCGGCGCGTGAGCGGGGACCAGCCGCCACGGTAGCCGCGTCCCTGACACAAGGAATCCCGTGCACCGGGATCCCGAGGAGAGGGGACGAGGAAGCGGGCGCTCCGGTCCGGAGGCGGGGACCGGAGCGCTCGCTGTGACAAGGAGTTTTGTGGACATGTGCTTGTAGCCATCTGGGATTTTTCAGTTCCAGCGGAGCTAGGAAGTAGATGCAGAGGAAGGAGGTTATCAGGGTCTGCCCCAAGAGTGCTGCAGCGGCTAATAGGAATTGGCTAGCAAGTTGGAGAGATCCAGGTTTAGGCTGCATTCACACTTCATTTTTATATTACGGGTGCCTGATCCGGCTGGGGTACAGGAGAGCCCGGTTTGCCCCTCCCCCAGCCGGATCAGGCACCCGTAATGTAAAAACCAGCGCTGGAATCCATTTACTTTAATGAGCCGACTGGAGTCAGCTCATTTTTGACCCCTATCCGGTTTTGTGACCGGACCTAAAATCGTGGTATACTACGGTTTTAGGCCGGTCAGGAAACCGCATATGGGTCAAAAATGAGCTGACTGGAGTCACCGTTTGACTCCAGTTGGCTCATTAAAGTAAATGGATTTCAGTGCTGGTCCGGCTGGGGTACGGGAGAGCCCGGTTTGCCCCTCCCCCAGCCGGATCCCGTAATGTAAAAACGAAGTGTGAATGCCGCCTTATTTACAGGAAAGCTTTCTGTGAACAGTAAAGAGAACTGGACTGATCTGATTACAGCCTGTGTTAGGGTAAGCCTGAAGCTCTTCTTCCCTGTCCCACACCCTGAATTCATATACTGATAAAAGATCTGTTTGTGGACATTTTTGGGCTTAAAGGGGTACTCCCGTGAAAAACTTTTTTTTTGTCCGCCATTACCGGTGGGTCCCTGGCTGCGATGCACAGCCGGGACCTGCTGCGCATAATGCCGGCATCGCTCCGATGCCCTCGGTTATGCTCAGGACGTAGATGTACGTCCTGGTACGTTAAGTACCACGTCACCAGGACGTACATTTACGTCCTGCGTTGTTAAGGGGTTAAAAGGGTACTCCCGTGAAAAACTTTTTTTTTTAAATCAACTGGTGCCAGAAAGTTAAACAGATTTGTAAATCACTTCTATTAAAGAATCTTAATCCTTCCAGTAATTTTAGGGGCTGTATGCTAACGAGAAATCCAAAAAATAAATGCATTTCCTCTGATGTCATGACCACAGTGCTCTCTGCTGACCTCTGCTGTCCATTTTAGGAACTGTCCAGAGCAGGAGAAAATCCCCATAGCAAACATATGCTGCTCTGGACAGTTCCTAAAATGGACAGCAGAGGTCAGCAGAGAGCACTGTGGTCATGACATCAGAGGAAATTAATTTCTTTTTTGGATTTGTCTTTAGTATACAGCCCCTAAAAAGTACTGGAAGGATTAAGATTTTTAATAGAAGTGATTTACAAATCTATTTAACTTTCTGGCACCAGTTGATTTAAAAAAAAAAAAGTTTTTCACGGGAGTACCCCTTTAACCCCTTAACGACGCAGGACGTAAATGTATGTCCTGGTGATGTGGTACTTAACGCACCAGGATGTACATTTACGTCCTGAGCATAACCGCGGGCATCGGAGCGATGCCAGCATCATGCGCGGCAGGTCCAGGCTGTGCATCGCAGCCAGGGACCCACCGTTAACCCCTCAGATGCCGTGATCAATACCGATCACGGCATCTGCAGCATCGCAGTCACTTAACAGGATGATCGGATCGCCCGCAACGCTGCCGCGGCGATCTGATCATCCTGCATGGCAGACGGAGGTCCCCTCACCTGGCTCCGCTACCTTCCGGGAGTCTTCTGCTCTGATCTGCCTTCCCGCAGACCAGAGCAGAAGATCACCAATAACCCTGATCAGTGGTATGTCCTATACATAGCACTGAACAGGATTAGCAATCGAGTGATTGCTTTAAATAGTCCCCTATGGGGACTATTAAAGTGTAAAAATAAAAGTAAAAAAATAAAGTAAAAAAAAATAAGTAAAAAAATAAAGTAAAAAAAATGTGAAAAAAAATGTAAATTGTCCCATTTTCCCTATTATACCCCCAAAAAGTGTAAAACAATTATTTTATATACATATTTGGTATCACCGCGTGCGTAAATATCCGAACTATTAAAATAAAATGTAAAATAAAACGTAAAAAAAAAAATCCAAAATAGCTTCTTTTTTATAACATTTTATTCCAAAAAAATGTTATAAAAAATGTAATAAAAGTTTTGTATAAGCAAATATGGTATTAATTAAAAGTACAGATCACGGCGCAAAAAATTAGCCCTCATACCACCGCTTATACGGAAAAATGAAAAGTTATAGGGCTTCAAAATAGGGGGATTTTAGACGTACTAATTTGGTTAAAAAGTTTTCGATTTTTTTTAAGCGCAACAGTAATAGAAAAGTGTATAATCATGGGTATCATTTTAATCGTATTGACCCAGAGAATAAAAAACACGTAATTTTTACCATAAATTGTACGGCGTGAAAACAAAACCTTCCAAAATTTGCAAAATTGCGGTTTCCTTTTTAATTTCCCCACACAAATAGTATTTTTTTGGTTTCGCCATACATTTTATGATAAAGTGAGTGATGGCATTACAACGGACAACTGGTCATGCAAAAAACAAGCCCTCATACTAGTCTGTGGAGGAAAATATAAAAGAGTTATGATTTTTTGAAGGGGAGGAGGAAAAAATGAAAACGTAAAAATAAAATTGTCTGAGTCCTTAAGGTCCAAATGGGCTGAGTCCTTAAGGGGTTAATTATTCCAAGTAACACTTTGAAGCAGGACTTTGTATGGACCCCATCTATTCAATGTGTACCAAATGAAGGTACCCAACAGCCACAAGGGTGAAGGTGTTGCTTGTGGATAGGTGAGAGAGACCTATATACATATTGCAGTTGTCTGATTTTGTGCTATTCTATAACATACTGTTTATTATGTTATGAATGTTTATTTTCCTTTATGCAATACAAAGCTAGTTTCAAGTTGGCTTTGTATCAGCTTTATTAATCTCTCAGAAATGTTTCCAACAGGACCCTGCCTCCATACCCTGGATTCCCATTTGGATGGAGACACTGCCGTGCATATGTACCCCAGTTCTCAGAAAGCGGAGGCTCAGGATCAGTCTGCCAAGCGAAAGGAGGTAACAAGGTTAAGGGACCTCTGGGATATACAGGGTGGGCCATTTATATGGATACACCTTAATAAAATGGGAATGGTTGGTGATATTAACTTCCTGTATGTGGCACATTAGGATATGTGAGGGGGGAAACTTTTCAAGATGGGTGGTGACCATGGCGGCCATTTTGAAGTCGGCCATTTTAAATCCAACTTTTGTTTTTTCAATAGGAAGAGGGTCAGCATCAAACTTATTGCACAAGAAAAACAATGATGTGCTTGGTTTTAACATAACTTTATTCTTTCATGAGTTATTTACAAGTTTCTGACCACTTATAAAATGTGTTCAATGTGCTGCCCATTGTGTTGGATTGTCAATGCAACCCTCTTCTCCCACTCTTCACACACTGATAGCAACACCGCAGGAGAAATGCTAGCACAGGCTTCCAGTATCCGTATACACTGCTATATACTACTATATACACCGCAGGAGAAATGCTAGCACAGGCTTCCAGTATCCGTAATTTCAGGTGCTGCAGAATGGGCAAAACAAAAATTGGAACAGGACCCTCAGTTTACGCAAAAGATTTTGTTCAGTGATGAGGCAAACTTTTATGTGAATGGTGAAGTTAACCAACAAAACCACCGCTATTGGTCTGACACTAACCCACATTGGATAGATCCCTCCAAGATTGTTGGAACACAAAAATAGATGGTATGGTGTGGTATATGGGGTACAAAGATAGTGGGGCCATTCTTCATCAATGGAAACCTTTGGCCTGTCTCCCCCCTCCCATTGTATGTGTGCTCAGCCACACTGGAGGTAACCGGGGAACAGTCTGCAAGTTGGACGTAATGCTGCTGTAATTTGGTTCCTGGTTTTACTTATCCGGCACAGATTTGTGAAGAGATTTTTCACCTTGGTTGCTTCTTTCTCCTCCCACTGTGATTACTTGAGACAGTTTGCGCCAAAAACCCGTGGAATTTTTTATCTCTTCACTTGATGTCTCTACGTTCGGCTGAGGACCCCTGACTGCCGAAACCCGGGTGGCTGCACAGAAATTTTTACCCTATTACCGGTGGTTGTGTCTGGCACACAACCACAAAAGGTGAGAAAAATTGCCCCTATCCTTTCATTGTATGGATGAGCGCAATCTCCATATCCAGACTACAATCCCATGAGAAGCTCTGCTTTGTTTTTTCAGACACATTTGCTCTTTAACCACATAAGGAACAAGGGCGTACAGGTATGCCTTCACTCCCTGGTACTTAAGGACCAAGGACGTACCTGTACGCCCGTGTGAATTACGGTACCCGCTGTGGGGACCGGACGGGGGTGACTGCTAATATCTATCCCACTGCACAGTTATCTCCAAACTGTGGCCTTCCAGATGTTGCAAAACTGCAAAGCCCAGCATGTCCAAACAGCAAACAGCTGTCTCGGCATGCTGGGAGTTGTAGTTGCGTACCTCCAGCTGTTGCATGACTACATCTCCCAGCATGCCCTTCGGCGATCAGTACATGCTGGGAGTTGTAGTTTTGCAACAGCTGGAGGCACACTGGTTGGAAAATATTGAGTTAGGCAACAGAACCTAACTGATGGTTTTCCAACCAGTGTGCTTCCAGCTGTTGCAAAAGTACAACTCCCAGCATGCACGGTCTGTCAGTGTATGCTGGGAGTTGTAGTTTTGAAACAGCTGGAGGTTTGCCCCCCATGTGACTGTACAGGGTACATCCACACGGGCGGGTTTACAGTGAGTTTCCTGCTTCAAGTTTGAGCTGTGGCAAATTTTTCACCGCAGCGCAAGCTCCTAGCAGGAAACTCACCGTAACACGCCAGTGTGAATGTACCCTAAAAACACTACACTAACAAATAATAAAGGGTAAAACACTACATATACACGCCCTTACACTGTCCCCGCCCGCCCAAAAAAAGAAAAACGTATCGTACGGCAGTGTTTCCAAAACGGAGCCTCTAGCTGTTGCAAAACAACAACTCCCAGCATTTCAGGCCAGCCATTGACTGTCCAGACATGCTGGGAGTTTAGCAACAGCTGGAGGCACCCTGTTTGGGAATCCCTGGCGTAGAATACCCCTATGTCCACCCCTATGTAATCCCTAATTTAGTCCTCAAATGCACATGGCGCTCACTCGCTTTGGAGCCCTGTCGTATTTCAAGGAAACAGTTTAGGGCCACATATGGGGTATTTCCGTACTCGGGAGCAATTGCACTACAAATTTTGGGGGGCTTTTTCTCCTTTTACCCCTTATGAAAAGGAAAAGTTGGGGTCTATACCAGCCTGTTAGTGTAAAAAAATAAAAAGATTTACACTAACATGCTGGTGTTGCCCCATACTTTTTATTTTCACAAGCGGTAAAAGCACAGAAATACCCCATATGTCGGTGTAAAGTGATCTGCGGATGCACAACAAGGCTCAGGAGTGAGAGCGCACTATGTACATTTGAGGCCTAAATTGGTGATTTGCACAGGGGTGGCTGATATTACAGCGGTTCTGACAAACGCAAAAAAAATAAATACCAACATGTGACGCCATTTTGGAAACTACACCCCTCACGGAACATAACAAGGGGTACAGGGAGCCTTAACACCCCACAGGTGTTTGATAAATTTTCATTAAAGTTGGATGGGAAAATGAAAAAAAAAAAACATTTCACTAAAATATTTGTGTTACCCAAAATTTGTAATTTTCACAAGGGAAAATAGGAAAACAGCCGCCCAAAATTTGTAACCCCATTTCTTCTGAGTAAGAACATATCCCATATGTGGATGTAAAGTGCTCTGCGGGCAAACTACAATGCTCAGAAGAGAGGGAGCGCCATTAGGATTTTGAAGAGAAAATTTGTCCGGAATTGAGAGCCATGTGTGTTTACAAAGCCGCCATAGTGCCAGAACAATGGACCCCCTCCCCACATGTGACCCCATTTTGGAAATTACACCTCTCATGTAATGTAAAAAGGGGTACAGTGAGCATTTACGCCCCACAGGTGTAATTTTTCATTTGCACAGCCCACTGTTCAAAAGATCTGTCAAACGCCAGTGGGGTGTAAATGCTCACTGTACCCCTTATTACATTACATGAGGGGTGTAGTTTCCAAAATGGGGTCACATATGGGGGGTCCACTGTTTTGGCAACACGGGGGGGGGGGGGGGAGGGAGGGATGTAAAAGCAACATGGCCCCTGACTTCCATTCCAAACAAATTCTCTCTTCAAAAGCTCCTTCTCTTCTTGGCATTGTAGTGTGCCAGCAGAGCACTTGACGTTCACACATGGGGTATTTCCATACTCAGAAGAAATGGGGTTACAAATTTTGGGGGTCATTTTCTCCTATTACCCCTGTAAAAAAAATGTTACATTTGGGGAAAAACTGCATTTTTGTGAAAACTTTTTTTTTTTTTGTCATTTACACATCCTACTTTAACAAAAAGTTGTCAAACACCTGTGAGGTTTTAATTCTCACTGGACCCCTTGTTACGTTCCTTGATGAGTGTAGTTTCCAAAATAGTATGCCATGTGGGTTGCTGTTCTGGCACCATAGGGGCTTCCTAAATGGGACATGCCCCCCAAAAACCATTTCAGCAAAATTTGCTTCCCAAAAGCCAAATGTGACTCCTTCTCTTTTGAGCATTGTAGTTTGCCCACAGAGCAATTTACGTCCTAACATGGGGTATGGGTTACAAATTTTGGGGGGCATTTTCTCCCATTACCCTTTGTAAAAATGGTAAATTTGGGAAAAAACTCCAAAATGATATGCCATGTGGGGGTTTTTCTGCTATTCTGGCACCATAGGGGCTTCCTAAATGTGACATGCTCCCCAAAAACCATTTCAGCAAAATTCACTCCCCAAAATCCCATTGTCGCTCCTTCCCTTCTGAGCTCTCTACTGCTCCAGCCGAACATTTGACAGTGATCTTCACTGTGGCCTTCTAAAAGCTGCAAAACTACGACTCCCAGCATGCCAACACAGCCAAAGGCTGTCTGGGCATGCTGGGAGTTGTAGTTTTGCAACATCTGGAGGGTCACAGTTTGGAGACCACTGTGTAGTGGTCTCTAAACTGTGGTCCTCTAGATGTTGCAAAACTACAACTCCCAGCATGCACTGACTGTCTGGGCATGCTGGGAGTTGTAGTTTTGCAACATCTGAAGTGGCACAGTTTGGAGACCACTATATGGTGGTCTCCAAACTGTAGCCCTCCAGATATTGCAAAACTACAACTCCCAGCATGCCCAGACAGTCAGGGATGCTGGGCGTGTAGTTCTGCAATATCTGGCCTTTCAGATGTTGCAGAACTACAACTCCTAGCATGCCTGGACAGTCTGGGCATGCTTGGAGTTGTATGTTTTGCAACATCTGGAGGGCTACAGTTAGGAGGCCACTGTTCTTCCCCAGTTGTTGCATAACTACAACTCCTAGCATGCCCAGACTGTCCAGGCATGCTGGGAGTTGTAGTTCTGCAACATCTGAAGGGACAGATATTGCAGAACTACACGCCCAGCATCCCTGACTGTCTGGCCGTGCTGGGAATTGTAGTTTTGCAACAGCTGTAGGCACACTGGTTGGGAAACACTGAGCTAGAGTCTGTTTCCTAACTCAGTGATTCCAACCCGTGTGCCTCCAGCTGTTGCAAAACCACAACTCCCAGAGTGCACTGACAGACCGTACATGCTGGGAGTTGTAGTCTTGTAACAGCTGGAGGCGCATGGGTTGGAATCACTGAGCTAGAGTCTGTTTTCGAACTCAGTGGTACCTCACCCTTGGAGCGCCCCTCACCCCCCCCCCCCCCTCCCATGTGAATGTACAGGGTACATTCACACGGGCGGGTTTACAGTGGGTTTCCTTCAAGGAAACTTACTGTGAACCCCTGCCTGTGTGAATGTACCCTAAAAACACTACACTAACAAATAATAAAAAGTAAAGCACTACACATACACCCCCTTACACGTTGCCCCCCCCCCCCCCCCCCAATAAAAATGAAAAAGTCTCATACGGCAGTGTTTCCTAAACGGCGCCTCCAGCTGTGGCAAAACCACAACTACCAGTGTTGCCGGACAGCGATAGACTGTCCTGACAGGCTGGAAGTCTTGCAGCAGCTGGAGGCACCCTGTTTGGGAAACACTGCTGTAGTTTTTTGGTGGAGACAAGCCCCATCCTTGTAACCGGGTCCACCCCTACTGCAAATTCCTTATTCAGGCCTCAAATGCGCATGGCGCTCTCTCACTTCAGAGCCCTGTCGTATTTCAAGGCAACAGTTTAGGGCCACATATGGGGTATCTCCGTACTCGGGAGAAATTGCGTTACAAATTTTGGGGGGATTTTTCTCCCATTACCCTTCGTAGAAATTGTAAATTTGGGGAAAAAACCTGCACTTTAGTGAAAAATTTTAACGAAAAGTCGTCAAACACCTGTGGGGTGTTAAGGCTCACCGGACCACTTGTTACGTGCCTTGAGGGGTGTAGTTTCCAAAATAGTATGCCATGTGTTTTTTTTTTGCTGTTCTGGCACCATAGGGGCTTCCTAAATGCAACATGCCCCCAAAAACCATTTCAGCAAAACTCACTCTCCAAAATCCCATTGTTGTTCCCGCTGAACACTTGACATACACATTTGAGGTATTCCCTTACTCGAGAGAAATTGGGCTACAAATTTTGGGGGGCTTTTTCTCCTATTACCCCTTGTAAAAATTAAAAAACTGGGTCTACAAGAACATGCGAGTGTAAAAAATGAAGATTTAGAATTTTCTCCTTCACTTTGCTGCTATTCCTGTGAAACACCTAAAGGGTTAACAAACTTACTGAATGTCATTTTGGATACGTTGAGGGGTGCAGTTTTTATAATGGGGTCATTTATGTGGTATTTCTAATAGGAAGGCCCTTCAAATCCACTTCAAAACTGAACTGGTCCCTGAAAAATTCTGATTTTGAAAATTTTGTGAAAAATTGGAAAATTGCTTCTGAACTTTTAAGCCCTCTGATTCTTCTAAAAGTAAAAACATGTCAACTTTATGATGAAAATATAAAGTAGACATATTGTATTTGTGAATCAATGTATAATCAGAATTTTAAAAAATGCTCCCGTCCTTAGGGTTATAATGGGCTCTGTCCCCAAGGAGTTAAAGTGACAGTGGTCAGATGTGCAAAAAATGCTCTGGTCCTTAAGGTGAAAATGAGCTTGGTCCATAAGGGGTTAAAGGGGTACTACGGTGGAAAACAATTTTAATTTGTTGATTAAGTTACATAGTTACATAGTTACATAGTTAGTATGGTTGAAAAAAGACATTCGTCCATCAAGTCCAACCAGGGAATTGAAGGGTGTAAGGGGATAAGGGGAAGGGATGTAGTTTTATAATTCTGCATAAGCATTAATGTTATTTTGTTCCAGGAATGTATCTAACCCTGTTTTAAAGCTGTTAATTGTTCCTGCTGTGACCAGTTCCTGAGGTAGATCGTTCCATAAATTCACAGTCCTCACGGTAAAGAACTTGTGTCGCCCCTTTAGACTAAACCTTTTCTTCTCCAGACGGAGGGAGTGCCCCCTCGTCCTTTGGGGGGGTTTAACCTGGAACAGTTTTTCTCCATATTTTTTGTATGGGCCATTAATATACTTATATACGTTTATCATATCCCCCCTTAAACATCTCTTCTCAAGACTAAACAATTGTAACTCCTTTAATCGCTCCTCATAGCTAAGATGTTCCATGCCCCATATTAGTTTAGTCGCGCGTCTCTGCACCCTTTCCAACTCCGCAGTGTCCCTTTTATGGGCAGGCGACCAAAACTGAACAGCATATTCCAGGTGAGGCCGTACCAATGCTTTATAAAGGGGGAGTATTATGTCCCTGTCCCTTGAGTCCATGCCTCTTTTGATACATGACAATATCCTGCCGGCTTTGGAAGCAGCAGCCTGACATTGCATGCTATTCTGTAGTCTGTGATCTACAAGTACACCCAGATCCTTCTCTACCAGTGACTCTGCCAGTTTAATCCCCCCTAAGACATACGACGCATGCAGGTTATTAGTACCCAGATACATAACTTTACATTTATCCTCATTTGCCAAGTGGATGCCCAGACACTTAGTCTATCCAAGTCATCTTGTAACCTATACACATCCTCTATAGACTGTACCGTGCTACAAAGCTTGGTGTCATCTGCAAAGATAGAAACAGAGCTGTTAATACCATCCTCTATATCATTGATAAATAAATTAAACAACAGCGGGCCCAGTACAGAACCTTGGGGTACACCACTAATAACCGGGGACCAATCAGAGTAAGAATCATTGACCACCACTCTCTGGGTACGATCCATGAGCCAGTGTTCAATCCAGTTACAAACTAAAGTTTCCAAGCCCAAAGACCTTAACTTACCTGTCAGACGTCTGTGAAGGACAGTATCGAATACTTTGGCAAAATCCAGAAACACTATATCCACAGCCATTCTTCTGTCAAGGCTTCTACTCACCTCTTCATAAAGGCAAATTAGATTGGTTTGACAACTTCTATCCTTAGTAAACCCATGCTGGCTATCACTTATAATACAATTATCCCCTATGTATTCCTGTATGTAATCCCTTATAAGTCCTTCAAACAATTTACCCACAATGCACGTTAGACTTACCGGTCTATAGTTTCCTGGGGAAGACCTAGAGCCCTTTTTGAAGATTGGTACCACATGCGCCTTGCGCCAGTCCCTTGGCACAATACCATTGACCCAGGGACAAACCCTGGGTCACTAATACCCTTCTTAATCCCACCCCCTAAAACTTTTATTAAGATAACAATAAATAATAGTAATGTGGTGATCAATTGGATTAAAATATGACCTCCTTGTGTGTATAATTTGTAAACTATGAGCTGATTGCTGTCCTAGTGATTAGTCACAGCCAGTGATCTGCAGTATCACTGGTTAATGAAACACACAGGAGGTTTTGATAAAAACTAGATATGTCCCCTCTACATGTTTCGTTGCAGCAGCAACGTCTTCAGGAGAGAAATGGGCATCAAGTCCCTTGGCACAATACCAGACACCAGAAACTCTCTAAATATCATGAACAAGGGTACAGACATTACTGAACTTACCTCTCTAAGAACTCTTGGGTGTAGTCCATCCGGCCCTGGAGATTTGCTTACATTTACTTTACTTAACTTACCTTGTACCATCTCTACATTAAGCCAGTTCAATACATTATATGATGTGTTACCAGCACTGACCTGGCCAATGTCAGCTCCTTCTTCCATAGTATATACAGAACTAAAGAACCCATTCAGTAGCTCCGCCTTCTCTTGATCGCCCGTGACAACCTCCCCATTATCATTATTAAGGGGTTCTACATGCTCTGTCCTTATTTTTTTTGTATTTATATATCTAAAAAAAATATTTAGGATTAGTTTTGCTTTCTTTGGCCACCTGTGTCTTATTTAGAATTTTTGCTGTTTTTATTACATTTTTACAGATTTTATTAAGCTCTTTGTACTGTTTAAATGTTATCGCTGACCCATCAGATTTGTATTTTTTGAAGGCTATTTTTTTGTTGTTTATTGCTCTTTTAACATCATGTGTCAGCCATGTAGGATTTAGTTTTAATCGTTTATATTTGTTCCCCTTTGTTATATATTTAGCTGTATAGTTATTTAGAGTTGTCCCATTTACCTTCTGTATCAGTATTTGAGAACACCTCCCCCCAGTCTATGTCCTGTAGTGCAGCCCTCAGCCCAGGGAAGTTTGCCTTTTGAAAGTTATATGTTTTTGCCTTCCCCGCCTGTCTTTGTTTTCTACATTTTAAGTCAAAAGTAACTATATTGTGGTCGCTATTACCAAGGTTTTCCCGCACAGTTACATTACCAATCAGCTCTGCGTTGTTGGAAATGATCAGATCCAACAAGGCATCACTTCTTGTTGGGTCCTCCACGAACTGGCCCATAACATTATCCACTGTGGTAGATGTATACAATGACATTGGCTAATCCCTCAACACTGATGTTAAAATTGAGACAATCGCCAGTGTATCCTTATATTAAGGACACACCAGAGCCCGCACACCAACACCAAGGTTTCTCAGATGGCACGGGACCTAACGCTAACCTACCTGTGCGTAATCAGCAAAAACCAGGGGCCAGTGGGCAATTACAGCAGCACTAGGCCGACATGCAGCCTGCTCCCAGTTCCCTCCAGTGTGACTGAGCACACATACAATGGGAGGAGGGAGAGACAGGCTACAAGCCCCACCCAAGTTGGCTGATATAGGTGCATGGCCTCACAGGTGCAACCCTAATGCTGCCTGGAAAATGTTCAAGGCGCATTAACATATGGAGTTTACACACCTCCACGTAAAAATTTACAAAAAAAAAACAAAAACCTGGTCTCAAATGGCTGGAGGTGCTCAACCCCAAATGCAGTTGTGCATCTATACTGGGGGAGCAGATCCTGCCCTTGTAGTCCGTTGCTAGGGGCGATCCCCAGCATAAAAATGCATACAATGGAGGATGCCTGCAGCGGACTACAAGTGCCACAATAGAATCCTACACCAGGTAAACGATGTGGATGTGTAACAATTAGAATACAATACAGAAATGTAGGTGCACTACTGTGGTAGATGTATACAATGACATTGGCTAATCCCTCAACACTGATGTTAAAATTGAGACATTCGCCAGTGTATCCTTATATTAAGGACACACCAGAGCCCGCACACCAACGCCAAGGTTTCTCAGATGGCACGGGACCTAACGCTAACCTACCTGTGCGTAATAAGCAAAAACCAGGGGCCAGTGGGCAATTACAGCAGCACTAGGTCGACCTCCAGCCATTTGAGACCACGTTTTTTGTTGTTGTTTGTAAATTTATACGTGGAGGTGTGTAAACTCCATATGTTAATGCGCCTTGAACATTTTCCAGGCAGCATTAAGGTTGCACCTGTGAGGCCATGCACCTACATCAGCCAACTTGGGTGGGGCTTGTAGCCTCTCTCCCCCCTTCCATTGTATGTGTGCTTAGTCACGCTGGAGGGAACTGGGAGCAGGCTGCATGTCGGCCTAGTGCTGCTATAATTGCCCACTGGCCCCTGGTTTTTGCTTATTACGTACAGGTAGGTTAGCGTTAGGTCCCGTGCCAACTGAGAAACCTTGGCGTTGGTGTGTGGGCTCCGGTGATTTAAAAAAAAAAAACTACAATAAGCCCCATTAACTCAAAAAATCCCATTAGCCCCAATTGTGCATCTATACTGGGGGAGCAGATCCTGCCCTTGTAGTACATTGCTAGGGGCGATCCCCAGCATAAAAATGCATACAATGGAGGATGCCTGCAGCGGACTACAAGTGCCACAATAGAATCCTACACCAGATAAATGGTGTGGATGTGTAACAATTAGAATAATACAATACAGAAATGTAGGTGCACTACTGTGGTAGATGTATACAGTGACATTGGCTAATCCAGAAAGTCAAACAGATTTGTAAATTACTTTAAAAATCTTAATTCTTCCAGTACTTATCAGCTGCTGTATACTACAGAGGAAGTTCTTTTCTTTTTGAATTTATTTTCTGTCTGACCCAGTGCTCTCTGCTGACACCTCTGTCAATGTCGGGAACTGCCCAGAGCAGGATAGGTTTGCTATGGGGAATTTTTCCTGCTCTTCACAGTTCCTGACATGGACAGAGGTGTCAGCAGAGAGCAGTGTGGTCAGACAGGAAAGAAATTCAAAAAGAAAAGAACTTCCTCTGGAGCATACAGCAATTGCTAAGTACTGGAAAGATTAAGATTGCTCTTCTGAGTGTTGCTGTGTAAGAGGGGGCGTGAAAGAGGAGTTACAAAAACTGTGATTATCTGTTGTGCGGAGTGAATCTGTGGAGTGGGTGCGACTGCCTATAGTCTACATTCATATTTTGGGTAAGTTTTTCTCTTTTGCACAAAGTGGGATAACTGTTAGGGTTTAAACACCCTTTTTCATTTTTTTTTTTTTTTTCTCTGTTCCACCTCTAGGGGGAGGAGGAGTAGATTGGGCACAGGTGTATAAATCTTAGCTTGGGACTCTTATTGAGAGCTTGCTCTTCTGAGTGTTGCTGTGTAAGAGGGGGCGTGAAAGAGGAGTTACAAAAACAGGAGGTTGAAAGCAGGAGGTTGAGATCGCTGTGAGTGTTAATTTCTGAACCCACAAGGTCTACAAAAAATTTTAAGTGTCATTTTGACTGTCTGTTTTTTCCTATACATTTGTGAAATCCCCATAACTAGATGGCCTCCATGTTGGAAAATGCAGTCCAATGTACATCCTGTTCAATGTATGCAATCCTTGAACAACAGTTTGAGGGTGCATATTGTTGTGCGAGATGTGTGCTAGTTGTCCGTTTGGAAGCCCAGATCCTGGATCTAGAGGGGCGACTGGCAACAATGAGAAGCATTAACAACATGGAGAGGAGTCTCGTGCTCACTGAGCAGGCACTCTCGGGAATAGAGGTGGGGGAGGACAGTGGGACGGAGTTGCAGGACAGTCAGGCAGTTAGCTGGGTTACAGTTAGAAAGAGGGGTAGGGGAAAAAGTGTCAGGGAGGCTAGTCCTGAACTGGCACACCCCAACAAGTTTGCCCGCTTGGCAGATGAGGGGGATGCCATTACAGAGCTAGCAGAACTGCAGCAGGATACCGCCTCTGACCGCCAGGGGGGTGTCTGCTCCAGTAAGGAGGGAGGGAGGAGTACAGGGCAGGCCAGACAGGTACTAGTGGTGGGGGACTCAATTATTAGGGGGACAGACAGGGCAATCTGTCACAAAGACCGGGATCGACGAACAGTGTGTTGTCTGCCTGGCGCACGAGTTCGGCACATCGCGGATCGGGTTGACAGGTTGCTGGGCGGGGCTGGAGAGGACCCAGCAGTCATGGTACATATTGGCACCAATGACAAAGTAAGAGGTAGGTGGAGTGTCCTTAAAAATGATTTCAGGGACTTAGGCCGCAAGCTTAAGGCAAGGACCTCCAAGGTAGTATTTTCTGAAATACTACCAGTACCACGAGCCACACCAGAGAGGCAGCGGGAGATCAGGGAGGTAAACAAGTGGCTCAGAAGCTGGTGTAGGAAGGAAGGTTGGGTTCATGGAGAACTGGGCTGACTTCGCTGTCGGTTACCGGATCTACCGTAGGGACGGGCTGCACCTCAATGGGGAGGGTGCAGCTTTGCTTGGGGAGAAGATGGCTAGAAGGGTGGAGGAGTGTTTAAACTAGGGACTTGGGGGGAGGGAACCTACAGCAAAGAGGGGGAAGATAGTGTAGATAGAGAGGTGGGAATTATAAATGTACCTGGGGGTGGACCGGAGGGAGGGGTTAGAATAGTTAATAGGAATAGGCTTCATAGGAAAATAAAACTTACACCCTTGAATCCCATTAACCCCAATAACTTAAAGGATGGAAATGTAAAGTGTATGTTCACAAATGCCAGAAGCCTAGCAAATAAAATGGGGGAGCTTGAGGCCTTGATACTGGAGGAACATATTGATATAGTTGGGGTCACTGAGACATGGCTGGACTCCTCGCATGACTGGGCTGTCAATCTGCAGGGGTTTACATTGTTTCGCAAGGATAGAATGAACAGAAAAGGTGGTGGAGTCTGTCTGTATGTAAGAAGTGGTATGAAAGTCAGTGTGAACGATGCCATAGTGTGTGATGATTCTGAGGAGGTGGAATCACTGTGGGTAGAATTACAAAAGGAGGGAAATACTGAAAAAATAATATTTGGGGTAATCTACAGACCCCCTAATATCACTGAAGAGATAGATGTTCGGCTTCATAAACAAATAGAGAGGGCCACCCGGGCAGGTACAGTGGTAATAATGGGAGATTTTAACTATCCAGATATAGATTGGGGTCCGGGGTTGGCTAAAACTACAAAGGGGCGACAATTCCTAAATTTATTGCAGGATAATTTTATGGGCCAGTTTGTGGAGGACCCAACAAGAAGTGATGCCTTGTTGGATCTGATCATTTCCAACAACGCAGAGCTGATTGGTAATGTAACTGTGCGGGAAAACCTTGGTAATAGCGACCACAATATAGTTACTTTTGACTTAAAATGTAGAAAACAAAGACAGGCGGGGAAGGCAAAAACATATAACTTTAAAAAGGCAAACTTCCCTGGGCTGAGAGCTGCACTACAGGACATAGACTGGGGGGAAGTGTTCTCAAATACTGATACAGAAGGTAAATGGGACATCTTTAAATCAACTCTAAATAACTATACAGCTAAATATATACCAAAGGGGAACAAATATAAACGATTAAAATTAAATCCTACATGGCTGACACATTGTCACGATGCCGGCTGGCAGGTAGTGGACCCTCTGTGCCAGAGAGGGATTGGCGTGGACCGTGCTAGTGGACCGGTTCTAAGCCACTACTGGTTTTCACCAGAGCCCGCCGCAAAGCGGGATGGTCTTGCTGCGGCGGTAGTGACCAGGTCGTATCCACTAGCAACGGCTCACCTCTCTGGCTGCTGAAGATAGGCGCGGTACAAGGGAGTAGGCAGAAGCAAGGTCGGACGTAGCAGAAGGTCGGGGCAGGCAGCAAGGATCGTAGTCAGGGGCAACGGCAGAAGGTCTGGAAACACTGGCAAGGAACACACAAGGAACGCTTTCACTGGCACTAAGGCAACAAGATCCGGCAAGGGAGTGCAGGGGAAGTGAGGTGATATAGGGAAGTGCACAGGTGAACACACTAATTGGAACCACTGCGCCAATCAGCGGCGCAGTGGCCCTTTAAATCGCAGAGACCCGGCGCGCGCGCGCCCTAGGGAGCGGGGCCGCGCGCGCCGGGACAGAACAGACGGGGAGCGAGTCAGGTAGGGGAGCCGGGGTGCGCATCGCGAGCGGGCGCTACCCGCATCGCGAATCGCATCCCGGCTGGCAGCAGGATCGCAGCGCCCCGGGTCAGAGGACGTGACCGGAGCGCTGCAGCGGAGGGAGTGAAGCGAGCGCTCCGGGGAGGAGCGGGGACCCGGAGCGCTCGGCGTAACAGTACCCCCCCCCTTGGGTCTCCCCCTCTTCTTGGAGCCTGAGAACCTGAGGAGCAGACTTTTGTCAAGGATGTTGTCCTCAGGTTCCCAGGATCTCTCTTCAGGACCACAACCCTCCCAGTCTACTAAAAAAAAATTTTTCCCTCTGACCTTTTTGGCAGCCAAAATCTCCTTGACCGAGAAGACGTCCGAGGAGCCGGAAACAGGAGTGGGAGGAACAGATTTGGGAGAAAAACGGTTGAGGATGAGTGGTTTGAGAAGAGAGACGTGAAAGGCATTAGGGATACGAAGAGAAGGAGGAAGAAGAAGTTTATAAGAGACAGGATTAATTTGACACAAAATTTTGAAAGGACCAAGATAGCGTGGTCCCAACTTGTAGCTAGGGACACGGAAGCGGACATATTTAGCGGAGAGCCATACCTTGTCTCCAGGGGAAAAAACGGGGGGAGCTCTTCTTTTCTTATCCGCGAACCTCTTCATGCGTGAAGAAGCCTGTAAGAGAGAATTTTGGGTCTCTCTCCATATAATGGAAAGGTCACGAGAAATTTCATCCACAGCGGGCAGACCAGAGGGCAAGGGGGTAGGGAGGGGGGGAAGAGGGTGACGGCCGTACACCACGAAAAATGGGGATTTGGAGGAAGATTCAGAGACCCTGAAGTTATACGAGAATTCGGCCCATGGAAGGAGATCTGCCCAGTCATCCTGGCGGGAGGAAACAAAATGTCGCAAATAATCACCCAGGATCTGGTTAATTCTTTCTACTTGTCCATTGGACTGGGGATGATATGCAGAGGAAAAATTTAATTTAATCTTGAGTTGTTTACAGAGAGCTCTCCAGAATTTAGACACGAATTGGACCCCTCTATCCGAGACAATCTGCGTAGGCAACCCGTGAAGACGAAAAATGTGTACAAAAAATTGTTTAGCCAACTGAGGCGCAGAAGGAAGACCAGGAAGAGGGATGAAATGTGCCATTTTGGAGAATCGATCAACGACCACCCAAATAACGGTGTTGCCACGGGAAGGGGGTAAATCAGTAATAAAATCCATACCAATCAGAGACCAAGGCTGTTCGGGGACAGGCAGAGGATGAAGAAAACCAGCGGGCTTCTGGCGAGGAGTCTTATCCCGGGCACAGATAGTGCAGGCTCGCACAAAGTCCCCAACATCCGTCTCCAGAGTCGGCCACCAATAGAAGCGGGAGATGAGTTGCACAGATTTCTTGATGCCCGCATGACCTGCGAGATGGGAGGAGTGACCCCATTTGAGGATTCCGAGGCGTTGGCGTGGAGAAACAAAGGTCTTTCCTGGAGGAGTCTGCCTGATGGAGGCAGGAGAAGTGGAGATCAGGCAGTCAGGTGGAATGATGTGTTGCGGAGGGAGATCAACTTCTGAGGCATCCGAGGAACGAGAGAGAGCATCGGCCCTAATGTTCTTATCGGCAGGACGAAAGTGAATCTCAAAATTAAATCGGGCAAAGAACAGAGACCACCGGGCCTGGCGAGGATTCAGCCGTTGGGCCGACTGGAGGTAGGAGAGGTTCTTGTGGTCGGTGTAGATAATAACAGGAAATCTTGATCCCTCCAGCAGATGCCTCCATTCCTCAAGTGCTAATTTAATGGCTAGAAGCTCTCGATCCCCGATGGAGTAGTTCCTCTCCGCTGGAGAGAAGGTCCTAGAGAAAAAACCACAAGTGACAGCATGCCCGGAAGAATTTTTTTGTAGAAGAACAGCTCCAGCTCCCACTGAGGAGGCATCAACCTCCAATAGGAAGGGTTTGGAAGGGTCAGGTCTGGAGAGCACGGGAGCCGAAGAAAAGGCAGACTTGAGTCGTTTAAAGGAGTCTTCTGCTTGAGGAGGCCAGGACTTGGGATCAGCATTTTTTTTGGTTAAAGCCACGATAGGAGCCACAATGGTAGAAAAATGTGGAATAAATTGCCTGTAATAATTGGCGAACCCCAAAAAGCGTTGGATAGCACGGAGTCCGGAGGGGCGTGGCCAATTTAAGACGGCAGAGAGTTTGTCTGGATCCATCTGTAGTCCCTGGCCAGAGACCAAATATCCTAGAAAAGGAAGAGATTGGCATTCAAACAGACATTTCTCAATTTTGGCATAGAGTTGGTTGTCACGAAGTCTCTGAAGAACCATACGGACATGTTGGCGGTGTTCTTCTAGATTGGCAGAAAAAATTAGGATATCGTCCAGATATACCACAACACAGGAGTATAACAGATCACGAAAAATTTCATTGACAAAGTCTTGGAAGACGGCAGGGGCATTGCACAGTCCAAAGGGCATGACCAGATACTCAAAGTGTCCATCTCTGGTGTTAAATGCCGTTTTCCACTCGTCCCCCTCTCTGATGCGGATGAGGTTATAGGCGCCTCTTAAGTCCAATTTAGTGAAGATGTGGGCACCTTGGAGGCGATCAAAGAGTTCAGAGATGAGGGGTAAGGGGTAGCGGTTCTTAACCGTGATTTTATTAAGACCGCGGTAGTCAATGCAAGGACGTAGGGAGCCATCTTTTTTGGACACAAAGAAAAATCCGGCTCCGGCAGGAGAGGAGGATTTACGGATAAAGCCCTTTTTTAGATTCTCCTGGACGTATTCGGACATGGCAAGAGTCTCTGGGGCAGAGAGAGGATAAATTCTGCCCCGGGGTGGAGTAGTACCCGGGAGGAGGTCGATAGGGCAATCATAAGGCCTGTGAGGAGGTAGAGTCTCAGCTTGTTTTTTGCAGAAAACATCCGCGAAGTCCATATAGGCCTTAGGGAGACCGGTTACTGGAGGAACCACAGAGTTACGGCAAGGGTTACTGGGAACCGGTTTTAGACAGTTCTTGGAACAAGAGGACCCCCAACTCTTGATCTCCCCAGTGGACCAATCCAGGGTTGGGGAATGAAGTTGAAGCCAGGGAAGTCCAAGGAGAATCTCCGAGGTGCAATTGGGAAGGACCAAAAGTTCAATCCTCTCATGATGAGATCCGATGCTCATAAGAAGGGGCTCCGTGCGGAAACGTATGGTACAGTCCAATCTTTCATTATTTACACAATTGATGTAGAGGGGTCTGGCGAGACTGGTCACTGGGATGTTGAACCTGTTGACGAGAGAGGCCAAAATAAAATTTCCTGCAGATCCAGAGTCCAAGAAGGCCACTGTAGAGAAGGAGAAGGCAGAGGCAGACATCCGCACAGGCACAGTAAGACGTGGAGAAGCAGAGTAGACATCAAGGACTGTCTCACCTTTGTGCGGAGTCCGCGTACGTCTTTCCAGGCGGGGAGGACGGATAGGACAATCCCTCAGGAAGTGTTCGGTACTAGCACAGTACAGGCAGAGGTTCTCCATACGGCGTCGTGTCCTCTCTTGAGGTGTCAGGCGAGACCGGTCGACCTGCATAGCCTCCACGGCGGGAGGCACAGGAACAGATTGCAGGGGACCAGAGGAGAGAGGAGCCGAGGAGACGAAACGCCTCGTGCGAACAGAGTCCATATCTTGGCGGAGTTCCTGACGCCTTTCAGAAAAACGCATGTCAATGCGAGTGGCTAGGTGAATAAGTTCATGTAGATTAGCAGGAATTTCTCGTGCGGCCAGAACATCTTTAATGTTGCTGGATAGGCCTTTTTTGAAGGTCGCGCAGAGGGCCTCATTATTCCAGGACAATTCTGAAGCAAGTGTACGGAATTGTACGGCATACTCGCCAACGGAAGAATTACCCTGGACCAGGTTCAACAGGGCAGTCTCAGCAGAAGAGGCTCGGGCAGGTTCCTCAAAGACACTTCGGATTTCCGAGAAGAAGGAGTGTACAGAGGCAGTGACGGGGTCATTGCGGTCCCAGAGCGGTGTGGCCCATGACAGGGCTTTTCCGGACAGAAGACTGACTACGAAAGCCACCTTAGACCTTTCAGTGGGAAACAGGTCCGACATCATCTCCAGATGCAGGGAACATTGGGAAAGAAAGCCACGGCAAAACTTAGAGTCCCCATCAAATTTATCCGGCAAGGATAAGCGTATCCCAGGAGCGGCCACTCGCTGCGGAGGAGGTGCAGGAGCTGGCGGAGGAGATGACTGCTGAAGCTGTGGTAGCAACTGTTGTAGCATAACGGTCAGTTGAGACAGCTGTTGGCCTTGTTGCGCTATCTGTTGTGACTGCTGGGCGACCACCGTGGTGAGGTCAGCGACAACTGGCAGAGGAACTTCAGCGGGATCCATGGCCGGATCTACTGTCACGATGCCGGCTGGCAGGTAGTGGACCCTCTGTGCCAGAGAGGGATTGGCGTGGACCGTGCTAGTGGACCGGTTCTAAGCCACTACTGGTTTTCACCAGAGCCCGCCGCAAAGCGGGATGGTCTTGCTGCGGCGGTAGTGACCAGGTCGTATCCACTAGCAACGGCTCACCTCTCTGGCTGCTGAAGATAGGCGCGGTACAAGGGAGTAGGCAGAAGCAAGGTCGGACGTAGCAGAAGGTCGGGGCAGGCAGCAAGGATCGTAGTCAGGGGCAACGGCAGAAGGTCTGGAAACACTGGCAAGGAACACACAAGGAACGCTTTCACTGGCACTAAGGCAACAAGATCCGGCAAGGGAGTGCAGGGGAAGTGAGGTGATATAGGGAAGTGCACAGGTGAACACACTAATTGGAACCACTGCGCCAATCAGCGGCGCAGTGGCCCTTTAAATCGCAGAGACCCGGCGCGCGCGCGCCCTAGGGAGCGGGGCCGCGCGCGCCGGGACAGAACAGACGGGGAGCGAGTCAGGTAGGGGAGCCGGGGTGCGCATCGCGAGCGGGCGCTACCCGCATCGCGAATCGCATCCCGGCTGGCAGCAGGATCGCAGCGCCCCGGGTCAGAGGACGTGACCGGAGCGCTGCAGCGGAGGGAGTGAAGCGAGCGCTCCGGGGAGGAGCGGGGACCCGGAGCGCTCGGCGTAACACACATGATGTTAAAAGAGCAATAAACAACAAAAAAATTGCCTTCAAAAAATACAAATCTGATGGGTCAGCGATAACATTTAAACAGTACAAAGAGCTTAATAAAATCTGTAAAAATGTAATAAAAACAGCAAAAATTCAAAATGAGAGACAGGTGGCCAAAGAAAGCAAAACTAATCCTAAATATTTTTTTAGATATATAAATGCAAAAAAAAAAAGGACAGAGCATGTAGGACCCCTTAATAATGATAATGGGGAGGTTGTCACAGGCGATCAAGAGAAGGCGGAGCTACTGAATGGGTTCTTTAGTTCTGTATATACTAGGGAAAAAGGAGCTGACATTGGCCAGGTCAGTGCTGGTAACACATCATGTAATGTACTGAACTGGCTTAATGTAGAGATGGTACAAGGTAAGTTAAGTGATATAAATGTAAGCAAATCCCCAGGGCCGGATGGACTACACCCAAGAGTTCTTAGAGAGGTAAGTTCAGTAATATCTGTACCCCTGTTCATGATATTTAGAGATTCTATGGTGTCTGGTATTGTGCCAAGGGACTGGCGCAAGGCGAATGTGGTGCCAATCTTCAAGAAGGGCTCTAGGTCTTCCCCAGGAAACTATAGACCGGTAAGTTTAACGTGCATTGTGGGTAAATTGTTTGAAGGACTTATAAGGGATTACATACAGGAATACATAGGGGATAATTGTATTATAAGTGATAGCCAGCATGGGTTTACTAAGGATAGAAGTTGTCAAACCAATCTAATTTGCTTTTATGAAGAGGTGAGTAGAAGCCTTGACAGAGGAATGGCTGTGGATATAGTGTTTCTGGATTTTGCCAAAGCGTTTGATACTGTCCCTCACAGACGTCTGACAGGTAAGTTAAGGTCCTTGGGCTTGGAAACTTTAGTTTGTAACTGGATTGAACACTGGCTCATGGATCGTACCCAGAGAGTGGTGGTCAATGATTCGTACTCTGATTGGTCCCCGGTAATTAGTGGTGTACCCCAAGGTTCAGTACTGGGCCCGCTGTTGTTTAATTTATTTATCAATGATATAGAGGATGGTATTAACAGCTCTGTTTCTATCTTTGCAGATGACACCAAGCTTTGTAGTACGGTACAGTCTATAGAGGATGTGCATAAGTTACAGGATGACTTGGATAGACTAAGTGTCTGGGCATCCACTTGGCAAATGAGGTTCAATGTGGATAAATGTAAAGTTATGCATCTGGGTACTAATAACCTGCATGCATCGTATGTCTTAGGGGGGATTAAACTGGCAGAGTCACTGGTAGAGAAGGATCTGGGTGTACTTGTAGATCACAGACTACAGAATAGCATGCAATGTCAGGCTGCTGCTTCCAAAGCCGGCAGGATATTGTCATGTATAAAAAGAGGCCTGGACTCAAGGGACAGGGACATAATACTCCCCCTTTATAAAGCATTGGTACGGCCTCACCTGGAATATGCTGTTCAGTTTTGGGCACCTGTCCATAAAAGGGACACTGCGGAGTTGGAAAGGGTGCAGAGACGCGCGACTAAACTAATATGGGGCATGGAACATCTTAGCTATGAGGAGCGATTAAAGGAGTTACAATTGTTTAGTCTTGAGAAGAGACGTTTAAGGGGGGATATGATAAACGTATATAAGTATATTAATGGCCCATACAAAAAATATGGAGAAAAACTGTTCCAGGTTAAACCCCCCCAAAGGACGAGGGGACACTCCCTCCGTCTGGAGAAGAAAAAGTTTAGTCTCAAGGGGCGACACGCCTTCTTTACCGTGAGGACTGTGAATTTATGGAACGGTCTACCTCAGGAACTGGTCACAGTAGGAACAATTAACAGCTTTAAAACAGGATTAGATACATTTATGGAACAAAATAACATTAATGCTTATGAAGAAATATAAAATCCCATCCCTTCCCCAATATCGCGCCACACCCCTACCCCTTAATTCCCTGGTTGAACTTGATGGACATATGTCTTTTTTCGACCGTACTAACTATGTAACTATGTAAGATTTTTTGATAGAAGTAATTTACAAATCTTTTTAACTATCTGGCACCAGTTGATAAAAAAAAAAAAAAAATTCCACCAGTGTACCCCTTTAACTTCCCCCCACAAGCTAAAAGTTCACTTCAATCCTCCTGCACACAGATTAAGGGCTTTTTACCACCTGCTGCCCTGGACTACACATTGCTCTAACTCTTCTCTGTAGAAAGGCTGGCCCTGACTGCACTTTCTTTTCCTCTTAGCAGAGAGGTTGGTGTTAGGATTCGGCAAGCTGGAGGTGGATCCTCTGTGTCAGAGAGGGATTGGCGTGGACCGTGTCGGTGGACCGGTTCTAAGTTGCTACTGGTATTCGCCAGAGCCCGCCGCAAAGCGGGATGGTCTTGCTGCGGCGGTAGCAACCAGGTCGTATCCACCGGTAACGGCTCAACCTCTCTGACTGCTGAGACAGGCGCGGTACAAAAGGACAAGGCAAGAGCAAGGTCGGACGTAGCAGAAGGTCAGGGCAGGCAGCAAGGTTCGTAGTCAGGGGCAACAGCAGAAGATCTGGAACACAGGCTTTGGACAACACTAAACGCTTTCTCTGGCACAAGGCAACAATATCCGGCAAGGAAGTGAAGGGGAAGTGAGGTTATATGGACAGGGAGCAGGTGGAAGCTAATTAGACTGATTGGGCCAGGCACCAATCATTGGTGCACTGGCCCTTTAAATCTCAGAGAGCTGGCGCGCGCGCGCCCTAGAGAGCGGAGCCGCGCGCTCCAGAACATGACAGCTGGGGCCAGGACGGGTAAGTGGCTTGGGATGCGATTCGCGAGCGGGCGCGTCCCGCTATGCGAATCGCATCCCCGTCGTCAGTGTCAGTGCAGCGCTCCCGGTCAGCGGGTCTGACCGGGCGCTGCAGAGAGGAGAACGCCGCGAGCGCTCCGGGGAGGAGCAGGGACCCGGAGCGCTTGGCGTAACAGTTGGACTAGGGTGAGTTCCTCCTTCCCTTCAGCAAAGTTCTCTCTTTGGAAGTGTGTGTGTGGGTTAACAATAGTGTTGAGCGCAAATATTCGAAATGCTAATTTGTACCACGAATATCGGCATTTTGCGATTTCGCGAATATTTAGAATATAGTGATATATATTCGGTATGACAAATATTAATTTCTTTCTTTGCGGATATATGCGAATATGAAAATATTCGCGAAGATCGGCACTTCCAGTCAGAGGACACTGATCCCTCCCTTCTTTTAGGTGACAGATATAATCGCGCATTCGCACAATGCGAATTTCATTACAAATTTTCACATAAAAAAAAAGAGAACGAACATAGCGAATATGCGAATTTCGTGAACATTGGACGAATATTTGTCCATATATTCGCGAAATATCGCGAATTCGAATATGGCCCCTGCCGCTCATCACTAGTTAACAATTGCATATGATATACAATACTTACCCATAATTCCTGTAGAGATCCCCAGTGGGACAATGCAGATGGATCTGAGCAGACGTTACAAGGCCTAAATTGTGATGGCTAGATGATTGGCCGGTCTTGTGGGGCTAGTCCTGCTAGAAAGTGGTTGTTACCTACCAAAAATGCTCCAAAGAAGGACAACTAGGGACAGTAGCACACATGAATGGTGACACTAAGGATTGGACCGAAAAAATCCAATCTGTCTATCCGCTGACAGGAGACAATATGATACAGTTACGCTTTTCCAAAATACACCAGAATGCTGGATAACTATGTAATTTACTATGCTACATGATAAACTCAGCTCTGCTACATCTGTATCTACAATATCAGTGCTCATTAGATAGATCTTTCCTGTAGGCTAGAGGTCTCGTATAAACACTTCTGTGCAGAATACATAAAAGTCATTCTGGGGGACGGCCGTATATTGGCTGCATGATTAAACACCGTAATTGCAGGGCCCCTGACTGAGGCAGAGATACGCTGTGCAGAACAAATCTCTGAAAGCAAATCTGCTGCATTAAGCCTAATGACGGAAATAAATTAGGATTCGATGTCTCTTTCTATAATTAAATACTCGGCTGCCTGCGCTGTCAGGGGTCAGATGTTCTGCAAAAAAATAAAATCGCTTGTGATTCTTGTTATTCTGGATCCATACTAACCTGTGAAGCCTTGTGTTCTGTCTGAAGTATCCGTGCATGTTGTGTTCTGTCTGAAGTATCCGTGCATGTTGTGTTCTGTCTGCAGTATCCGTGCATGTTGTGTTCTGTCTGAAGTATCCGTGCATGTTGTGTTCTGTCTGTAGTATCCGTGCATGTTGTGTTCTGTCTGTAGTAGCCATGCATGTTGTGTTCTGTCTGTAGTAGCCGTGCATGTTGTGTTCTGTCTGTAGTAGCCATGCATGTTGTGTTCTGTCTGTAGTAGCCGTGCATGTTGTGTTCTGTCTGCAGTATCCGTGCATGTTGTGTTCTGTCTGTAGTAGCCGTGCATGTTGTGTTCTGTCTGCAGTATCCATGCATGTTGTGTTCTGTCTGCAGTATCCGTGCATGTTTTGTTCTGTCTGCAGTATCCGTGCATGTTGTGTTATGTCTGTAGTAGCCATGCATGTTGTGTTCTGTCTGCAGTATCCGTGCATGTTGTGTTCTGTCTGTAGTATCCGTGCATGTTGTGTTCTGTCTGCAGTATCCGTGCATGTTGTGTTCTGTCTGAAGTATCCGTGCATGTTGTGTTCTGTCTGAAGTATCCGTGCATGTTGTGTTCTGTCTGCAGTATCCGTGCATGTTGTGTTCTGTCTGAAGTATCCGTGCATGTTGTGTTCTGTCTGTAGTATCCGTGCATGTTGTGTTCTGTCTGTAGTAGCCATGCATGTTGTGTTCTGTCTGTAGTAGCCGTGCATGTTGTGTTCTGTCTGTAGTAGCCATGCATGTTGTGTTCTGTCTGTAGTAGCCGTGCATGTTGTGTTCTGTCTGCAGTATCCGTGCATGTTGTGTTCTGTCTGTAGCAGCCGTGCATGTTGTGTTCTGTCTGCAGTATCCATGCATGTTGTGTTCTGTCTGCAGTATCCGTGCATGTTTTGTTCTGTCTGCAGTATCCGTGCATGTTGTGTTATGTCTGTAGTAGCCATGCATGTTGTGTTCTGTCTGCAGTATCCGTGCATGTTGTGTTCTGTCTGTAGTATCCGTGCATGTTGTGTTCTGTCTGCAGTATCCGTGCATGTTGTGTTCTGTCTGAAGTATCCGTGCATGTTGTGTTCTGTCTGTAGTAGCCATGCATGTTGTGTTCTGTCTGCAGTATCCATGCATGTTGTGTTCTGTCTGAAATATCCGTGCCTGTTGTGTTATGTCTGAAGTATCCGTGCCTGTTGTGTTATGTCTGAAGTATCCGTGCATGTTTTGTTCTGTCTGCAGTATCCGTGCATGTTGTGTTATGTCTGTAGTAGCCATGCATGTTGTGTTCTGTCTGCAGTATCCGTGCATGTTGTGTTCTATCTGAAGTATCCGTGCATGTTGTGTTCTGTCTGCAGTATCCATGCATGTTGTGTTCTGTCTGCAGTATCCGTGCATGTTGTGTTCTGTCTGCAGTATCCATGCATGTTGTGTTCTGTCTGCAGTATCCGTGCATGTTTTGTTCTGTCTGCAGTATCCGTGCATGTTGTGTTATGTCTGTAGTAGCCATGCATGTTGTGTTCTGTCTGCAGTATCCGTGCATTTTGTGTTCTGTCTGAAGTATCCGTGCATCTTGTGTTCTGTCTGAAGTATCCGTACATGTTGTGTTCTGTCTGAAGTATCCATACATGTTGTGTTCTGTCTGCAGTATCCGTGCATGTTGTGTTCTGTCTGCAGTATCCATGCATGTTGTGTTCTGTCTGCAGTATCCGTGCATGTTTTGTTCTGTCTGCAGTATCCGTGCATGTTGTGTTATGTCTGTAGTAGCCATGCATGTTGTGTTCTGTCTGCAGTATCCGTGCATGTTGTGTTCTGTCTGAAGTATCCGTGCATGTTGTGTTCTGTCTGTAGTAGCCATGCATGTTGTGTTCTGTCTGCAGTATCCATGCATGTTGTGTTCTGTCTGCAGTATCCGTGCATGTTTTGTTCTGTCTGCAGTATCCGTGCATGTTGTGTTCTATCTGAAGTATCCGTGCATGTTGTGTTCTGTCTGCAGTATCCATGCATGTTGTGTTACGTCTGAAGTATCCGTGCATGTTGTGTGTGTTCTGTCTGCAGTATCCGTGCATGTTGTGTGTGTTCTGTCTGCAGTATCCATGCATGTTGTGTTCTGTCTGCAGTATCCGTGCATGTTGTGTGTGTTCTGTCTGCAGTATCTGTGCATGTTGTGTGTGTTCTGTCTGCAGTATCCGTGCATGTTGTGTTCTGTCTGAAGTATCCATGCATGTTGTGTTCTGTCTTAAGTATCCGTGCATGTTGTGTTTTGTCTGAAGTATCCGTGCATGTTGTGTTCTGTCTGAAGTATCCGTGCATGTTGTGTTCTGTCTGCAGTATCCGTGCATGTTGTGTTCTGTCTGCAGTATCCGTGCATGTTGTGTTATGTCTGAAGTATCCGTGCATGTTGTGTTATGTCTGAAGTATCCGTGCATGTTGTGTTCTGTCTGAAGTATCCGTGCATGTTGTGTTCTGTCTGAAGTATCCGTGCATGTTGTGTTCTGTCTGCAGTATCCGTGCATGTTGTGTTCTGTCTGAAGTATCCGTTCATGTTGTGTTCTGTCTGAAGTATCCGTGCATGTTGTGTTCTGTCTGAAGTATCCGTACATGTTGTGTTCTGTCTGAAGTATCCATGCATGTTGTGTTCTGTCTGCAGTATCCGTGCATGTTGTGTTCTGTCTGCAGTATCCATGCATGTTGTGTTCTGTCTGTAGTATCCGTGCATGTTGTGTTCTGTCTGCAGTATCCATGCATGTTGTGTTCTGTCTGCAGTATCCGTGCATGTTGTGTTCTGTCTGCAGTATCCGTTCATGTTGTGTTCTGTCTTAAGTATCCGTGCATGTTGTGTTCTGTCTGAAGTATCCGTTCATGTTGTGTTCTGTCTGAAGTATCCGTGCATGTTGTGTTCTGTCTGCAGTATCCATGCATATTGTGTTACGTCTGAAGTATCCATGCATGTTGTGTTCTGTCTGTAGTAGCCGTGCATATTGTGTTACGTCTGAAGTATCCGTGCATGTTGTGTTCTGTCTGAAGTATCCGTGTATGTTGTGTTCTGTCTGCAGTATCCGTGCATCTTGTGTTATGTCTGCAGTATCCGTGCATGTTGTGTGTGTTCTGTCTGAAGTATCCGTACATGTTGTGTTCTGTCTGAAGTATCCGTGCATGTTGTGTTCTGTCTGCAGTATCCGTGCATGTTGTGTTCTGTCTGCAGTATCCGTGCATGTTGTGTTCTGTCTGAAGTATCCGTTCATGTTGTGTTCTGTCTGAAGTATCCGTGCATGTTGTGTTCTGTCTGAAGTATCCGTGCATGTTGTGTGTGTTCTGTCTGAAGTATCCGTGCATGTTGTGTGTGTTCTGTCTGAAGTATCCGTGCATGTTGTGTTCTGTCTGAAGTATCCGTTCATGTTGTGTTCTGTCTGAAGTATCCGTGCATGTTGTGTTCTGTCTGAAGTATCCGTACATGTTGTGTTCTGTCTGAAGTATCCGTGCATGTTGTGTTCTGTCTGCAGTATCCGTGCATGTTGTGTTCTGTCTGTAGTATCCGTGCATGTTGTGTTCTGTCTGAAGTATCCGTGCATGTTGTGTTCTGTCTGAAGTATCCGTGCATGTTGTGTTCTGTCTGCAGTATCCATGCATATTGTGTTACGTCTGAAGTATCCATGCATGTTGTGTTCTGTCTGTAGTAGCCGTGCATATTGTGTTACGTCTGAAGTATCCGTGCATGTTGTGTTCTGTCTGAAGTATCTGTGTATGTTGTGTTCTGTCTGAAGTATCCATGCATGTTGTGTTCTGTCTGAAGTATCCGTGCATGTTGTGTGTGTTCTGTCTGAAGTATCCGTACATGTTGTGTTCTGTCTGCAGTATCCGTGCATGTTGTGTTCTGTCTGCAGTATCCGTGCATGTTGTGTTCTGTCTGAAGTATCTGTGTATGTTGTGTTCTGTCTGAAGTATCCATGCATGTTGTGTTCTGTCTGAAGTATCCATGCATGTTGTGTTCTGTCTGTAGTATCCGTGCATCTTGTGTTCTGTCTGTAGTATCCGTGCATCTTGTGTTATGTCTGAAGTATCCGTGCATGTTGTGTGTGTTCTGTCTGAAGTATCCATGCATGTTGTGTTCTGTCTGTAGTAGCCTTGCACGTTGTGTAGAACTGAGGAGCACTGCATCCTAGAATAGGAAAAATACTCCCCCTAGTCACTACCGAGGCTTCTCCAGAGAACACTATACTTTATCCTGTGACTGCTCGCCTGTGATCCATGACACAACTGCACATCTGCCAAAACCTGTGTATTATGCTGTTGCCACTAAATATGCTCTAGACTTCTTTCTGGATGCCATAAATGATGTAAGATTACTGGCAACCAATCATTTCTACTCCTCGTTGGACTGGGTGAAATTTGCCTGCCTCTCCTGTCCTGCGTTTTCTTGTGATCTTCTTTTAACCCTGCACACAGTTCAGAATGAGCGATATAACTATAGAAGAACTTTACGTGGGTGCCTTACATACAGTCATTACACGCCACCCATCATTTAAAGCCACTCTGTATAATCATAAATAAAGTTCAGCTGTTTTAGTATGATTTTGGTCTTCAGAAAGCTTCAAAAGCATCAGAAGGATCTTATTGTTGAAATATATCAGGACATATGTCAGGAGAAGGGTACAAAAGAATTTCCAAAGCATCAGATGGAACACAGTGGGGACAGAGGTCAAGTGTAGAATATATGGCACAACAAAGACATTACCAAGATCTGGATGTCCCTTCACAATTGATTAAAAGACTAGGAGACATTTCTGGCAAGTACTGTCTGTGCACTACATGTGACAACAATCTCCCATATTCTTCATATGAATGGGCTATGGGGTAGGGTGGCAAGGCAGAAGCATTTTCTTACAAACAAAAAAACATCCAAGCCTGGCTGAAGTTTGCAAAAACAAACATTAAAGGGGTTATCCAGGAATAGAAAAACAGAGCTAACTTCTTTCAAACACTGTTCCCCATCTGTCTCCAGGTTGGGTTTGGTTCTACAGCTCAGTTCCATTGAAGTAAATGGAACCAAATTGTAATAACACACACAGAACTTGGGGAACAGACGTGGAGTTGGTCATAATTCCAAATGGTATGTTAGGTGCAAAAACAACCCTGCACACCACCCAAAGAAGACCGAAGTGAGGCAACGTGAGGGCTGCATCATGCATTTGGACAATTATGAACAGTTCCAAATTCAAGGCAATTTTGGCCCAAAACTTTTAGGCTTCCATTAGAAAGCTGTAGATGACAACTTAAAGGGGTACTCCAGGGGAAAGCAAATGTTTTCAAATCAACTTGTGCCAGTAAGTTAAACAGATTTGTAAATTATTTCTACATAAAAATCTTAATCCTTCCAGCACTTATCAGCTGCTGTATGCTCCAGAGAAAGGTGTGTAGTTCTTTTCTGTCTGACCACAGTGCTCTCTGCTGACACCTCTGTTCGTGTCAGGAACTGTTCAGAGCAGGAGAGGTTTTCTGTGGAAATTTGCTTCTACTCTGGACATGCTTAACCAGATAGAGGAGCTAGCAGAGAACCACCACTGCATGCTCCTCCACGATTATACAGGGCTCGAGTCCAGCAGGTCCAACCCTAGGATTATCCTTACCCCTCCTTCAGCCTCCTCCCCCAACCAGCTGACTAGATGGTGAAGGTGAAAGACCTTTGATGATGTCACAATTATCTGACCAGTTACATAATTGTGGTAACAGGGTGAGATGAGGGCAGATTGTGTTACCCTAGGGGCAGATGGCATTAACCCCTTGTATGCATGACGCCAGGGCATGGTTTATCGTCGATACCACCCGAAGGTATACCGCTAGATCCTGGTCTAAGCACGGGGGCAATAATGACTCTGACGCCAAGTGACGGACTATGGTAGCTTTACTGTGGGTAGACAGATGGTATAGTCTATACAGTTCAGCCAGAGCCCACAAAGGTGACCAGTGACTCAGAGACCTTAAAGGGGTACTCGGGCCCTAAAACATCTTATCCCCTATCCATGGATAGGGGATAAGATGTCTGACCGCGGGGGTCCTGCCACTGGGGACTCCCGCAATATTGCATTCAGCACCCTCCTCAGGGAGCTGCACGCCATCTAGCAGCTCAGAATCTGCCGTGTGATGACCATGGGGCTGGAGTATCGGGACGTCATGACTCCGCCCCCCTTTGAACGTCACGCCTCCGCTATGCAAGTCTATGGGAATGGGCGTGATGTCACACGGGGGCGGATTCGTGACCTCACGATACTCCGGCCCCATGGTCATCACACGGCAGATTCTGAGCTGGCAGTGTGGCGTGCAGCAGCTCCCCAAGGTGGGTGCTGAATGCAAGATTGTGGGGGTCCCCAGCGGCGGGACCCCCACGGTCAGACAGGAGAGATGGTGGTTGAAGGACCTTTGTTGATGCTGTGGAGGAAGCGGGGCTGAATCATGTGAAGGTCACATGATTCCTGCACAGCCACTACTGTCCTGTTCTGTGTTAAGAATTCTGCACCTCAGTGTTACCCCACTAGTACGAAGATTTCATGAGCAGGAGGTTTGTTGCAGTGTGTCACCCCAGTATTAAGGAAGGGCATTTCAAAGGGCGGAACCAATGGGCGGATTCAAGGGGGTGGCAAAATTAGCTTTTGCCTACGGTGCCAAAAATCCTTCCACCAGCCCTGGGGGGATATAAAAATAACTGTGCCCAGGAGATGGGCACACAATCTGACAAATTTGGAGAGCGTTTGCAAGGAAGAGTGGACACGACACATATTTTTTCTTGGCCTGCCATTTTAAAAGGATCCACTGTATGTTAGTCAACATTTGTATGTGTGTGAGTGTCACTGTGTATGTATGTTTGTAAGCATATGTGCATGTGTGAGTGTTGTGTCACAGTATGTATATAATGTTGGAAATTAGCACGGTAGAACCAGGCAATTAAAGGGGTTATCCAGGAAAAAACTTTTTTTATATGTAAAATGGCTCCAGAAAGTTAAACAGATTTGTAAATTACTTCTATAAAAAAAATCTTAATCCTTTCAGTACTTATGAGCTTCTGAAGTTTAGGTTGTTCTTTTCTGTCTAAGTGCTCTCTGATGACGCGTGTCTCGGGAACCGCCCAGTTTAGAAGAGGTTTGCTATGGGAATTTGCTTCTAAACTGGGCGGTTCCCGAGACACGTGTCATCAGAGAGCACTTAGACAGAAAAGAACAACCTTCAGAAGCTCATACGTACTGAAAGGATTAAGATTTTTTTATAGAAGTAATTTACAAATCTGTTTAACTTTCTGGAGCCAGTTGATATATATATATAAAAAAAGTTTTTTTTCCTGGAATACCCCTTTAACAGCAAAACAGCAGTCAGAGACAGTGACACAGATGTATATTTCAAACAGGGATTTTTCTGTCGTTATTTTTCAGCCCATAACAAAATGGAGCCTATATACAAAATAAATCCTGCTTGTCAAAGCGCTCACTGACAATATATGTGTAATCGTTTAGTGCTTGGTCTATACCCACCTAGGATGAGAACCCCACAGACTAATTAGAAAGATTATATGAAAGAACATAGGGGTGTCGCTAAATATTATTATTATTTATTAATTCTTGTTTTAAAATATCACCAGATAGGAAAACGTGAAACCCAAAATGGTGTGTAGGAGTGCTCATCATATTAATAGGCGACCAGCAATAGGGAGATGTGGGATATACAGTGATCCACAATTGGATCTCCCTATGGCCGTATTATTATAGATATCCTTAATAGATGCACGGGATATTCATCTATAATTGGGCACTGAATAACCGGGGTTACAGTCTCTAAATTAAATTACTTACAACTTGTGCCGTGTAGGTAGCACTCACTGACACAGTATACTTTAAAGGGGTATTCCAGGCAAAAACTTTTTTTTATATATTTCAACTGGCTCCGGAAAGTTAAACAGATTTGTAAATTACTTCTATTAAAAAAATCTTAATCCTTCCAATAGTTATCAGCTTCTGAAGTTTTCTGTCTAACTGCTCAATGATGATGTCACGTCCCAGGAGCTGTGCATGATGGGAGAATATCCCCATAGGAACTGCACAGCTCCCGGGATGTGAGTCATCAGAGAGCAGTTAGAAAGAAAACAACAACTCAACTTCAGAAGCTAATAACTATTGGAGGGATTAAGATTTTTTAATAGAAGTAATTTACAAATCTGTTTAACTTTCCGGAGCCAGTTGATATATAAAAAAAAGTTTTGGCCTGGAATACCCCTTTAACTATACAGATGACTTGCTACCAGTCAACCGACCAGAAACATTAGACATTTATTGTGTTATTCACACAAGACTTTGTCCCTTTGAGGCTGCTAGCTTTAGGATCTGAATTACCAGCAGAGCTCCCGTGTCCTTACAGTCTCTCAGTGCATACTGCGATACACCTTTCTGCATCTGTGCTGATGTGAGCCAAACTGAAACCTAGACTGGCCAGTTAGTGAATGAAAGACCCCACTACCAACCTACCTGTCATTCCATAGAAAGGCACGCTTGTAAACAGACTTTACCCAAAGTCCCTAAGCAGTTATATTCTTCTAGAGATTTTAACCTATTCCTGTGGTTCTCTCATCTCAACCAGCTTTTCTTGGATGAGATGTCAACTTCCTTGAGTCTCATAAACATAAGGGAGGAATCTTGCAGAAATATAGTGATCCCTGACTGCCAATTCTGTCCTACAATATGTTTGTGTATATGTGTGTCACAGTATGCGTCAAATCCCATAGAAGTGTATTGGGCTTTCATTTGAGGCGGAATCCCGCCATGTGAATAGACCCTTAGTGCCCTGTGTGTGAATTGTATAACTCCCGTGTAGGTTGCAGGGCTGCTCTAGGCACTCGGACTGTATACGCCCCATTGGGGTGAGAATTTTTTCATTCAGATAAATTCACAGCTGTTCTGACCCATGTGGATTCAACAAAGGGGCCTCATCATGGCGACAGCAGCTACATCAATAGTATTTATCATTTCTCTTACTCACTGAAGTGCTCCCCCCCCCAGCATTGCCACCCTAGGAACAGGCCCATTGGTGCCTAATGGTAAATACAGTCCTAGTAGGTCAATGTGAACTCTCATGATGAATCTAGGCCACTCATGACTGAGCAGTGCTGTATAACCAGCGCTTCTAGTTACCAGAAATGAGTGGGTTTGTGTCTAGGTTCTCGTAAGAGCTTATTTTTAGGAATGGAATTTTTTAAGAATTTAAGAATTTTACCACCTGGGAGGATGCAAAAAAAACCTGCAAAACACGTCGGTGATCTGTTATCTATGCCAGTGGTGACACAGAGAAAACCAGTTCATAACACCCGTCATCAACTATGAGCACACATCTATAGGGAAACTTGTGTAAACCTACTCTAAGGATCTGAGGTTCTGTAGAAATCAAGGTGATGGATCATTCCCTGTACTCCAGAAAGTCACCTGCTGCTTTATACACGAGTGAGTGGGGCTCCTGGAGGGGGGATTTGGCCTTTGATAACTCGACATACGCTCATTGACCACTTTATTAGGTACACCTGTTCAATTGTTTGTTTACTTAAATATCATTTAGGCAGGTAGATGTGGTCAAGACAACTTGCTGAACTCCAAACCAAGCTGGGGATGGAGAAGAAAAAGGATTTAAGTGTCTTTGAACGTGACATGGTTGTTGGTGCCAGACGGGCTGGTCTGAGTATTTACAAAACTGCTGATCTACTGGGATTGGATTTTCACACACAACCATCTCAAGGGTTTAGAGAGAATGGTGAAAAAGGAGAAAATATCCAGTGAGCGGCAGTTGTGTTGGTAAAAATGGCTTGTTGGTGTCAGAGGTCAAAGAAGAATTGAAAGACGGGTTTGAGATGACAGAAAAGCAACAGTAACTGAACTATCCACTTAAAACCAAGGTATACAGAATACCATCTCTGAATGTACATCACATCCAACCTTGAAGCAGATGGGCTACAGCAGCAGAAGACCACATTGGTTGCCAGACCTGTCAGCTAAGAACAGGAAACTGAGGCTACAATTCACACAGGCACCAAAACTAGATAATAGAAGACTGGAAGAACATTGTCTGGTCTGATGAGTCTCAATTCCAGCTGTGACAATCCAATAGGAGGGTCAGAATTTGGCGTAAACAATATGAAAGTATGGATCCATTCTGCCTTGTATCAGTGGTCCCGGCTGGTGGTGTAATGGTGTGGGGGACATTTTCTTGGCACACTTTGGGTCCCTTTGTACCAATTGATCATGGTGTAAACGCCACAGAGTATTGTTACTGACCATGTCCATCCCTTTATGACCACAGTGGACCCATCTTCTGATGATACTTCCAGAAGGATAATGCCCCATGTCACATGACATCATCTCATACAGGACCATGAGGTCACTGGACTCCAATGGCCTCCACAGTCACCAGATCTCATTCTATAGATCACCGCTGGGATGTGGTGGAACCGGAGATTCTCATCATGGATGTGCAGCTGACAAATGTATAGCAACTGTGTGATGTCATCATGTCCATATGGAGGAACTGTGTGATGTCATCATGTCCATATGGAGGAACTGTATGATGTCATCATGTCCATATGGAGGAACTGTGAGATGTCATCATGTCCATATGGATGAACTGTGTGATGTCATCATGTCCATATGGAGGAACTGTGTGATGTCATCATGTCCATATGGAGGAACTGTGTGATGTCATCATGTCCGTATGGAGGAACTGTGTGATGTCATCATGTCCGTATGGAGGAACTGTGTGATGTCATCATGTCTATATGGAGGAACTGTGTGATGTCATCATGTCCATATGGAGGAACTGTGTGATGTCATCTTGTCCATATGGAGGAACTGTGTGATGTCATCATGTCCATATGGAGGAACTGTGTGATGTCATCATGTCTATATGGAGGAACTGTGTGATGTCATCATGTCCATATGGAGGAACTGTGTGATGTCATCATGTCCATATGGAGGAATTGTGTGATGTCATTATGTCCATATAGAGGAACTGTGTGATGTCATCATGTCTATATGGAGGAACTGTGTGATGTCATCATGTCCATATGGAAGAACTGTGTGATGTCATCTTGTCCATATGGAGGAACTGTGTGATGTCATCATGTCCATATGGAGGAATTGTGTGATGTCATCATGTTCTTATAGAGGAACTGTGTGATGTCATCATGTCCATATGGATGAACTGTATGATGTCATCATGTCCATATGAAGGAACTGTGTGATGTCATCATGTCCGTATGGAGGAACTGTGTGATGTCATCATGTCCATATGGAGAAACTGTGTGATGTCATCATGTCCATATTAGGGGTGTGAATCGCCAAGAATTTGGCGATTCGATTCGAATCGCGATACCAGTGTGGCGATTCGATATATCGCGATATATCGCGATACCGTCTAGGTGACGATACATCGCGATATATCGCCCACCTGGGAGCATTCATAGATCCCAATAGACGCCGCTGTCAGCTTTGACAGCGGCGATCTAGTACTCCGGTGCTGCAAAATAAAATAAAACGCACTTTATCTTACCTGCCAACGAGCCCCCGGAGCTCCGGTACAGGTGTTCGGTCCCCGGGCTGTATTCTTCTTACTTCCTGTTAGTCCGGCACGTCACATGGAGCTTCAGCCTATCACCAGCGGAGGCGGGACATCGCTGCGGCTGGTGATAGGCTGAAGCTCCATGTGACGTGCCGGACTAACAGGAAGTAAGAAGAATACAGCCCGGGGACCCAACACCTGTACCGGAGCTCCGCGGGCTCGTTGGCAGGTAAGAAAAGTGCGTTTTATTAAAAATTCCACATCCCTAAAAGAATCGATTCAAAAATATTTTGAATCGATTCTGTATCGGCAAATGAAAAATCGCGATTATCGCGAGAATCGATTTTTTCTTACATCCCTAGTCCATATGGTGTATTGAACAAATGAAGAATGGGAGGTGCAAAAAGACATGGAAAGCCAAGAGTAAAAAGCAATCCAGCCTCTTGTCACTAGTGATGAACGGCATTGGCCATATTCGAATTTGCGATATTTTGCGAATATATAGACGAATATTCGTCCTATATTTGCAAATTTCGCGTATTCGTTATATTCGCATATTCGCGTATTCGAGGAAGAAAAACAATGAGGGGGTGGGCAACTTTACTATTGGTTGCTAGGGATGTTGTTGATAACCTCTGACAAGTGTATTTGCATCATTCTAATTGGCCCACAAGTTAAAAGAAGGAATATGCGCATATGCGGAAAAAAGTGAATATTCCTAATTTCGAATATATAGCGAATATATTCGCAATATTCACGAATTTGCGGTATTCGCCATAAAAATTTAAAATGCAAATATTCACGCCCAACACTACTTGTCAGTGCAAATTAATACCAGCTGGTTTAGTCACAACTGATGGCTTCAAAAAGACCTGGAGTTAGCAGGTACTGCTGTCTGAAAGAAAACAGTAAGTGATGCACTCCGCCGCCATGACCTGTATGCACGCTCACCACACAAGACTCCATTACTGAAAAAAAAGCATGGTGAAGCTTGTGTATAGTTTGCTGCACAACAATTGCCCCTTTGGAAATATATTTAGTGAGAAAAATGGTGACAAATTCAATGCCTATTTCACCCGCTGTGCGACTGCTATGAGATTGGGCTTGGCACCAAACTATTTCTATTCATGGTACTATAGTGTTTGACTGCGGCTACTACTAGGGGAGGCTTACTACATACAGATACAGTGGTCCCTCAATGTAAAGTATAGGAAGCTGTACTCACCTGTCCCCGCCGCTCGAGATGGTGTCCCCGCCGCTCCCGATGGTGACCCCGGTTCTCCGCTGGGCTCTCCTGGTCTTCTCCGGTCCTCCGCTGTCTTCTCCGGTCCTCTTCTGTCTTCTCCGGTCCTCTTCTGTCTTCTGCAAGGCCTTACTGGGCCTGCGTAGCGACGTCATTACGCCGCTGCGTACGCCATTCCTATTGGATGGCGTGGTCAGCAGCGTATTGACGTCATCGGAAAGGGCCGAGAAGACACCGGAAGACCAGCGCTGGACCCGGAGGGCACCCCGGAGCATCATGGAGGGGTAAGTAATACTTACCGCACCACAAGGGGAACATTAAGCTGCTATCCGGCAGCAGCTTAAGCATTTGGCGCTGTCGGATAGCACTTAATGCGATGGCCCCGACATAAAAAAGCATCGTATGTCGATGCTGACATCAACATGCGATGGCCTCTGAGAGGCCATCGTATGTCGATTTCATCATATGTCGGGGCCATCGTAGGTCCGGGGGTCACTGTATTGACAGTTCATACTGAGACCCCCATCCAGTGTTTCTTGCCATAATTATTTCATGTATCTATAAGTTAAAAAAAAAGCAGTTCTCACCCCTATGAAAGTATGTTATAAAGTACAGTGGTCCCTCAACATACGATGGTAATGCGTTCCAAATGGACCATCGTTTGTTGAAACCATCGTATGTTGAGGGATCTGTGCAATGTAAAGTATAGGACAGTGGTCTACAACCTGCGGACCTCAAGATGTTGCAAAACTACAACACCCAGCATGCCCGGACAGCCAAAAGCTGTCCGGGCATGCTGGGTGTTGTAGTTTTGCAACATCTGGAGGTCCGCAGGTTGTAGACCACTGTTAGAGGAAGTTGTACTCACCTGTCCCCGACGCTCCGGCAAGGCCTCTTCTTCCCCGGCATCCTCGCTCTCCATCGCCGCCATCACGTCGCTACGCACGCCGCTCCTATTGGATGACGGGACGGTGTGCGCAGCGACGTGATGACGACGATGGAGAGCACCGGCGATACAGGGGATCCTGAAGAGGACGCGCCGGAGCCCCGAGGACAGGTAAGAGACATCACCGGAGCTCACGGGGCACCGTAAACGGCTATCCGGTGGCAGCTGAAGCAGTCAGCGCTGCCGGATAGCCGTTTATGCGATGGCCATCGTAGGTCGAGGGGTCACTGTAATGGTGTGTATGCGCTTACAAGGCAGGTACACATAAAATAAAAATACAACAAGTGGCAGTTTTGTCACAAATTATTTATAATATTAAAGTCATAAATTTACATGAAGAAATTCTAACAACACAATTACATAATGCCAATGTAAAACTATAATGAGGGGACAACCACACTTGGCACATTGTTACTTACGGTAAACAGCTAGTTTAGTGTACATTACTAACCATCACTGGCAAAATGGAGAATCGCTTCTATAATGGTTCCTGTGGGTGACATTCCTATATTTTACAGTATTCCTAAACTATACATGATGCGTTAAAAAAAAAAAAATTAAATATATATCTATATTATATTAAACATATCTATTAAAGGGGTACCAGTGTGGGAAAATGTATCCCCTATCCAAAAGATAGGGGATAAGTGTCTTATCGCAGGGGTCTCCAGCATGACACTCTGGTTCTCCTCGGCACGCCCGGTCCATTTATCTCTATGGGAGAGCTAGAGATACCTGACTGCTGTGCTTGTGTATCTCTGGCTCTCCCATAGAGATTAATGGATGTTGCGTGCCGATCGCAGGGGGGTTTCCAGCAGTCAGACCCCAATGATTTGTCACTTATCCTCTATTCTTTGGATAGGGGCTACATTTTTTACACTGCAGTACCCCTTTAATTCTCTTCAAAATATATTCTCTTTGTATTTTTGGCCATTCTATATTTATATGTATGTGTGATGTCGCGGTACGGGATATGTATCTCACAGTCCTATCAGCTTAAGTCCCTGCATGTCCCTAGGGCCCATCTGCACTGTACCCCTATAATCTGTATAACTGTATATTATGTGTAAAGGACCTTTGATATGGTCACATGGTTATTAGTCACATGATAATGGTTGTCATATGTTAAAGCCTCATGTTTTGTTATCCAGAGAGCACTAGGTGACCAGATGACCCACATCCAGCCTATGGGCTCCTTACACAGCCCCCCTTTATAAGGAAGGAAGGAGCTGCTGTCTCTCTCTTGGATCATTCACTGCTCTTCGATCCTGAGGTCAAGTCCAGTCCAGACGTCTCAGAGCCGGTGTCCAGCGCATCTGGAGGCCTCAAGCCTAAATTACCGCCACAAGTCAGTAAGTCAATCATCTCTGTCTGCTGTCACTATCTTCAGTCAAGTCAAATCTATTATAGTCAGCGTGGCTGTGCTAAAGTCTATCCAAATCACTGCAAGTCCCAGCAAGCTGCGAGGTCCCCTGTGTTACTGGTCACCTCTCTGGGATCCTGGCCTAGCTGTAAAGACTGTACATCTGTCTACCTCAGTAAAGCTACCGTTAACCCTGACCTGGCCTTGGACTCTTATCTGCCCTGCCTAACTAGGACTAGCGGTGCTACCGTTCGGGTGGTTCTCGGTTAAAATCATGCTCTGGCGTCACAAACACTAAGGGGTTAACACCACCTGCCCCTGGGCTACAACACCTGCCCCATACACCTCATCTCACACCCTGTATGTACAGTATGTACCGTGTTTCTCTGAAAATAAGAACGGGTCTTATATTAATTTTAGTCACAAAAAACACACTAGGGCTTATTTTCAGGGTAGGGCTTATTTATTTACGGTACGGTATGAACATTGAAAAACATGGCGGTTCCATGGTATTTAATGGTATTTACACCCCCCTATTATCATCATGTGATGGGCGCAGCTCAGCCCCCCAATGCCCCCCCTCCGGTTTATCAGCCCAGCGCTGCACCCCACATCGGGGGACTAATCGTATGTCACCCGCGAGCGCAGCTTCTCTCCCTCCTGCCAAATAATTATCAGCCGCTGCGCTGTACTTTGTATTTCTGTGCCCGGGCTGCAAATATTAAAAAACAAACTTTAACTTACCTTCGTCCTCCGTTCCCCCGTTGCTAAGGAACCGGCCTTATGGTCCCTCTGCTGTTCTTGCTGCTTCCTGGTGTTGTGACGTCACAGAGCCTTCAGCCTATCACCGGCCGCAGCGATGTCCCGCCTCTGCCGAAGATAGGCTGAGCCGTGTAAGAAGCCGGCCTGCTTCTTACATCACAGTGGGCTCAGCCTATCATCGGCAAAGGTGGGACATCGCTGCGGCCGGTGATAGGCTGAAGGCTCTGTGACGTTCCCATCCCCAGGACCGCAGCGAGAACATCAGAGGACAGTGAGGCCAGTTCCTTAGCAACGGGGGAACGGAGGACGAAGGTAAGTTAAAGTTTGTTTTTTAATATTTGCAGCCCGGGCATTGTCTAGGTCAGTGGTCTTCAACCTGCGGACCTCCAGATGTTGCAAATATTTGCAACATCTGGAGGTCCACAGGTTGGAGACCACTGGTCTAGGTCTTATTTTCGGGGTAGGGCTTATATTGCAGCCCACCCCGATAATCCAGCTGGGACTTATTTTCGGGCTAGGGTGTATTTTCGGGGAAACACGGTAATAACATTAGGTTTGATTTTTTGTTTTACCAGCATTTTTTATTGTTATGAAATGTGAAGTAAATCTAGACATCTACTGAAGAAGCTCTTTCTTCCTCTAGCACAGCGGGAAGTCCCAGAAGGATCCTAAGCACCACTGAATAGTGGAACTATAGCCAGACATTCAGGGACATGTCAATAAGTCCTCTTTTTCTGAAGCTGTGAAAAGTTCTCCCCTCTCTGACATGAATAAGTGCAGGGAGTAGCATATACTGTCTGAAAATATTTTTTGCACCGAACGGAAATCAGAAATTGACTGATATAATATGAAAAAATATTAACATTTTTTTTTGCCTGCCGGAATTTTGGCACAAAATAAAAGCGTACCCGTCAGGTCCAAAAAATTTTTTTTAAATATATCACTGAGTACCTAATCCTGACCATGTGTATCTAATTTTTATGTGTTTAGCACCTTTATTTATTTTTTTTATTACACTTTAATTTAGCTCACTAGTCTGAATTTCTCTCAAAGGGAGGGGGCGTGGCCTCACTGTGCAGGTCTCCGCCCCTCCCTCAGTAATCTGTCTGCTCACATCTCCCCTAGCATTAGCAAAACTACAACTCCCAGCTTGTCCTCACTGACAGTAGCGAGACACAAGCTGACAGTGGGAGGATTTTTCCTCCAGCTCTGAGCCCTGCGCTCACAGCTGTCAATCAAGGAAGTGTGTCCATGACATAGGTGATGATGCATGGACACAGCAGGACTAGTATGTGTCCAAGCAGTCAAGGGAGGGGGGGGGGGGGTGGAGTCACGTGTTTGACTGGCTTTTTCAGTATGAAATACTGAACATTTTCTAATGAAAGCAATTGCAAAACCTATTTGTTTTGCATGCTTTACAAAATATCAAAAGTTTTTATATCTGACGGTGCCCATTTAAAGGAGAACTCCAGACCATAAAAATTCTACCCCATAGTGCCGGCAGTAAAAAAAATAAAGATGTACATACCTTCCTCCGCTCCCCCGGGGCCTCCGGTAACCATCTCCGGTCTCCGCTGCAATCCACTTCCTGGTTGCCGGTGGTCGGATGAATCAGCCAATCACCAGCCGCAGCGCAGTCCAACTCAGCCGGCGATAGGCTGAGCGGCAGTGTGAAAACGCTTCAGGAAACAAAATTCTTCACTACACCGGCACCTGCGGCCGGGGCCGAAAACGTCTCGCTGCCGCTCAGCCTATCGCCGGCTAAGTCAGACTGCGCTGCGGCTGGTGATTGGCTGATTCATCCGACCACCGGCAACCAGGAAGTGGATTGCGGCGGAGACCGGAGCCGGTTACCGGAGGCCCCGGGGGAGCGGAGGAAGGTATGTACATCTTTATTTTTTTTACTGCCAGCAGTATGGGGGACAATTTTTATGGTCTGGAGTTCTCCTTTAACTTTCTCTCCCTTTTAGTTAATACTAATTGAATTCTTGCTACATAATGTCACGATGGGATACACAAATATCACAGATGATGAGGGTCATAATAACAATCCAGCCATGGACCTTGCATCCAGTCTTAATATTTCTCCAATGCCTTTATATCAAGCAATTTAGCAAATAGTACTGATGTAAAATATTCAGTTGTTTGCTGTATACAGCTCCTATGCAGATGTATGTGCTTTGTCAGCAAAATGAGGGGTCACATGAAAGAGAATTAAACATGGTTACAAAATCAGACCACAAAGGACTTGTTTGTAACCTGTAACCATGGAAAAGCATTGGTGTGCATAGTAGGTGTAGACAGTAATGGTAATATACACTCACTAGCCAAGGAACTGTGTGATGTCATCATGTCCATATGGAGGAACTGTGTGATGTCATCATGTCCATATGGTGGAACTGTGTGATGTCATCATGTCCATATGGAGGAACTGTGTGATGTCATCATGTCCATACGGAGGAACTGTGTGATGTCATCATGTCCATACGGAGGAACTGTGTGATGTCATCATGTCCATATGGGGGAACTGTGTGATGTCATCTTGTCCATATGGAGGAACTGTGTGATGTCATCATGTCCATATGGGGGAACTGTGTGATGTCATCATGTCCATATAGAGGAACTGTGTGATGTCATCATGTCCATATGGAGGAACTGTGTGGTGTCATCATGTCCATATGGAGGAACTGTGTGATGTCGTCATGTCCATATGGAGGAACTGTGTGATGTCATCATGTCCATATGGAGGAACTGTGTGATGTCATCATGTCCATATGGAGGAACTGTGTGATGACATCATGTCCATATGGAGGAACTGTGTGATGTCATCATGTCCATATGGAGGAACTGTGTGGTGTCATCATGTCCATATAGAGGAACTGTGTGATGTCATCATGTCCACATGGAGGAACTGTGTGATGCCATCATGTCCATATGGAGGAACTGTGTGATGTCATCATGTCCATATGGAGGAACTGTGTGGTGTCATCATGTCCATATAGAGGAACTGTGTGATGCCATCATGTCCATATGGAGGAACTGTGTGGTGTCATCATGTCCATATGGAGGAACTGTGTGATGTCATCATGTCCATATGGAGGAACTGTGTGATGTCATCATGTCCATATGGAGGAACTGTGTGATGTCATCATGTCCATATGGAGGAACTGTGTGATGTCATCATGTCCATATGGAGGAACTGTGTGATGTCATCATGTCCGTATGGAAGAACTGTGTGATGTCATCATGTCCATATGGAGGAACTGTGTGATGTCATCATGTCCATATGGAGGAACTGTGTGATGTCATCATTATTTCTAATCAATACTATTTACAAAGTTGTTCCATTGTTATTCTAGATACATTGAAGTGTATAAAAAATGGTTGCAAATGTGGTCATAACCTTTAACAAGGTAAAAGCTGACCCAATGTTAAAAAATAAACTAAAATCATGAATACTGATAGTAACAACACTATACCAATACGGTGAATTTAAGTTACCTACAAAAATCTATAAATTTATAAAGCTGTTATATTTATTATTAATAATATCCAAAGTCCTCTGTGCTCTCCTCTGGTACATTGCTATGTCTTGACACATTGCTATATAGTGATCTGTGTTCTGGGAAGTGCCTCCTTCCACTGCTAGATGGATATCCCGAATAGTATTGATGCCAATTGTCAGGTTGCATGCTGCTTCTTATGTTTTGTTGATAGTCTTGAAATGATGACTGCGGGTATTGGGGGTTTGTAAATAGACTTGAGGGTCTAGGGACTGATGATGAGGCTGCCGCAGTCTCTGGACTGCGGTAGGGACTGTGAAGCTGGTGGTGACTGGACTGTAGGCACGGACTGTGAAGCTGATGACTGGAGTGTAGGCTGGGACTGTGATGCATAAGACTAGGCTGTGCACTTGGACTATGAAGAGTATGACTCGGCTGTTCGCTAGGACTATGAAGAGTATGACTGGGCTGTGCGCTAGGATTATGAAGAGTATGACTGGGCTGTGCACTAGGACTATGAAGAGTATGACTGGGCTGTGCAATAGGACTATGAAGAGTATGACTGGGCTCTGCACTAGGACTATGAAGAGTATGACTGGGCTGTGCACTAGGACTATGAAGAGTATGACTGGGCTGTGTGTTAGGACTATGAAGAGTATGACTGGGCTGTGCGTTAGGACTATGAAGAGTATGACTGGGCTGTGCGTTAGGACTATGCAGAGTATGACTGGGCTGTGCACTAGGATTATGAGGTATATGAATGGGTTGTGTGCAGGGGCTTTGAGGTATAAGACCTGTCTGTGTGCAGGGACTTCGGAGTCCAGAATGAATGTTTAATTTTGCAATCAGAGGCTTTCCCAGGTTAATTTTTTGACTTTCATCCACCATTTCTTCAACGCCTTTATACGTGTAGGTCAAGCATACTGTAAAGGTCAAGTTTTCCTGAAGAGTAAAAATAAAAAAAACAATAAATAATAACATAATAAGGTTGCATACTAAACCAGCTAAAATTTCACATTAGAGCCACATCATGTAAAATGACTTTTATTAACACATATGCAAAAAATACATACAATAAAAAATAATAAAAAGAGGATAAAATAAGGCACTACAATAGCAGTCACAGAAGATGGGAGCAGGCAAGTGGTGTAGCCCTACATGGAGTACAGGGAATAACTGGTGTACCATAGAAAGTACAAATGTTAACATGGAAGAGGTCACTGGATATTATTGAAAAATGTCTATAAACATATGTGTAACAAATAATGTAACAGTGACACATCAAAGAATGTCCTAAATGGGAAAGAGTACAATAAACTGAGAGTCACCAAGTGAGAAATGAATGAGACACCATAAAGTCCTCCTGCCTTTCAGCCACACACCTACCTCCTCCTACCCCAACGTACGTTTCGCCTGTGCTTCGTCAGGGAGCGTCTGACGAAGCACAGGTGAAACGTACGTTGGGGTAGGACGAGGTAGGTGTGTGGCGGCATGGCAGGAGGACTTTATGGTGTCTCACTCATTTCTCCCTTGGCTACTCTCTGTTTATTGTACCTTTTCCCATTTAGGACATTCTTTGATGTGTCACTGTTACATTATTTGTTACACATATGTTTATAGACATTTTTCAATAATATCCAGTGACCTCTTCCATGTTTACATTTGTACTTTCTATGGTACACCAGTTATTCCCTGTACTCCATGTAGGGCTACACAACTTGCCTGCTCCCATCTTCTGTGACTGCTGTTGTAGTGCCTTATTTTATTCTCTTCTTATTTTTATTGTATGTATTTTTTGCATAAGTGTTAATAAAAGTCATTTTACATGATCTGGTTCTATTTTGCTGGTAGTGTTATGTTATAGCGGACCAGCCGTGGTTTCTTTACTTAGTTGCTGTGTATGTATGAATTAAAATTTCACACTCTATTCTCTTCCTATGAAAACACAATAGTGGTGCGGATTTACCGGACTTACAGCATCAATATGCTGCCTTTCTCTGGAATAGTACAAACCTAGAGCAATGAGGATGTAAAAGCCTGTATTAGACAACTGATTGAGTCCTGATTGTTCTATATAGTTGTATCCACTCATGTAGGTAATGGCTTAATGTTGATAATGGGCGATATTTTATACCTTGTATCCTCTGTATGGGTACCGGCTTTGTTACGATGTTCCAGACCTGCTTCTAAAGAAGGACTAGCGCTGGGAGATGCCCCGGCCGGCGGCGTCTACTACCAGCGTGCGCGGGTGTGGGATAGGGAAAAAAAACGGGATGAGGCCTTTCGGCAATGTAGGTGACGTCTCTCCAGGTATCTGCGAGTGTCAGAGGGTCTGACGCGTTTCGGGAGTGACGACTTCCTTTCTCAAAGACATTGGCCATTGATTTCCGGTCTCCATTTATCCCCATATCCCATCAGGTCCGCATCAAGGTGATTGCTAATTCCAACAAGGTAATTGGTGATTAGTTGTACGGACGTAAATAATGAAATGTCCGTTATTGTTTTAGTGTAACGTCCGTATAAGTTCAGTTTTTTTTATGATAGATTCAATTGTCGGATTTTTAGTCATAATGATGGAATAATCTGGTTTGCCTGAATGTTGTATAGGAAACATGTAAATATTTATTGAAGAAATGCAAATAGTTCAAATTCAGTATTGAGCTCCTGTGGGGTCATACTGTCCAGATCAAAGATCCATTTGCTTTCTGACCACGATAATTGTGCGATGTAATCTCCTCCTCGCCAGTGTTTATGTATCTGTTCTGGTCCACAGAAACTTGATCCCTTGAATGTGTTTTCATGGTGTTCCAGATAATGCTTGGATAAAGGATGACCTTTAAAGGGGTAGTCCAGTGGTGAACAACTTATCCCCTATCCTAAGGATAGGAGAAATGTTGCAGATCGCGGGGGGGCCGACCGCTGGGGCCCCCTGCGATCTCCTGTACGGAGCCCTGATAGCCCGCGGGAAGGGGGCGTGTCGACCTCCGCACGAAGCGGCGGCCGACACGCCCCCTCAATACAACTCTATGGCAGAGCCGAAGCGCTGCCTTCGGCAATCTCCGGCTCTGCCATAGAGATGTATTGAGGGGGCGTGTTGGCCGCCTCTTCGTGCGGAGGTCGACACTCGCTATCTGGCCGGAGAGCCTGGCCCCCATACAGAGAGATCGCAGGGGGTCCCAGCGGTCGGACCCCCCGCAATCTCAAACTTATCCCCTATCCTTAGGATAGGGGATACGTTTTTCACCTCTGGATTACCCCTTTAAATGTACGGTCTATATTGTAGATATGCTCCCTTATCCTTTCTTTTAGCATTCTCTTTGTGTGTCCGACATAAAGCTTGGAGCAGGGGCACTTTATACAGTATACAATTCCTTTATTTTTGCAGGTGATATGTGATCTTACTTTTATTATTTCTCCATTTCCATTTTTTATTTCTGTGGTTGCATTTCTTTCTTTTGTAATGGTACATCCTTTGCATCCTTTGCAAGGGTAAAAACCGGGTTTATGGAAAAAAGGCATGCATGCGTCTTTTGGGTTTATCACTGTAGGAGCCACTTTATTTCCCAAATTTGATGACTTCCTGAAAATGAATGATGGGGATGGTGGTATTTTATTTCCTATAGTTTTATCGCTCCGTAAGATGTCCCAGTGTTTATTGATTATTTTCTTGAATAGGAAGCTCTGAATGTTATATGTAGTGATGAGGGGGATTTTTATTTCCTTTTGTGTATCATCTATGGTTTCCACTCTTTTTTCCTTTTCCTTTAGCAATTCCTTTCTCTCAATCAGGGATACTTCCTTAGCTGTTTTTCCAAAGGATTTTTTGTCGTACCCCATTCTTTCAAATTTTGTTTGTAGTTTCCTTGCTTCCTCCTCATAGTCCTGTGGCTCCATTCAATTTCTTCTGATCCTAACAAACTGGCTCCTAGGTATATTACTTAACCAGGTGTGCAAATGGCAGCTGTCCATGTTAATAAAACTATTACTATCAGTCGGTTTTGAGTAAGATTTGGTGCAGAGTTTTCCTTCCTTTATAAAAATTGTTACATCTAAAAAATGTATTTCAGTTTTGCTAAAAACCGTAGTAAAATTTTAATAAAATTCATTTTTATTCAGATCATTGATAAAAGACTGAAGGGTTTCTTCTGAGCCCTTCCAAATAAAAACAATATCATCTATAAAACGTTTCCATATTAAAAGACCTGGAGCGAGGGTTTCTTCCTTAAAAAGAACTTCTTTTTCCCAATGTCCCATATACAGATTCGAATAACTTGGTGCGAATTTCGTACCCATCGCCGTACCCCATTGTTGTAGGTAAAAACATAATGCTTTCTCCTATGAACTTGATATGTTCTGGAGACAGATCCGTGTATTCACCTAAAAAATATTCAGCAGCAGTCCTTCCTTTTTCGTGGTTTATTATAGTGTAGAGGGATGTCACGTCTAAGGTTCCTAGGATATAATCCTGCTCCCATTGTATATCTTCCAATAGTTGTAATATGTGGTTTGTGTCCTTTAAATATGCTGGTAGGTTTATAACACTTTTTTGCAGAAAATTATCCACGTATTTTGATAAGTTAGCTGTTAGGCAATTTATACCCGATATTATTGGTCTTCCCGGGGGTTGTTTATCGTTTTTATGGATTTTAAAAAGCAGGTCTGGAACATCGTAACAAAGCCGGTACCCATACAGAGGATACAAGGTATAAAATATCGCCCATTATCCACATTCAGCCATTACCTACACGAGTGGATACAACTATATAGAACAATCAGAACTCAATCAGCCGTCTAATACAGGCTTTTACATCCTCATCAGAATATACAACTACAAGGTAAAAACAGCTGTATTGTCTCTATATCAATATAGATACTAATGGTAATATAAATCCATTCATTCATACTCACCTAGAAGCGCTCACACCCCCTTAGTCTATATTTAGTTTCCAAATTAATTTGATGGCATATCAGAGAGCCATCTAGGGTTGAACTTTAGCAGCTACAATAAAAAAAAAAATTAAATTACTTCTATAAAAAAATCTTAATCCTTTCAGTACTTATGAGCTGCTGAAGTTGAGTTGTTCTTTTCTGTCTAAGTGCTCTCTGATGACACATGTCTAGGGAACCGCCCAGAAGCAAATCCCCATAGCAAACCTCTTCTCCTCTGTGCAGTTCCCGAGACAAGCAGAGATGTCAGCAGAGAGCACTGTTGCCAGACAGAGAACAACAGCTCAACTTCAGCAGCTGATAATTATTGAAAGGATTAAGATTTTGATTAGAAGTAATTTTCAAATCTGTTTAAAGGGGTATTCCAGGCCAAAACTTCATTTATATATATATATATATATATATATATATATATATATATATCAACTGGCTCCGGAAAGTTAAACAGATTTGTAAATTACTTCTATTAAAAAATCTTAATCCTTCCAATAGTTATTAGCTTCTGAAGCTGAGTTATTGTTTTCTGTCTAACTGCTCTCTGATGACTCACGTCCCGGGAGCTGTGCAGTTCCTATGGGGATATTCTCCCATCATGCACAGCTCCTGGGACGTGACATCATCATTGAGCAGTTAGACAGAAAACTTCAGAAGCTAATAACTAATGGAAGGATTAAGATTTTTTAATAGAAGTAATTTACAAATCTGTTTAGCTTTCCGGAGCCAGTTGATATATATAAAAAAAGGTTTTGCCTGGAATACCCCTTTAACTTTCTGGAGCCAGTTGATATAAAAAAAATAGTTTTTTCCTGGAATACCCCTTTAAATACTTACTACCAGATCATCTACAGATTACAGCAGTGTTTCCTAACCAGGGTGCCTCCAGCTGTTGCAAAACTACAACTCCCAGCATGCTCGGACAGCCTTTGGCTTTCTGAGCATGCTGGGAGTTGTAGTTTTGCAACAGCTGGAGGAACCCTGGTTGGTAAACACTGGATTACAGCAAGGGGATGCTTTGTCATCAACTTATTGTCAAGGGACTCTTCTTACAAGCAGACGCTGTACAAAGTTAGGAACCCAATTAGGGTGCGTTCACACGCTAGTAACTAGCAGTGGGTTTCCCACTGCAGGAATCCTGCTGCGAGTCATGCTACAATTGATTTAAATGGGTCCACAGACAGTCCGCAATAGTGTCAGACTTACGGACTGTCCACGGACCCATTCAAATGAATGGTAGCATAACTCGCAGCTGGTTTCCCTCAGTGGGCTAGTTACTAGGGGTACACCGGTGGAAAACAGTCATACCGGATCATGGCGGCTTATGATAGCCGGGACCCTGGGCTAATAGTGTGCAGCACAGATTGTTGTGCAGTGCGCTATTATCCCTTCAGACGCGGCAATCAAAGTTGATCGCCGCGTCTAAACCGAAAGTAAAAGCTTCCCGGCAGCTCAGTCGGGCTGATCGGGACTATCGCGATAAAATCACGATGTCCCGATCAGCTAGGACACGAGCGGAGGCCCCCTTACCTTGCTCTGTTGGGTCCGATCGGCGTATGATTGCTCCAAGCCTGAGCTACACCAAGCCCTATTACGCTGATGCATGCAAAGCTATGGCTTTGCAGGAATCAGTGTAAGAGATCAGTGTGTGCAGTGTTATAGGTCCCTATGGGAGCTATAACATTGCAAACAAAAGTGAAAAAAAAAAAAGTTAATAAAGGTCATTTAACCCCTTCCCTAATAAAAGTGTGAATCACCCACCTTTTCCCATAAAAAAAAAAAAAAACTGTGTAAATAAAAATAAACATGTCCGAACTATAAAAATGTCCGAAATGTCCGAACTATAAAAATATATCATTAATTAAACCACATGGTCAATGGCGTACGCGCCAAAAAATTCCAAAGTCCAAAATAGCGTATTTTTGGTCACTTTTTATATCAAGAAAAAAATGAATAAAAAGCGATCAAAAAGTCCGATCAATACAAAAATGGTACTGATAAAAACTTCAGAACACGGCGCAAAAAATTAACATACCGGCCTGTACGCAGAAAAATAAAAAAGTTATAGGGGTCAGAAGATGAGAATTCTTAACGTATACATTTTCCTTCATGTAGTTATGATTTTTTTACAGAAGTACGACAATATCCAACCTATATAAGTAGGGTATCATTTTAATTGTATGGACCTACAGAATAATGAGAATGTGTCATTTTTACCGAAAAATTTACTGTGTAGAAACGGAAGCCCCCAAAATTTGCAAAATGACATTTTTTCTTCAATTGTGTCGCACAATTAATTTTTTTCCGTTTCACTGTGGATTTTTTGGTAAAATGACTAATGTCACTGCAAAGTAGAATTGGTGGCGCAAAAAATAAGCCATAATATGGAATTTTATGTGCAAAATTGAAAGCGTTATGATTTTTAGAAGGTGATGAGGAAAAAATGAAAATGCAAAAACGGAAAAACGCTGAGTCCTTAAGGGGTTAAATCAACTGGTGCCAGAAAGTTAAACAGATTTGTAAATTAGTTCTATTAAAAAATCTTAATCCTTCCAGTACTTATTAGCTGCTGAATACTACAGAGGAAATTATTTTCTTTTTGGAACACAGAGCTCTCTGCTGACACCACGAGCACAGTGCTCTCTGCTGACATCTCTGTCCATTTTAGGAACTGTCCAGAGCAGCATATGTTTGCTATGGGGATTTTCTCCTACTCTTGACAGTTCTTAAAATGGACAGAGATGTCAGCAGAGAGCACTGTGGTCATGATGTCAGCAGAGAGCTCTGTGTTCCAAAAAAGAAAATAATTTCCTCTGTAGTATTCAGTAGCTAATAAGTACTGGAAGGATTAAGATTTTTTAATAAAAGTAATTTACAAATCTGGTAAACTTTCTGGCACCAGTTGACTTAAAAAAAAAAAAAAAAGGTTTCCACCGGAGTACCCCTTTAAAGTATTTACAAGCCTTTCTTTTTTCTTGTTTCTATTTACTTGGTTTACAGAAGCTGCCCAGAGCCCTGCAGTTTTGCATAGATTAGGTGGATGGCAGTATCATTTGCATACCTACCTTTAGCTTTTGCAGGGAGCTTAGACGGGTGTATAAGCAATGCTTTGGAAGGTCCTTAGAAACCAAAAAGCTTCCCGTTTCTTCTGGGGTGTCTTTATTTGTTTCTTTAGGGTCAACGTATAAATCCTGTTTAAAAGGAAATTTAAATAAAAAAATATGTTTTTTTTTTTAAAGACTCTGAGGGGGAGATTTATCAAAACCTGTGTAGAGGAAAAATTGCCCAGTTGGCCATAGCAGCCAATCAGAGGCCCTTTTTAAAATGAAAGAAGCGAGGTGATTGGTTGCTATGGGCAACTGGTCAACTTTTCTTTTACACTGGCTTTGATAAATCTCCCCCTAAATTCTAACAACGTGTTTATGGGGTGGGGGTCAAACTTCTAGCAATGTAATTTATACTGATACAATTAGCATATGCACCTCAGCAGGGGTGTAGCTAAAAGAGGCATATAGAATGCAGGTGTATCCGGGGCCTAGTGCATAAAGGAAGGCAAAGGCATGACTAGGGGATATCCTAATTGCTGGCCCCTAAAGGGTAACTCCACTCCCCAGTGTCCAGAACTTAATGTTCCGAATGTTGGGTGCGGGCTTCCGTGTTCACACCGGCCCCCTTGTGGAATCACGCCCCGCCCCGTGACATCACTCAACGCCCCCTCAATGAAAGTCTATGGGAAGGGGGCGCGACGGCCGTCACACCGCCTCACATAGACTTGCATTGAGGGAGCGGGATGTGACGTTACAGGGTGGGGCGTGACGTCACGAGGGGGTGGACGTGAAATGGAAGCCCGCACCCAGCGTTCGGAACATTGAGTTCTGGACGCCGGGGAGCGGAGTAACCCTTTAACCCTAACAATACTTTCCCATGTTACAAGAAAAGACAAAACATGTTGTTGGGTACAAGGGCCACAGCAGACCAATTTTTATTTACATAACAATTTAAAACATTGTTTTAACCAAAATTAACCCCCTCCCATATGAACACCATACAACAAACCAAACGCAAACAATTTAACTTATACCTGCCAGGATAAGGACTTGAAGGCACCACCAATTAAAAGGGAGCCTCCTGTTTACCCCAGCCGTGCATCACCGGACCTGGTGGCACCAATGTTTGGAGACCCACAACGCTCCCTGGGGCCCCCATGCCTGCAGGGAATTATCCAACAGGCTGGGTACTGTCCCAGCCCAACTCAAATCACCTTTCCAGCTGCCACAATAACCATACGAGCCTCGAAGTCCCTATCCTGCTACCTCTGCTGTGATAATAACACCAGACACCTAGGGAGGGTGAGCGGGACTTCTCCTGTGGCCACCTGCCAACTGACCTTGGCCACCCCTCTTTATACCCCCCCTTAACCCCTCCCCCTCTTGCCCGGACCACTGACCCCTTGGTGACCTTAACCCCTTACAGGCCACCAGTCTCCCCCTGTCATTTGCCCCTCCACTCCAATGCTTTTCGTTCCAGGGCTCTCTCCTCTGCTACTATAAATGTCACATGGAAGTTTAAGGTCTCCCATTGCCCGACAAACCCTAATCCCACCCCATAGCCCCATGCACCGCCCCATAGACCCATGCCCTTCCCCCCAACACAGATTGTATTGTTTGGTTATTTTGTTTCTTGGTGCTTTTCTATAACAGGATTGAGCGGAGTGTTAGAGTAGCATGATGTGCGGTGTATTGCTTAGGGAACCTGTGCTGTGTATTGTACGGTCATGCTTTGTGTGATTGTAATTAATTGTATGACTTGTAATGGCTGAATGGTCAATAAAGCTCTTTCAATATCGGTTCCCTTTACAAATTTGTGCACAATTTGCTCAAGAAGTACTATCTATCTACGTAATGGTAGATGTCATTCATCACACTGGACATACAGAAGGAACACAAAGATAAGTGCAGGTACTCACCAATGGGAAGTCTGTGACGTTGGCAGTACAGTGACAGATGTCCGGGGGGCTGCTTATAATTTGGGAATAGATGATCATTACATTGGAGAATTCTGCAGCGAAACCCAACTTGATCTTTACACCACAGGCAAATTCAATGCACATGCTCTCTTTGAGCTCTGTGGATGGAAACATATCATGAAGTTTAAATGAAATGGATACCTTTTAAAAGCAGTATTTTAACTTGCTTTGACCTTATTATGTACTTATTATCCTTTTTTTCTAGATTGTTACACAGCCTATAGGTTTCTCTTGTTCTCTCTCTCTCTCTCTCTCTCTCTCTCTCTCTCTCTCTCTCTCTCTCTCTCTCTCTCTCTCTTCAAAGAGATGGACATACCACTGGATTCACAACTAAATCACTGTAACGCTGAGCTATTAGTGTTTTTGGAATGAAGACTAAAGGGGTCCAGACACTGCACATTATACCACCCACACCATAATCCAAGTAGTAGGATCAGTGGGGTATTCCTTTGTGATGGCCTCTTCATAGGTTGCCCACGTGGTCTCCAATCTCTAGCTTTAATTGTGTCCAAGACAAAAGTGGAATTCAGGCATGAGGTTAAAAGGGTACTCCCGTGGAAAAAAAATGTTTTCAAATCAACTGGTTCCAGAAAGTTAAACATATTTGTAAATTACTTCTATTAAAACATCTTAATCCTTCCAGTAAATATCAGCTGCTGTATACTACAGAGAAAGTTGAGTTGTTCTTCTCTGTCTGACCATAGTGCTGTCTGTCATAGTTCATAGTGCATCATACGATCATAGTGCATCGTATGTCTTAGGGGGGATTAAACTGTCAGAGTCACTGGTAGAGAAGGATCTGGGTGTACTTGTAGATCACAGACTACAGAATAGCATGCAATGTCAGGCTGCTGCTTCCAAAGCCGGCAGGATATTGTCATGTATAAAAAGAGGCATGGACTAAAGGGACAGAGACATAATACTCCCCCTTTATAAAGCATTGGTACGGCCTCACCTGGAATATGCTGTTCAGTTTTGGGCACCTGTCCATAAAAGGGACACTGTGGAGTTGGAAAGGGTACAGAGACGCGCGACTAAACTAATATGGGGCATGGGACATCTTAGCTATGAGGAGCGATTAAAGGAGTTACAATTGTTTAGTCTTGAGAAGAGACGTTTAAGGGGGGATATGATAAACGTATATAAGTATATTAATGGCCCATACAAAAAATATGGAGAAAAACTGTTCCAGGTTAAACCCCCCCCAAAGGACGAGGGGGCACTCCCTCCGTCTGGAGAAGAAAAAGTTTAGTCTCAAGGGGCGACACGCCTTCTTTACCGTGAGGACTGTGAATTTATGGAACGGTCTACCTCAGGAACTGGTCACAGCAGGAACAATTAACAGCTTTAAAACAGGATTAGATACATTCATGGAACAAAATAACATTAATGCTTATGAAGAAATATAAAATCCCATCCCTTCCCCAATATCGTGCCACACCCCTACCCCTTAATTCCCTGGTTGAACTTGATGGACATATGTCTTTTTTCGACCGTACTAACTATAGTGCTCTCTGCTGACACAGAGCAGGAGAGGTTTGCTATGTGAATTTGCTCCTACTCTGGACAGTTCCTGACATGGACAGAGGTGTCAGCAGAGAGCACTGTGGTCAGACTGGAAAGAACTACACAACTTCCTCTGTAGAATACAGCAGCTGATAAGTACTGGAAGGATTAAGATTTTTTAATAGAAGTAACTTGCCAATCTGTATAACTTTCTGGAACCGGTTGATTAGAATTTTTTTTTTCCACCGAAGTAGCCCTTTAATTGAGCATTTGTAGCTGGACATTTGGCTCGTAGCATAAGGTCGTGCACGCACCTTCTTATGGTTTGTGTAGACAGTGTATGTGATGTCTAATTTACTCCCAATAAAGAATGTATCACTACGTGCAATCCTTCTAATCCGACGATCGGTCCATGCAGAGGTTCTCATCTGTATACCTTTTGCTGTCATTCCAGTTCTTTCTAGGTTATATAACCACTGGTACACACAAGGTTGAACAGTGCTGAGATCTTATAATCCAAAAAGAAGAAGCATTGGCAAGAGAAACCCAAAAGCCACAGCCAGGGCACAGACTTGCAAGGGTACAGTCACAATGACACGATCGGCTTCAGGATGGCACAGACGGGTGGTGGATGTTCCTAGGCAGGGTAGGTTAGAGGACGCCCAAGGGCTTGAGAAAGCACCAGCTCGGTGCGAAACACTGTCGCCCAGAGTCCTCTAACCTCCCCTGCCTCAGAATATCTACCACCCGTCTGTGCCATCCTGAAGCCGCTCATGTCCTTGTGACTGTACCCTCGCAAGTCAGGCTGCAGCTTGTAAAAGGTGAGTGCTCCGTTTCATTTCTTATTACTGAGTGCTGAGATCTTAGTGACATCTGCTACTTCCTTTGCTACTTCCTTTCCATTGCATAACTGTTACGCCGAGCGCTCCGGGTCCCCGCTCCTCCCCGGAGCGCTCGCTTCTCTCTCGCTACCGCAGCGCTCCGGGCAGCTCCACTGACCCGGTGCGCTGCGATACCGTCTCCAGCCGGGATGCGATTCGCGATGCGGGTAGCGCCCGCTCGCGATGCGCATCCCGGCTCCCGTACCTGACTCGCTCTCCGTCTGTCCTGTCCCGGCGCGCGCGGCCCCGCTCCCTAGGGCGCGCGCGCGCCGGGTCTCTGCGATTTAAAGGGCCACTGCGCCGCTGATTGGCGCAGTGGTTCCAATTAGTGTGTTCACCTTCACTCCCTCGCCGGATCTTGTTGCCATTGTGCCAGTGAAAGCGTTTCCTTGTGTGTTCCTAGCCTGTGTTCCAGACCTCCTGCCGTTGCCCCCGACTACGATCCTTGCTGCCTGCCCCGACCTTCTGCTACGTCCGACCTTGCTTCTGTCTACTCCCTTGTACCGCGCCTATCTTCAGCAGTCAGAGAGGTTGAGCCGTTGCTAGTGGATACGACCTGGTCACTACCGCCGCAGCAAGACCATCCCGCTTTGCGGCGGGCTCTGGTGAAAACCAGTAGTGACTTAGAACCGATCCACTAGCACGGTCCACGCCAATCCCTCTCTGGCACAGAGGATCCACTACCTGCCAGCCGGCATCGTGACAGTAGATCCGGCCATGGATCCCGCTGAAGTTCCTCTGCCAGTTGTCGCCGACCTCACCACGGTGGTCGCCCAGCAGTCACAACAGATAGCGCAACAAGGCCAACAGCTGTCTCAACTGACCGTGATGCTACAGCAGCTACTACCACAGCTTCAGCAATCATCTCCTCCGCCAGCTCCTGCACCTCCTCCGCAGCGAGTGGCCGCTTCTGGTCTACGACTATCCTTGCCGGATAAATTTGATGGGGACTCTAAATTCTGCCGTGGCTTTCTTTCCCAATGTTCCCTGCACTTGGAGATGATGTCGGACCAGTTTCCTACTGAAAGGTCTAAGGTGGCTTTCGTAGTCAGCCTTCTGTCTGGAAAAGCTCTGTCATGGGCCACACCGCTCTGGGACCGCAATGACCCCGTCACTGCCTCTATACACTCCTTCTTCTCGGAAATTCGAAGTGTCTTTGAGGAACCTGCCCGAGCCTCTTCTGCTGAGACTGCCCTGTTGAACCTGGTCCAGGGTAATTCTTCCGTTGGCGAGTACGCCGTACAATTCCGTACTCTTGCTTCAGAATTATCCTGGAATAATGAGGCCCTCTGCGCGACCTTTAACAAAGGCCTATCCAGCAACATTAAAGATGTTCTGGCCGCACGAGAAATCCCTGCTAACCTACATGAACTCATCCATCTTGCCACTCGCATTGACATGCGTTTTTCCGAAAGGCGTCAGGAGCTCCGCCAGGATATGGACTTTGTTCGCACAAGGCGTTTTTTCTCCCCGGCTCCTCTCTCCTCTGGTCCCCTGCAATCCGTTCCTGTGCCTCCCGCCGTGGAGGCTATGCAGGTCGACCGGTCTCGCCTGACACCTCAAGAGAGGACACGACGCCGCATGGAGAATCTCTGCCTGTACTGTGCCAGTACCGAACACTTCCTGAAGGATTGTCCTATCCGTCCTCCCCGCCTGGAAAGACGCACGCTGACTCCGCACAAAAGTGAGACAGTTCTTGATGTCTACTCTGCTTCTCCACGTCTTACTGTGCCTGTGCGGATATCTGCCTCTGCCTTCTCCTTCTCTACTATGGCCTTCTTGGATTCCGGATCTGCAGGAAATTTTATTTTGGCCTCTCTCGTCAACAGGTTCAACATCCCAGTGACCAGTCTCGCCAGACCCCTCTACATCAATTGTGTAAACAATGAAAGATTGGACTGTACCATACGTTTCCGCACGGAGCCCCTTCTAATGTGCATCGGACCTCATCACGAGAAGATTGAATTTTTGGTCCTCCCCAATTGCACTTCCGAAATCCTCCTTGGACTACCCTGGCTTCAACTCCATTCTCCAACCCTGGATTGGTCCACTGGGGAGATCAAGAGTTGGGGGCCCTCTTGTTTCAAGGACTGCCTAAAACCGGTTCCCAGTACCCCTTGCCGTGACTCTGTGGTTCCCCCTGTAACCGGTCTCCCTAAGGCCTATATGGACTTTGCGGATGTTTTTTGCAAAAAACAAGCTGAGACTCTACCTCCTCACAGGCCTTATGATTGTCCTATTGACCTCCTCCCGGGCACTACTCCACCCCGGGGCAGAATCTATCCTCTGTCCGCCCCAGAGACTCTTGCTATGTCGGAGTACATCCAGGAAAATTTAAAAAAGGGCTTTATCCGTAAATCCTCCTCTCCTGCCGGAGCCGGATTTTTCTTTGTGTCCAAAAAAGATGGCTCTCTACGTCCTTGCATTGACTACCGCGGTCTTAATAAAGTCACGGTAAAGAACCGCTACCCCCTACCCCTCATCTCTGAACTCTTTGATCGCCTCCAAGGTGCCCACATCTTTACCAAACTGGACTTAAGAGGTGCTTATAATCTCATCCGCATCAGAGAGGGGGATGAATGGAAAACGGCATTTAACACTAGAGATGGACACTTTGAGTATCTGGTCATGCCCTTTGGCCTGTGCAACGCCCCTGCCGTCTTCCAAGACTTTGTTAATGAAATTTTTCGTGATCTCTTATACTCCTGTGTTGTTGTATATCTGGACGATATCCTGATTTTTTCTGCCAATCTAGAAGAACACCGCCAGCATGTCCGTATGGTTCTTCAGAGACTTCGTGACAATCAACTTTATGCCAAGATAGAGAAATGTCTGTTTGAATGCCAATCTCTTCCTTTCCTAGGATACTTGGTCTCTGGCCAGGGACTACAAATGGATCCAGACAAACTCTCTGCCGTCTTAGATTGGCCACGCCCCTCCGGACTCCGTGCTATCCAACGTTTTTTGGGGTTCGCCAATTATTACAGGCAATTTATTCCACATTTTTCTACCGTTGTGGCCCCTATCGTGGCTTTAACCAAAAAAAATGCCAATCCCAAGTCTTGGCCTCCTCAAGCGGAAGACGCCTTTAAACGGCTCAAGTCTGCCTTTTCTTCGGCTCCCGTGCTCTCCAGACCTGACCCATCTAAACCCTTCCTATTGGAGGTTGATGCCTCCTCTGTAGGAGCTGGAGCGGTCCTTCTACAAAAAAATTCTTCCGGGCATGCTGTTACTTGTGGTTTTTTTTCTAGGACCTTCTCTCCGGCGGAGAGGAACTACTCCATCGGGGATCGAGAGCTTCTAGCCATTCAATTAGCACTTGAGGAATGGAGGCATCTGCTGGAGGGATCAAGATTTCCAGTTATTATTTACACCGATCACAAGAACCTCTCCTATCTCCAGTCTGCCCAACGGCTGAATCCTCGCCAGGCCAGGTGGTCTCTGTTCTTTGCCCGATTTAATTTTGAAATTCACTTTCGGCCTGCCGATAAGAACATTAGGGCCGATGCTCTCTCTCGTTCCTCGGATGCCTCGGAAGTTGAACTCTCTCCGCAACACATCATTCCTCCTGACTGCCTGATTTCCACTTCTCCAGCCTCCATCAGGCAAACTCCTCCAGGAAAGACCTTCGTCTCTCCACGCCAACGCCTCGGAATCCTCAAATGGGGTCACTCCTCCCATCTCGCAGGTCATGCAGGCATCAAGAAATCTGTGCAACTCATCTCTCGCTTCTATTGGTGGCCGACTCTGGAGACGGATGTCGTGGACTTTGTGCGAGCCTGCACTGTCTGTGCCCGGGATAAGACTCCTCGCCAGAAGCCCGCTGGTTTTCTTCATCCTCTGCCTGTCCCCGAACAGCCTTGGTCTCTGATTGGTATGGATTTTATTACAGACCTACCCCCATCCCGTGGCAACACTGTTGTTTGGGTGGTCGTTGATCGATTCTCCAAGATGGCACATTTCATCCCTCTTCCTGGTCTTCCTTCAGCGCCTCAGTTGGCTAAACAATTTTTTGTACACATTTTTCGTCTTCACGGGTTGCCCACACAGATAGTCTCGGATAGAGGCGTCCAATTCGTGTCAAAATTCTGGAGGGCTCTCTGTAAACAACTCAAGATTAAATTAAACTTTTCTTCTGCATATCATCCTCAATCCAATGGACAAGTAGAAAGAATTAACCAGGTCTTGGGTGATTATTTACGACATTTTGTTTCCTCCCGCCAGGATGATTGGGCAGATCTTCTACCATGGGCCGAATTCTCGTATAACTTTAGAGTCTCTAAATCTTCCTCCAAATCCCCATTTTTCGTGGTGTACGGCCGTCACCCTCTTCCCCCCCTCCCTACTCCCTTGCCCTCTGGTTTGCCCGCTGTAGATGAAGTGACTCGTGATCTTTCCACCATATGGAAAGAGACCCAAGATTCTCTTTTACAGGCTTCATCTCGCATGAAAAAGTTTGCCGATAAGAAAAGAAGAGCTCCTCCCATTTTTGCTCCCGGAGACAAGGTATGGCTCTCCGCTAAATATGTCCGCTTTCGTGTCCCCAGTTACAAACTGGGTCCACGCTATCTTGGTCCTTTCAAAGTCTTGTGCCAAATTAATCCTGTCTCTTACAAACTTCTTCTTCCTCCTTCTCTCCGTATTCCTAATGCCTTTCATGTCTCTCTTCTTAAACCACTCATCATCAACCGTTTCTCTCCCAAATTAGTTTCTCCCACTCCTGTCTCCGGTTCTTCTGACGTCTTCTCAGTGAAAGAGATACTGGCCTCCAAGACGGTCAGAGGAAAAAGGTTCTTTTTGGTGGATTGGGAGGGCTGTGGACCTGAAGAGAGATCCTGGGAACCTGAGGACAACATCCTAGACAAAAGTCTGCTCCTCAGGTTCTCAGGCTCTAAGAAGAGGGGGAGACCCAAGGGGGGGGGTACTGTTACGCCGAGCGCTCCGGGTCCCCGCTCCTCCCCGGAGCGCTCGCTTCTCTCTCGCTACCGCAGCGCTCCGGGCAGCTCCACTGACCCGGTGCGCTGCGATACCGTCTCCAGCCGGGATGCGATTCGCGATGCGGGTAGCGCCCGCTCGCGATGCGCATCCCGGCTCCCGTACCTGACTCGCTCTCCGTCTGTCCTGTCCCGGCGCGCGCGGCCCCGCTCCCTAGGGCGCGCGCGCGCCGGGTCTCTGCGATTTAAAGGGCCACTGCGCCGCTGATTGGCGCAGTGGTTCCAATTAGTGTGTTCACCTTCACTCCCTCGCCGGATCTTGTTGCCATTGTGCCAGTGAAAGCGTTTCCTTGTGTGTTCCTAGCCTGTGTTCCAGACCTCCTGCCGTTGCCCCCGACTACGATCCTTGCTGCCTGCCCCGACCTTCTGCTACGTCCGACCTTGCTTCTGTCTACTCCCTTGTACCGCGCCTATCTTCAGCAGTCAGAGAGGTTGAGCCGTTGCTAGTGGATACGACATGGTCACTACCGCCGCAGCAAGACCATCCCGCTTTGCGGCGGGCTCTGGTGAAAACCAGTAGTGACTTAGAACCGATCCACTAGCACGGTCCACGCCAATCCCTCTCTGGCACAGAGGATCCACTACCTGCCAGCCGGCATCGTGACAATAACCTTATGGTTTGTCCTTCTTGGTGTCCCAATTTCAGTGTTGAGGAGTGTATTTGTTTGCTTTTCTGGTAGCCAAAGAGATGTTTCCTATTTCAGGGGACTTCTAGAAGTCCGGGCAAGTATTCATACTGTATAACATTTTCGTTCTTGATACATAAATATGTTTCACAGATCTCACCATTTGCCTTCTCCCACTGCAGATTTCTTGCCAAGGACTCTGGAGAACATGCCTTGTGCTGTATGGGATCAGTAAGCGCCCTCCTGGCGGACAGGCTGCTGCGGATTTCTAGAGCCTGCATTCCTTTGGTAAGCAGACAGCGCCCCATATCTATAAAAAACAAACAATAGATGGAATGAATAGTAAATGGATAGTGTTATATTTCCTTGTGCAGTGGTTAGCTTGGGGGAAATGGGGTAGGTTTAGCCACATAAGGGAGCTGTTGGCCAAACATTTTTTCAACCAAAATTATTTCTCCCTATCCCCCCTTGTAAACATGAATCAGTAGAGTGCTCCAGTATTCTGATTAGAGATAAGCCGCTGCCAGACTCCCCTCTCAGAGAACAAAAGGATCTTTCTCTCTGCTAACATCATATGTTGAGGGGGAGACTTGTGAGGCTGGTCTCCAGGGGGTGTAGCTATGCTGCAGTAGGTGGCAGAATAGTAGGGTGGGGGGGATTTACTGAAATAACGCTATCTTCTCACCCACTGCAGCATAGCCATGACCTGAAGACCATGTGACTTTTGTCATATTGTCTCTGATCGCATGGAATGCTGGGAAAGATCAGAGGCAACAGTAACATAAAAAGATTTGCCCTACAGCACTTCCGGGTGTGGGACAAAGCAGTGCACGGAGGTAATAGAAGCATATTACACAGTATTATAACTTGGCATCATAGGCAGGAAGGCTGAAGAAGAAAACCCTATAATACCGCTTTAAAGGAAAACGGTGACCCATTCACCCACACTAAACCTAATACACCGGGTTATAGTGCAGGTGAACAGAACACCGGTGCAGGGTCTCTGACTAATATACATACCTGCAGTCTGGTCCCTCTTACGGTCCTCTTCTGTCTTCTCTGAATTGCGCACTGGAGACAGGCCCGCCGGCTGGATTTGAATATTCATGGTCGCTGGTCCCGTGAGTGCTTGTGCCTACTGAGCGCTTACATGACCAGTGACCATGAATATTCAAATCCAGCCGGCGGGCCTGTCTCCAGCAAGCAATTGAGAAAAGACTGCAGGTATGTATATTAGTCAGAGAGCCTGCATCGGTCTCCTGTTCACCCGCGCTATAACCCGGTGTATTGGGTTTAGTGTGGGTGAACGGGGGGACCGTTTTCCTTTAAGATCACCATACCCATAGGGGTATTGTAACTGCAGTACACATGTTAAAACTCCTGCACAACTATAGAGGTCTGAGTGTGACCTCTGAATGAATCACGTTCTCACCTTCTCCCACTTCATCCAACAGAACGGTGATCTTCTTATCTTCTAATAATCGTTTCTTGAGAAACTTCATAAAAATGCCATTTGCTAGATCGGAATGTTGTATTTCAAATGCCTCTGCCCCCTGGCACCTAGATGAAATCCTCATTAACTAGACTCAAATTCATGCAATTCATTCCCTGGCCAATCAGATCGTATCACCAACCTGCTTCCTTTAGTGTGAACAGAACCCTAGGGGCCAATTAGGTAGACTTCTGATCAGTTCACACTAGGTATTGCTAGGTATAGGCATGGGATTGTATGGGAATGCTACAATAAAACTCCACAAAGAAACAGAAGACTTGGTGGCCAAGATCAATACTTATTATGAGCAGCTAAAGGTCCCAATACACATTAGAAAACAGCCAGCTGAATATGATGATTTTAGCGCAGTTTTTTCCCTGCTTGATATGACTGTTATGTTAGTTACCACCACTAAGGCAGCTCACTGGATGTTGTGGCTCCCAATACTAGATGTATAGCCAGAATTATTATTGTTTATTATCTTATAGTGGAAATCAAATTTAATAGAAAACACTTGACAGAGATCCTGGTGGGTGGTGGGGCTCACCCTTAACTTTGCTATGCACAGTGCAAAGGATAAAGTATTAAAATAGTAAATATATTGATACCTAGCTGCATGTGACATTCAGGACAAGCGAGAAGAACTTACGTGGCGTATCCAAAGACAATGTTCGCTGTCACCTTCAGGTTATCTGGTATTAAGATGGTATCATCATACTGGTTCCTGTAATAAAAGATATTATGACGAAGGACGTAAAATATCCAAAGTACATCTAGAGGGAACCTGTCATTACTTTCATGCTGCCTGAATCCCTAGTCATCGGGGCCGTCCCTTTCGGCTTCTCCCTGCCCCAGTTTTGATTGATAGATCTCTTCCTGTTTGGTGAGGGATCTATCCAGGCCAATGAGGCAGGCAAAAGCTACCTGGGACTGCCCTTATGACTCGTGGTTCAGGCAGCATGAAAGTGGTGTGAGGTTTTTGCACCAACAGCACTCATCACCTATCTACAGGATACAGTGGGGGTGCCATTGGTTGGACCCACAACGATCAGACACTGATGATAAGAATCATACCACCCCCATACATATGAGATGGTCAGCCAGTGTATGGACGGCTTTACACTCAAATACCTATACAGTGGTTCCTCAAATTACAATGGCTTCAGGTTACAATATTTCCTGTCTTTTCTGGAGTATTGTAACATAACCAGACTGCACATACAATGCTACAGACAGTCTAGATCTGTGAAACGCGTCAATGGCTAAAAGAACACTCTGGTAAAACACCTGTACTACAGAAGTGCATGCACTGGCTGGTATCTGGTAGTGCCCCCTACAGTACAGGGGGTACTACAAGTTCTGTACTACTCTTTACCTGTGCCAGGGTTAGCTGCTTTATGTTACTTTTTTTGGGACACTGTGTGTTCTGTACAGGACCCTGAAGAAGCTCCTGTCCTCTACATAGACAGTGATTTACAGCTCCCAGCAGATCTTTCTTACTTTTATATGTTTGGAAAAAAGGTTCCCGGGATGTTCGGCGCCAACCGTAGATGGAATAAAGATGTGGTGAGTCTCAGTTATTTAAAAGTGTTCTTTATTGCCGTATCAGACGCATTTCGAGGTCTTGCACCTCTTTATCAATGATTATGGCATGCATGGCAAAATCATTTTTTCCAGACCCCGCAAACCAGCTTATCGAGTGTGCTGCCACACATCTCGAGCAACCCGGACGGCTGCACCGCAAACAATATCCAAAGGGATCATATCTACCAGACGTCCACAAGGTTGCTGTGTGCCAACACAACCTTGCAAGGTGAGATCATCATTCATATCCACCTATTTCTTCCACCTAGTGCAAACATACTGCCCAATAGGAAGCTCTGTTTTTGTATTTTTGTATACAGCCCCACCATTACTTTTATATGTAAGGACTTGCTTTATCTGTATTAGTTATCTACTTATTTTTCTTTAATACTAATTTTTCCTATTTTTGGATGACATTTTGGGCTTCAGAACCAATTACCAGGTTTCCATAGAGTTATGGGCTCTTCATGCAATGGTTTCAACATACAATGGTCGTTCTGGAACCAAATCATATTGAACTTGAGGGACCACTGTACATATATCTCTTCTCCAACCATTGACAAGGCTACCCATTCAACCAGAATCAGGGCACATACAAGGCCCAGAGAGTATGGCGGGTCATATTTGCACAGACATTGTGCCAATTGTTTTCCTCCAGTGCTTTACAGATGTATTGGTTGTACGGTACATTTTGGGATGATGGACACAACAGGGGAAATATTGACTTACCTTTTGCGGCACATGTCCAGTAGAAATACATTGAGTCCAGTCTCTTTTTCTTGCATTAGTTTTAGGATTCTTTGAACACATAAGCAGTTTGAAGATCCGTAAGGCTTCGGTGCATCAATAGGAACCATAAAGCTGTTTCCAAAGTTTTCATAACCATGACCAGCGTAGTACAGCAATCCTGCAAGTCAAACAGGAGGGGATAGCTAGTCACAGGGGATGGAGGAAGGATTACTAGAACCCGCAGATCCCTCCTCCATCGCGCACAGATGATAATTAGCATATTAGCAACGCTGAAGATTTCTCAAAAATCACTGAACAGATTTTCTTCAGGTAAAGAGTGTTTTAATGAGAGTCATCCACACTATTAACCTGTATAACCAGGTAACTACATGTGATCCTTTGGATAGGGGATAAGATGTCTTAGGGACGGAGTACTCCCTCAAAGGTCATTTACCTGGGGCAATTATTTTACACAACGATTATTATTGCCCCATATAAAAGACCCAGAGAGCAACCATCAAACGGGCAAATGGCACTTGTGTTGGGCAGCAGTCTGCCTTTCTTAAAGGAGCCTTGCGTTTCCTGAAATCTACACCGCTCAGCAGATAAAAGAAAAAAATTACAAAAACAGGAAACTTAGGTTACAAGAAAGTAAAAATAAAAGATAAATGATAAATACATGTAAGAAGAGAAAGACAATTCTACTGCAGTGTATCCCAACCCACGTGCCTACAGCGGTTGCAAAACTGCAACTCCAGTTGGCTGTCTGGGCATGCTGAGAGTTGTAGTTTTGCAACAGCTGGAGGCACACTGGTTGGGAAACACTGTCCTAGGGACATGTCAAACTTTTTATTGACCCCTATCAATCAATAGAACAAGCTAGAAGAAGTTTTCATTATGTACGTCTAGAGGACCGACTGTGGTTGCGTGCAAAGAGAGCAAGGAGAAGCGGCACTCAGCGGCGTGCTATCTGTGCTAGTTATAGCGATCATTTGGGGTCTGTACACCGACCAATCAAAACTTTTGACACATCTCTAGTTTTGACCACTCAGGTAGCTTTTAATGCAACTAGTTAATGTCCCTGCAGTGCCTCCACAGGGGAAATGAAGAGTTACACAATAGCCATTTAAATCAATAACATGCCTAAAAGAAGGGGGTTCCAATGTAAACCTGGAATTTATTATAACGGTTTTTCGAAAATAATTCATGCCTTCCCTTTCATGGTTGGTAAGTTTGGCCACCTTATCTTAAAGATACCATGGAATATGAGCAGAACTGGCTAACAATAAGGAACTGGTTATCTCCTAAAAAATGAGTCACGCCCTAGTGACTGCGTCATGTCGGTATTGTTCCAGACCTCCCACAGATTTTAGATAGTTTCATAGTATGAGGGAGTAAGATAACTTGCTTACTTAGTAAAGCGAGCGGCAGTGCATGCAAATACATGACACAAATCAATAAGCAAAAAAAAAAAGAAATGGCAAAAACAGAACAATCTTTGTACAACCCCAGAAAAGAGGGAAGCAAAATAATTTATCTGTCTACAGTATCTTGCAAAACAAAACCACAGGAAGTAAGCGTGGCAATGAGTGACGTGGTGTATATGATGGGTCTGAATGGCCGTGCATGGTAATATATAAGCAGATAGACATAAGATAGATAGATAGTTACGGAGCTGGATGTGGATCCTCTAACCTGTGTGGCTGATGACTTGGACCGTATCTGGGAGCAGTGTCTAAGGTGCCGCTGGTCTTCACCAGAGCCCGCCGCAAGGCAGGATGGGCTTGCAGCAACAGGTGACACCCAGGTCGCTACCCCCGACACGGCTCGACCACACAGGTAGCTGGGCAAGGCAAGGTGCCGAAGGATAAGGCAGTAGCGTAGTCAAACGTAGCAGAAGGTCAAGGCAGGCGACAAAGGTGCAAAGTCAAATAACGTAGCGGGAAGGTCTGGATACACGGATAAGGCAAACAGGCAATATGGAATGCAGAATGCTTAATCTTAGGCTAGGGGCACTGAAGATCTGGCAGGGAAGTGTGGGAGGTGCAGGGCCTTTATAATGTAGTGTCAGGTGCAACAACTAATTATGGGCGCACGGGCCCTTTAAATTTCAGAGCACCGGCTCTTGCCCTAGGAGACGGGGACGTGCGCGCCGGAGCTAAGACACAGAGGAGGAGGCGGCAGCAGAGCGTGGTGAGTGACGGGCTGGGATTCGCAAGCGGGCGTGTCCCGCGATGCGAATTCCAGCCCCACTGGCAGACGGGGACACAGGGACACCGTGCTCACAGCCGGAGTGCAGAGTGTAACAGTACCCCCCTCCCGTTTGGTCTTCCCCTCCTCTTGTGGTTCAGAAAATTTTTGAGAAGGTCCTGGTCCAAGATATTGTCCTGTGGTTCCCAAGACCTCTCCTCTGGACCAAATCCTTCCCAATCCACAAGAAAGAAGCGTTTTTCTCTCACCAGCTTGAGTCTAAGATTTCCTTATCAGCAAAAACATCAGAGGTAGCTGATAAGTTTCCTTATCAGCAAAAACATCAGGAGGAAGGCGAGATGTCCTTTTGAGAAAAATTATTGTGGATGACAGGCTTCAAGAGGGAGACATGGAAGGAATTCAGGATCCGGAGAGAGTAGGACAGATGGAGGGACTAAGCCATGGGATGAAGTCATTTTTTGACTTTATAGGGACCCCAAAAGCGTGGACCCAGTTTATAAGAGGGTACCTTAAAGCAGATATATTTGGAGGATAACCTCACTTTGTCCCCATGAGAGAACTCGGGAGGAGGGCGTCTTTTCCTGTCCGCTTGCGACTTCATACGGCTCATGGCATGAAGAAGGGAGTGAAGAGTCTTCTGCCAGATGGAGGCAAAATTCCGCACCAGTTCGTCAGCCATAGGAACTCCGGAAGAAGAAGACAAGGGAAGAGGAGGACGAGTATGAAGAACATAGACCACAAAGAAGGGTGAAGTCCCAGTGGATTCAGAATCCCTATGGTTGTAAGAAAATTCGAACCCAGGTTAGTAAATCGGTCCAGTCATCTTGGCGAGCAGAGATAAAATGGCGAAGATAGTCCCCCAGGACCTGGTTCACCCTTTCTACTTGACCATTGAATTAAGGGTGGTAAGCTGAGGAGAAGTCCAATTTAACTTGGAGACGAGAGCAGAGGGCCCTCCAGAACTTGGAGACGAACTGGACTCCCCGGTCGGAGACAATATGAGTAGGCAGTCCATGGAGATGGAAGATATGACCAAGGAAAAGCTTGGCAAGCTGTGGTGCAGATGGTAAACCTGGCAAGGGCACAAAATGAGCCATTTTAGAAAATTGGTCCACAACAACCCAGATGATCGTATTGCCGCTAAAAGAAGGAAGGTCAGTAATAAAGTCCATTGCTATGTCGGTCCAGGGCAGCTCAGGAACTGGCAAAGGATGTAGTAGACAAGCAGGCTTTGCACGAGGGGTCTTGTCCCGGGCACAGACTGAACAGGAACGAACAAAGTCAATGACATCTTGTTTTAGAGTTGGCCACCAATACTGTCGGGAGATGAGTTGCAAGGACTTACGAATACCGGCATGACCAACAGAGAGGAATGACCCCATTTCAAGACTGAGTCTTAGGCGGGGAGTAATGCAGGTCTTCCCAGGAGGCAGGTGCTGAAGACTTGCTGGTGCTGCGGAAATGAGACGATCGGGAGGAACAATATGTTGAGGGTGAGATTCTTGGTCTTGTATGTCAGCCCGAAGATTCTTCTCTGCTGGACAGAAGTGAATAAAAAAGTCAAATCTGGAATAGAACAGAGACCAGCAAGCCTGTCAAGGGTTGAGACGATGGGCAGTCTGTAGATAAAGCAAGTTCTTGTGGTCAGTATAAATAGTAAGCGGATGTACAGAGCCTTCCAAGAGATGACGCCATTCTTCCAAGGCCAACTTAATAGCCAAGAGCTCACGATCTCCAATTGTATAATTTCTCTCCGCAGGAGAGAAAGTCTTAGAGAAGAAACCGCAGGTTACAGTTCTTCCTGTTACAGTTTGGATGATTTTTGTGTCAAAACTGCACCTGCACCAACTGAAGAAGCATTCACTTCCAAAATAAATGGCTTGCCTGGATCTGGTCTTGACAAACAGGAGCATCAGCGAAGGCGGATTTTAACTGTTTGACCGCTTCTTCAGCCTAAGGAGTCCAGACCTTCGGATTAGTAGTTTTCTTGGTAAGAGAGACAATGGGGGCAACCAAGGTGGATTAGTGTGGAATAAATTGCCGATAATAATTGGCAAAGCCGAGGAAGCGCTGAATCGCTTTCAAGCCAGAAGGTCGAGGCCAATCCAGTACAGCAAACAACTTGTTAGGATCCATTTGTAGACCTTGACTGGTAACAATATACCCCAGAAATGGAAGGCTGGTCTTTTCAAAAGTACACTTTTCAAGTTTTGCATGAAGATGGTTGTCTTGGAGGCGCTGTAAAACTTGGCGGAGGTGAGAATGATGAGTGTGGAGATTGGGCGAGTAGATGAGAACGTCATCCAAATAGACAGGAGTATAGGAGGTCACAAAAAATGTCATTGACAAACTCCTGGTAGACTGCTGGAGCAGTACGAATGGCATCACTAGATACTCTAAATGTCCTTCACGAGTATTGAAAACAGTCTTTTACTTGTCCCCTTCTCGTATACGAATCAAATTATAGGCCCCACAAAGGTCTAGTTTAGAGAAGATCCTGGCACCCCACAGACGATCAAATAATTCAGTGCTATTGAGAAATCCCTTTTTTCTAGATAGATATAGATAGATAGATAGAAGAAGAATTGATTGGTTGATATAAAAAAAATAGATGATATAGATAGATAATTTTATATTATCAGTATCTATCCTGATAATAAGTCAGATTAATAACAGTTTGCAGTATCACTTTGGCACTAGCAGCTGAGATAAATCTACCAGGTAATATTCCTGTAAAGCGGCGTCTAGAATTATCTAGAAATGAGTGTCCAATGCCGGCAGCTGGTGATTTAGGTAAAGGTTATGGATCATTGTAATTAAACAAGAAGGCGATATGACAGCGGTAATTAACTGGCATTGCTGGTTCATCCACATGTAGCCGGCTCAGTGACATGTGCTAGTTGGTAGCAGTTCTTTATTGTAATTTTATTCAAGCCTCGGTATTCGATGCAAGGTTGCAAAGACCCGTCTTTCTTTTCCACGAAGAAGAATCCGGCTCAAGCAGGGGAAGAGGACTTCCTGATAAATCCCTTCTGAAGATTCTCCTGGATGTAATTAGTCATAGCCTGAGTTTCAGGGACCGACAAAGGGTAGATTCTGCCCTGGGGAGGTGTGGTGCCGGACAGTAAATCAATAGGACAGTCATAGGGACGATGTGGTGGTAGGACTTCAGCTTGTTTTTCACTGAAGACATCAGCAAAGTCCTGAAGGAACAAAGGCAAACGTACAGAGGACAAGAAGATGATTCCAACCTAGCCAAACGTATTTGAATACAGTGGTTGATGCAATGCGGTCTCCAACAAAGAACTTCACCAATTTTCCAATCCAACTGCAGGGCATGGAGGCCAAGCAGGAGAGAAGTACAATGAGGGAGTACATGAAAAGTCAAGTTCTTCTTATGCAACGCTCCGACCTGCCTAGACAACCGTTCAGTGCGGTATAGCACAGTACAGTCCAGTCTTTCTCCATTGACCGTAGAGATGTACAAGGGCTTTAACAAGCAAGATACAGGAAGATGATACCTGTGTACTAGGGAGGCATCAATAAAATTTCCTGCGGAACCTGAGTCCAAGAAGGCAAGAACAGAGAATCTCATTGGAGTAATGAAAAAGCTGGACCGTCAAATTTAAGCGTAGAGAGGTGGTATTCACACCTAGGGAGGCCTCTCCCACAAACCATAGGTGCGAGCATTTCCCTGTTGCTGTGGACGTAGAGGACAATCTTTTAGGAAATGATCCGCACTGGCACAGTAAAGGCATAGATTCTCAGTTCGTCTGCGAATTCTTTCCTGCAGGGTCAGGCAAGACCGATCCACCTGCATAGCCTCCACTGCAGGAGGCAACGTAGAAGATTGCGGTGGTTGCTGGAAGACAGGTGCCAGACGAGGAAAGTGCCGAAGTTGTGCAGATTCCCTTTCTTGGCGAAGTTCCTCACGTCGCTCAGAGAAACGAATATCAATCCGGGATGCCAAGTGTATAAGTTCATTCAAGTTAGATGGCAACTCCCGGGCAGCAAGGGCGTCCTTGATATGACTAGATAGTCCTCTCTTGAAGGTGGCGCAAATAGCTTCATTGTTCCATGATAACTCCGATGCCAGGGTACAAAACTGAATGGCATACTCGCCCACAGAGGAGTTGCCCTGCGAAAGACTATGCAATGCAGTCTCTACTGAGGAGGCTTGGGCTGGTTCCTCAAAGACACCTTGAAATTCCTTCAGGAAAGCCTGGAGATTGGTTGTGAGAGCATCACTGCAGTCCCAAAGCGGAGTTGCCCAGGCCAAAGCCCTTCCAGTTAAGAGACTGATGACGAAGGCCACCTTTACTCGTTCCGTAGGGAACTGTTCCGCCATGAGTTCAAGGTGCATGTAGCACTGCGTCACGATACCACAACAGGACTTGGTATCCCCCTCAGGAAGAGACAAGCGGAGTTTCGTTCCGGAGGAAACTGCAGCAGCGGGAGGCAGCACTGGAACAGGAGGAGGCTGTGGTTGTGGCTGTTGCTGCTGAGCAGTTAGCAACTGCTGCATCATGCGGATAAGTGGCTCAACTGCTATGCCTGCTGGGCCAACTGCAAGTGTGGGAGGTGCAGGGACTTTATAATGTAGTGTCAAGTGCAACAACTAATTATGGGCGCACTGGCCCTTTAAATTTCAGAGCTCCGGCGCCCCTGTGCGTCCTAGGAGACAGGAACGCACACCGGAGCTGAGACACAGAGGAGGAGGAGGCGGCAGCGGAGCGTGGTGAGTGACAAGCTGGGATTCGCATGCGGGCGCGTCCCGCAATGCGAAGCCCAGCCCCGCCGGCAGACACAGGGGGACACAGTGGCACCGCGCTCACGGCGGGAGCTTGCGGCCAGAGCGCAGAGTGTAACATAGATAGATAGATATGAGATAGATGTGTGGTGACCCAGTACAGGAGTTGCACCCGTGTACTCTTGCTGTCCTGTCAGGTGGACTCTAATGCGGTGTGCCCTGAGTCCCTCTTTAATCTATGTAATGTAAATGGTTAATTATACCTTGTGTTATCTATTATAATGTGTTTATACTGTTGTGTTTATCTATATGTGCCTTTAAATATTGTTACTAAGTGTTGTAACAAAGGAAGGTACCAGTGATCACGTGACTTATAGGGTGACCTTTAGGACCCATCAGGAGTCTCCCCCATATAAACCCTAGGAGGAGCTAGCTAGTCAGTCTAAGCTAAGCTGAGATACAGTGAAGTCAATTCCTGAGAGAGTGTCTGGTGTCCTGAGGAGACCCAAGGTCTACCACGCAGCCACACATCCACTAACCAAGTGCCCCACAGGTGAACCTCAAAACCTGGTAAGCTATATACTGGGTGAAGTCTGTCTAGTCAGTCCTAGTCAAGTCAGTCAAGATCAGTCTGTATAAAGTCAGCGTGGGTCTTCAACAATTAATCCAAGTCCACTACAAGTCCCAGCGAGCCCACAAGTCTCTAAAGTCACTGGTCATCTCCTTGGGCCTAACTGAGCTGTAAAGATATTCCATCTTTCTGCCTCAGTAAAGCTGCTGTTGTTTTGTAACTTGGTGTCAGAGTCATTATTTGCCCCGTGCCTAGCCCAGGATCCATTGCCCATACCTTCGGGTGGTGTAGAGGTAAAACCATACCCAGGCGTCACGAACACAAGGGGTTAATGCCATCTGCCCCTAGGGTAATAACATCTGCCCTCATCACACCCTCACCACAGATAGATAGATATAGAATATGAGATAGATAGATGATTGATAGATAGATACGAGATAGATATATAGATTGATAGATAGATAGATAGATAGATATATAGATAGATAGATGGATATGAGATAGATAGATATGAGATAGATAGATGATAGATATGAGATAGATAGATAGATAGATAGATAGATAGATAGATATGAGATAGATATGAGATACATACAGTAGATATAGAATATGAGATAGATAGATATGAGATAGATAGATAGATAGATAGATATGAGATAGATAGATATGAGATAGATAGATGATAGATATGAGATATATAGATAGATATGAGATAGATATGAGATAGATACAGTAGATATAGAATATGAGATAGATAGATATGAGATAGATAGATACAGTAGATATAGAATATGAGATAGATAGATATGAGATAGATACAGTAGATATAGAATATGAGAGATAGATAGATATGAGATAGATACAGTAGATATAGAATATGAGATAGATAGATAGATAGATACATACAGTAGATATAGAATATGAGATAGATAGATATGAGATAGATACAGTAGATATAGAATATGAGATAGATAGATACATACAGTAGATATAGAATATGAGATAGATAGATAGATAGATAGATACAGTAGATATAGAATATGAGATAGATAGATACATACAGTAGATATAGAATATGAGATAGATAGAGATAGGGCAACACTAGGATTTTGTGACTTTTACCATAAACGCCTTTGTCCAGTAATAGTAAGAATTCATTCACCGTGTTCCTCATTTCCACCTCGGTGAGATCCAGCAGGGACACTACCTTGAAGTCGAGCTGACGCAGCAGGTTTGTGAGTTCATACACATCCACCATTGGGGCTTTTAGCTGGCTGTGGTTCTTGTAAGACATGTTCCCGATCAGCAATGCTACTTTGTCCGTCGCTGGAAAGAGACACAATCAGATTGGGTCAATAAGCCACGAGGTCTCCAATACAGTGCAACATCCCATGTGCTGCATGTCACCCCAAACACACTGCAACATCACACGTGCTGCATGTCACTCCAAACACAGCGCAACATCACACGTGCTGCATGTCACCCCAAACACACTGCAACATCACACGTGCTGCATGTCACTCCAAACACAGCGCAACATCACACGTGCTGCATGTCACCCCAAACACACTGCAACATCACACGTGCTGCATGTCACTCCAAACACAGCGCAACATCACACGTGCTGCATGTCACCCCAAACACACTGCAACATCACACGTGCTGCATGTCACTCCAAACACAGCGCAACATCACACGTGCTGCATGTCACCCCAAACACACTGCAACATCACACGTGCTGCATGTCACTCCAAACACAGCGCAACATCACACGTGCTGCATGTCACCCCAAACACACTGCAACATCACACGTGCTGCATGTCCCCCAAACACAGCGCAACATCCCACGTGCTGCATGTCCCCCCAAACACAGCGCAACATCACACGTGCTGCATGTCCCCCAAACACAGCGCAACATCCCACGTGTTGCATGTCACCCAAAACACAGCGCAACATCCCACGTGCTGCATGTCCCCCAAACACACAGCAACATCCCACGTGCTGCATGTCACCTCAAACACAGCGCAACATCCCACGTGCTGCATGTCACCCCAAACACACTGCAACATCACACGTGCTGCATGTCCCCCCAAACACAGCGCAACATCACACATGCTGCATGTCCCCCAAACACAGCGCAACATCCCACGTGTTGCATGTCACCCAAAACACAGCGCAACATCCCACGTGCTGCATGTCCCCCAAACACACAGCAACATCCCACGTGCTGCATGTCACCCCAAACACAGCGCAACATCCCACGTGCTGCATGTCACCCCAAACACAGCGCAACATCCCACGTGCTGCATGTCACCCCAAACACACTGCAACATCACACGTGCTGCATGTCACCCCAAACACAGCGCAACATCCCATGTGCTGCATGTCACCCCAAACACAGCGCAACATCCCACGTGCTGCATGTCACCCCAAACACAGTGCAACATCACACGTGCTGCATGTCACCCCAAACACAGTGCAACATCACACGTGCTGCATGTCACCCCAAACACACTGCAACATCACACGTGCTGCATGTCACCCCAAACACAGCGCAACATCCCATGTGCTGCATGTCACCCCAAACACAGCGCAACATCCCACGTGCTGCATGTCACCCCAAACACAGTGCAACATCCCACGTGCTGCATGTCACCCCAAACACACTGCAACATCACACGTGCTGCATGCCACCCCAAACACACTGCAACATCACAAGTGCTGCATGTCACCCCAAACACACTGCAACATCACACGTGCTGCATGTCACCCCAAACACACTGCAACATCACACGTGCTGCATGTCACCCCAAACACAGCGCAACATCCCATGTGCTGCATGTCACCCCAAACACAGCGCAACATCCCATGTGCTGCATGTCACCCCAAACACAGCGCAACATCACACGTGCTGCATGTCACCCCAAACACACTGCAACATCACACGTGCTGCATGTCACCCCAAACACAGCGCAACATCACACGTGCTGCATGTCACCCCAAACACAGTGCAACATCACAGCTATTGTATGTAATGCCAGATACAATGCACCATCAATAGAATCCTAGCTATGGTGCAACATTAATATAATCCTGTGTACAGTGCAACATCTATGTAATCCTGGATACAGTGCCTCAGCAGTATTCCCAATGCAACATCAATATAGTCCTAGGATGCACAGTGTTTCCCAACTAGGGTGCCTGCATCTGTTGCAAAACTATAACTCCCAGCATGCCTGAACAGCCTATGGTAGTTTTGCAACAGCTGGAGGCACCCTGGTTGGGAAACACTAATCTAAGTAATTATGGATATGATGCAACATCACACGTGTAACCTGTATTCACACTGGGTGCAATGCAACATCATGCATACTGCCTGTAATCCCAGGTATAATGCAACATCATGCAAACTGCCTGTAATCCCAGGTATTATGCAACATCATACATACTGCCTGTAATCCCAGGTATAATGCAACATCATACATACTTCCTGTAATCCCAGGTATAATGCAACATCATACATACTGCCTGTAATCTCAGGTATAATGCAACATCATACATACTGCCTGTAATCCCAGGTATAATGCCACATCATACATACTGCCTGTAATCCCAGGTACAAAGCAACATCATACATACTGCCTGTAATCCCAGGTATAATGCAACATCATACATACTGTCTGTAACCCCAGGTACAATGCAACATCATACATACTGCCTGTAATCCCAGGTATAATGCAACATCATACATACTGCCTGTAATCCCAGGTATAATGCAACATCATACATACTGTCTGTAATCCCAGTTATAATGCAACATCATACATACTGCCTGTAATCCCAGGTACAAAGCAACATCATACATACTGTCTGTAATCCCAGGTATAATGCAGCATCATACATACTGCCTGTAATCCCAGGTATAATGCAACATCATACATACTGCCTGTAATCCCAGGTATAATGCAACATCATACATACTGTCTGTAATCCCAGTTATAATGCAACATCATACATACTGCCTGTAATCCCAGGTACAAAGCAACATCATACATACTGTCTGTAATCCCAGGTATAATGCAGCATCATACATACTGCCTGTAATCACAGGTATAATGCAACATCATACATACTGCCTGTAATACCAGATATAATGCAACATCATACATACTGTCTGTAATCCCAGGTATAATTCAACATCATACATACTGCCTGTAATCCCAGGTATAATGCAACATCATACATACTGCCTGTAATCCCAGGTATAATGTAACATCATACATACTGTCCATAATCCCAGGTATAATGCAACATCATACATACTGCCTGTAATCCCAGGTATAATGCCACATCATACATACTGCCGGTAATCCCAGGTATAATGCAACATCATACATACTGCCTGTAATCCCAGGTATAATGCCACATCATACATACTGCCTGTAATCCCAGGTATAATGCCACATCATACATACTGCCTGTAATCCCAGGTATAATGCAACATCATACATACTGTCTGTAATCCCAGGTATAATGCAACATCATACATACTGCCTGTAATTCCTGGTACAAAGCAACATCATACATACTGCCTGTAATCCCAGGTACAATGCAACATCATACATACTGCCCGTAATCCCAGGTATAATGCCACATCATACATACTGCCTGTAATCTCAGGTATAAAGCAACATCATACATACTGTCTGTAATCCCAGGTATAATGCCACATCATACATACTGCCTGTAATCTCAGGTATAAAGCAACATCATACATACTGTCTGTAATCCCAGGTACAAAGCAACATCATACATACTGCCTGTAATCCCAGGTATAATGCAACATCATACATACTGCCCGTAATCCCAGTTATAATGCAACATCATACATACTGCCTGTAATCCCAGGTATAATGCAACATCATACATTCTGCCTGTAATCCCAGGTATAATGCAACATCATACATACTGCCTGTAATCCTAGGTATAATGCCACATCATACATACTGCCTGTAATCCCAGGTATAATGCAACATCATACATACTGCCCGTAATCCCAGGTATAATGCCACATCATACATACTGCCTGTAATCCCAGGTATAATGCAACATCATACATACTGCCTGTAATCCCAGTTATAATGCAACATCATACATACTGCCTGTAATCCCAGGTATAATGCCACATCATACATACTGCCCGTAATCCTAGGTATAATGCCACATCATACATACTGTCTGTAATCCCAGGTATAATTCAACATCATACATACTGCCTGTAATCCCAGGTATAATGCAACATCATACATACTGCCTGTAATCCCAGGTATAATGCAACATCATACATATTGCCTGTAATCCCAGGTATAATGTAACATCATACATACTGTCCATAATCCCAGGTATAATGCAACATCATACATACTGCCTGTAATCCCAGGTATAATGCCACATCATACATACTGCCGGTAATCCCAGGTATAATGCAACATCATACATACTGCCTGTAATCCCAGGTATAATGCCACATCATACATACTGCCTGTAATCCCAGGTATAATGCCACATCATACATACTGCCTGTAATCCCAGGTATAATGCAACATCATACATACTGTCTGTAATCCCAGGTATAATGCAACATCATACATACTGCCAGTAATTCCTGGTACAAAGCAACATCATACATTCTGCCTGTAATCCCAGGTACAATGCAACATCATACATACTGCCCGTAATCCCAGGTATAATGCCACATCATACATACTGCCTGTAATCCCAGGTACAATGCCACATCATACATACTGCCCGTAATCCCAGGTATAATGTCACATCATACATACTGCCTGTAATCCCAGGTATAATGCAACATCATACATACTGCCTGTAATACCAGGTATAATGCAACATCATACATACTGCCTGTAATCCCAGGTATAATGCAGCATCATACATACTGCCTGTAATCCCAGGTATAAAGCAACATCATACATACTGCCTGTAATCCCAGGTATAATGCCACATCATACATACTGCCTGTAATCCCAGGTATAATGCCACATCATACATACTGCCCGTAATCCTAGGTACAAAGCAACATCATACATACTGCCTGTAATCCCAGGTATAAAGCAACATCATACATACTGCCCGTAATCCCAGGTATAATGCCACATCATACATACTGCCTGTAATCCCAGGTATAATGCAACATCATACATACTGCCTGTAATCCCAGGTATAATGCCACATCATACATACTGCCCGTAATCCTAGGTACAAAGCAACATCATACATACTGCCCGTAATCCCAGGTATAATACCACATCATACATACTGCCTGTAATCCCAGGTATAATACCACATCATACATACTGCCTGTAATCCCAGGTATAATGCAACATCATACATACTGCCTGTAATCCCAGGTATAATGCCACATCAAACATACTGCCCGTAATCCTAGGTACAAAGCAACATCATACATACTGCCCGTAATCCCAGGTATAATACCACATCATACATACTGCCTGTAATCCCAGGTATAATGCAACATCATACATACTGCCTGTAATCCCAGGTATAATACCACATCATACATACTGCCTGTAATCCCAGGTATAATGCAACATCATACATACTGCCTGTAATCCCAGGTATAATGCCACATCACACATACTGCCCGTAATCCTAGGTACAAAGCAACATCATACATACTGCCCGTAATCCCAGGTATAATACCACATCATACATACTGCCTGTAATCCCAGGTATAATGCCACATCACACATACTGCCCGTAATCCTAGGTACAAAGCAACATCATACATACTGCCCGTAATCCCAGGTATAATACCACATCATACATACTGCCTGTAATCCCAGGTATAATACCACATCATACATACTGCCTGTAATCCCAGGTATAATGCCACATCATACATACTGCCTGTAATCCCAGGTATAATGCCACATCATACATACTGCCCGTAATCCTAGGTACAAAGCAACATCATACATATTGCCCGTAATCCTAGGTATAATGCCACATCATACATGCTACATGGGATCCCTTGTACAATTAAACATCACACATGCTTCCTGTAAAATAACAGCCTAACATTACCCTAAATAACAAAGCTGCATTATTGTGCAACAATGTATCTCCTGCTCCAATGATGGGGCAGATTTGCTATTATGGTCTACAATATGTTTTTGTTTTCTACAAGTTTTTGATCAGTGGGGGCGGAGTTTATGCAAATGTGACACAAAATGAGCCTTAAACAATCTGTACACATCGGGGGAGATTTATCAAAACCTGTGCAAAGAAAAAGTTTCCCAGTTGCCCATAGCAACCAATCAGATCGCTTCTTTCATTTTTAACAAGGCCTCTGCAAAATGAAAGAAGCGATCTGATTGGTTGCTATGGGCAACTTTTAATTTACACAGGTTTGATAAATCTCCCCCATCAACACAGAGAATGGCTCCCTAGATCTATTAAATGTGCAGTCAGACATGGTGTAACCAATAGAGGAAATCCACCAGGAAAGGATTGTGTAGACATAGAGTCCTGTCCACAATATACAGTGTATGGAGTCACAGTATAGACGGCTATTATCTTATCTCCAGTCAATGGAGATATTAAATCATCTCGCTAAATCTGCATGAATAATACTTCCCGGTTCTACTGCAATAATACGACACAGGCTGCGCCAACCGGGAGACGGGTACAACAGGGAGGATGGCATACAGGAAATATTCATGATATCATAGTCCTTACCAAAGAGAGGTTCATTGGAGGTCTCTGCAATACAAAAGAAAAGGTATCAAATTGGGGTTATGATACATGACAGATAGATAGATAGATAGATAGATATGAGATAGATAGATAAATATGAGATAGATAGATATGAGATAGATAGATAGATATGAGATAGATAGATAGATAGATATGAGATAGATAGATAAATATGAGATAGATAGATATGAGATAGATAGATATGAGAGAGATAGATAGATATGAGATAGATAGATATGAGATAGATAGATAGATATGAGATAGATAGGAGATAGATAGATATGAGATAGATAGATAAATATGAGATAGATAGATATGAGATAGATATGAGAGAGATAGATAGATATGAGATAGATAGATATGAGATAGATAGATAGATAGATAGATAGATAGATATGAAATGGATAAAGGCAGCACACCACGATGGTATAATCCAAAAAATCGTGAATTTATTCCATGATGTAAAAAACAACGTTTCGGCGATCTCTCACCGCCATTTTCAAGCGAGCACCGAGGTTCAACAGACTTGCACCCATTTCACTATTCTGGATGTGCTGCTTTTTATGAATTTTCTAGATAGATAGATAGATATGAGATAGATAGATATGAGATAGATAGATAGATATGAGATAGATATGAGATAGATATGAGATAGATATGAGATAGATAGATAGATAGATATGAGATAGATAGATATGAGATAGATAGATAGATATGAGATAGATAGATATGAGATAGAGAGATAGATAGATAGATAGATAGATAGATATGAGATAGATAGATATGAGATAGATATGAGATAGATAGATAGATATGAGATAGATAGATAGATATGAGATAGATAGATAGATAGATAGATATGAGATAGATAGATAGATATGAGATAGATAGATATGAGATAGATAGATAGATAGATAGATAGATATGAGATAGATAGATAGATAGATAGATAGATATGAGATAGATAGATAGATAGATAGATATGAGATAGATAGATAGATATGAGATAGATAGATATGAGATAGATAGATAGATAGATAGATAGATATGAGATAGATAGATAGATAGATAGATATGAGATAGATAGATAGATAGATAGATATGAGATAGATAGATAGATAGATAGATAGATAGATGTTTCCTTGGCACCTCTCCCCCCTCTTCTCCCCTCCTTGCTAAGTTTCAGAGTAAAAGATAGTATTAGGGTGCGTTCAGACAAGCGGATCCACAGCGTATTTAATTATGCGGATCCGCCACCGAAGGACCCTACAGAGTGCCTTTAGATGTACCTTCTCGCAGTAGCAATACACCGCTACAAGCAGACACTGCGATGCGCGAGTCGCAGTGCGCATGCGCAGTATACTCACACATCGCGGCCGCTCTCTGCTTAGCTCAGGGAGCAGGGGGGGCGGCTGCGATGTGTGCGAGTCGCCACACAATGCACAATGTACTCGCACACATCGCAGCCGCCCCCCTTGCTTGTAGCGACATATTGCCACTCCGACCAGGCACATCTGAGGCGTCAAATACGCTGTGGATCCACCTAAGGGTGCGTTCACACACATATTTTTACTGCAGATGTGCGGCAAATCATCTAATGCCAGAAAGTTACATCCATTTAAAAATCTTAATCCTTCCAACACTTATCAGCTGCTGTATGCTCCAGAGGAAGTTGTGTAGTTCTTTCCAGTCTGACCACAGTGCTCTCTGCTGCTTCCTCTGTCCCTGTTAAGAACTGTATAGAGCAGGATAGATCCCTATGGGGATTTACTCATGCTCTGGACATTTCCTGACAGACAGTGGTGTCAATACACACACTTGAAATGTCTGCAAGTCTGATCAATTAGATCCAAAAGTCCAACATGGGAGCTCAACACCTCCCTTACAGGGGTACTCCGGTGAAAACCTTTTTTCTTTTAAATCAACTGGTGGCAGAAAGTTAAACATATTTGTAAATTACTTCTATTAAAAAATCTTAATCCTTCCAATACTTATTAGCTGCTGAATGCTACAGAGGAAATTCCTTTCTTTTTGGAACACTGATGACATCACAAACACAGTGCTCTCTGCTGACATCTCTGTCCATTTTAGCAACCATGCATAGCAGATGTATGCTAAGGGCAGCATGGTGGCTCCGTAGTTAGCACTGCTGCCTTGCAGTGCTGGGGACTTGGGTTCAAATCCCACTAAGGACAACAATAAATAAAGCATTATTATTATTATAATAACATCAGCAGAGAGCACTGTGCTCGTGATGTCATCAGAGAGCATTCCAAAAAGAAAATAATTTCCTCTGTAGTATTCAGCAGCTAATAAGTACAGGAAGGATTAAGATTTTTTAATAGAAATAATTTACAAATATGTTTAACTTTCTGCCACCAGTTGATTTAAAAGAAAAAAGGTTTTCACCGGAGTACCCCTTTAACCCCTTAAGGACCCAGCCATTTTACACCTTAGGACCCGGCCATTTTTTGCACATCTGACCACTGTCACTTTAAACATTAATAACTCTGGAATGCTTTAAGTTATCATTCTGATTCCGAGATTGTTTTATCGTGACATATTCTACTTTAACTTAGTGGTAAAAATTTTTGGTAACTTGCATCCTTTCTTGGTGAAAAATCCCAAACTTTGATGAAAAATTTGAAAATTTAGCATTTTTCTAACTTTGAAGCTCTCTGCTTGTAATAAAAATGGATATTCCAAATATTATTTTATTTTATTCACATATACAATATGTCTACTTTATGTTTGCATCATAAAATTGACGAGTTTTTACTTTTGGAAGACACCAGAGGGCTTCAAAGTTCAGCAGCAATTTTCCAATTTTTCACAAAATTTCCAAAATCACAATTTTTCAGGGACCAGTTCAGGTTTGAAGTGGATTTGAAGGGTCTTCATCTTAGAAATACCCCACAAATGACCCCATTATAAAAACTGCACCCCCCAAAATATTCAAAATGACATTCAGTCAGCATTTTAACCCTTTAGGTGTTTCACAGGAATAGCAGCAAAGTGAAGGAGAAAATTCACAATTTCCATTTTTTACACTCGCATGTTCTTGTAGACCCAATTTTTGAATTTTTACAAGGGGTAAAAGGAGAAAATGTATACTTCTATTTGTAGCCCAATTTCTCTCGACTAAGCACATACCTCATATGTCTATGTAAAGTGTTCAGCGGGCGCAGTAGAGGGCTCAGAAGGGAAGGAGCGACAAGGGGATTTTGGAGCGTACGTTTTTCTGAAATGGTTTTTGGGGGGCATGTCCCATATAGGAAGCCCCTATGGTGCCAGAACAGCAAAAAATACCCACATGGCATACCATTTTGGAAACTAGACCCCTTGAGGAACGTAACAAGGAATAAAGTGAGCCTTAATACCCCACAGGTAATACCCCACAGGTTTCACGACTTTTGCATATGTAAAAAAAAATTAAAAAAATTTCAATAAAATGTGTGCTTCCCCCCAAATTTCACATTTTTGCAAGGGTTAATAGCAGAAAATAGCCCCCAAAATTTGTAACCCCATCTCTTCTGAGTATGGAGGTACCCCATAAGTTGACATGAAGTGCACTATGGGCAAACTACAATGCTCAGAAGAGAAGGAGTCATATTTGGCTTTTTGAGAGCAAATTTTGCTCGGGGGCATGTCGCATTTAGGAAGCCTAAATGGTGCCAGGACAGCAAAATAACCCCCACATGGCATACCATTTTGGAAACTAGACCCCTTGAGGAACGTAACAAGGGGTACAATGAGCATTTACCCCCCCCCCCACTGGTGTCTGTCAGATCTTTGGAACAGTGGGCTGTACAAAATTTTTAATTTGCGCAGCCCACTGTTCCAAAGATCTGTCAGACACCAGTGGGGTGTAAATTCTCACTGCACCTCTCATTACATTCCGTGAGGGGTGTAGTTTCCGAAATGGGGTCACATATGGGTTTTTTTTTTTTTTGCGTTTGTCAAAACCGCTGTAACAATCAGCCACCCCTGTGCAAATCACCTCAAATGTACATGGTGCACTCTCCCTTCTGAGCCTTGTTGTGCGCCCCCAGAGCACTTTGCGCCCACATATGGGGTATCTCCGTAGTCGGGAGAAGTTGCATTACAAATTGTGGGGGGCTTTTTTCCCTTTTACCTCTTGTCAAAATGAAAAGTATAGGGCAACACCAGCATGTTAGTGTAAAAAAATTTTTTTTTTTACACTAACATGCTGGTGTAGACCCCAATTTCACCTTTTCATAAGGGGTGAAAGGAGAATAAGCCCCCCAAAATTTGTAAGGCAATTTCTCCCGAGTACGGCGATACCCCGTATGTGACCCTAAACTGTTGCCTTGAAATACGACAGGGCTCCGAAGTGAGAGTGCCATGTGCATTTGAGGCCTGAATTAGGGATTTGCATTGGGGTGGACTTAGGGGTATTCTACGCCAGTGATTCCCAAACAGGGTGCCTCCAGCTGTTGCAAAACTCCCAGCATGCTTGGACAGTCAACGGCTGTCCAGCAATACTGGGAGTTGTTGTTTTGCAACAGCTGGAGGCTCCATTTTGAAAACAGTGGCGTACCAGACGTTTTTCATTTTTATTGGGGAGGGGAGGGGGGCTGTGTAGGGGTATGTGTATATGTAGTGTTTTTTACTTTTTATTTTATTTTGTGTTAGTGTAGTGTAGTGTAGTGTTTTTAGGGTACAGTCACATGGGCGGGGGGGTTACAGCGATTTTCCCGCTGCGAGTTTGAGCTGCCGCGCAAAATTTGCTGCATCGCAAACTTGCAGCCTGATACTCACTGTAAGCCCCTGCCCATGTGAAAGTACCCTGTACATTCACAGGGGGGGACCTCCAGCTGTTGCAAAACTACAACTCCCAGCATGCACAGTCTATCAGTGCATGCTGGTAGTTATAGTTTTGCAACAGCTGGAGGCACACGGGTTGGGAAACACTGAGTTAGGAAACAGACAATGTTTCCCAACCAGTGTGCCTCCAGTTGTTGCAAAACCACAACTCCCAAACATTCTCAGGCATGCTGGGAGTAGTAGTTCGGCAACATCTTTAGAGCCAGATGTTGCCGAACTACAACTCCCAGCATGCTTGGAGTTGTAGTTTGCAACATCTGGAGGACTACAGTTTGCAGACCACTAATACAGTGGTTCCCAATCTGTGCCCTTCCAGATGTTGCAAAACTACAACTCCCAGTATGCCAAAACTGTCCAGGCATGCTGGGAGTTGTAGTTCTGCAACATCTGAAGGGCCAGATGTTACAGCACTACAACTCCCAGCATGCCTGGACAGTAAGGGCATGCTGAGGATGTGTAGTTTTGCAACATCTGGAAGGGCACAGTGGTCTCCAAACTGTAGTCCTCCAGATGTTGCAAAACTGCAACTCCCAGCATGCCCAGACGCCAAGGGCTGTCTGGGCATGCTGGGAGTTGTAGTATATAGGGTCCCAATACAGCACTGCATGTCGCTTTACGGCGACGTGCATTGCTGTAAAGGGCCCGACCGCGGCTGAAGAACTACTCACCTGTCGCCGCCGCCGCCATCTTCCCCGCCGGGATCCGGGTCTTCAGGGACGAGGTAAGTACCGGGGCCGGTCCCCAGCACTCCCCCGTCCCCCGCCGCGTCCTCCGGTCTTCCTCCCGTCCTCTCCGGACTTTCAGGGGCCGGGCAGGACGGGAGGAAGTAACCGCCCCCCCTCCTGCGATTAACTTACCGACAGATCGCAGGGTATAGGAGGAGGTGGCAGGCTTGCCACCTCGCTCCTATTCTTTAGCATGGTCCTGGCTGTCTGTGACAGCGGGGATCATGCAAAATTACCGGGCGGTCGGGTCCCAGAGACCCGATCAGCCCGGTATCGCCGCAGATCGCAAGGGCGATTTCCCTTGCGATTTGCGTCGATCGCCGACATGGGGGGCATACATGGCCCCCCTCGGCGTTTGCCCTGGATCCCTGCTGAAGGATTTCAGCAGGGATCCGCTTCCGATCTCCGCCGGGTGAGCGGCGGAGACCAGGAAAAGACATGACGTATGCATACGTCATGGGTCCTTAAGACCCAGGGTGTGATGGCGTATGCATACGTCATGGGTCCTGAACAGGTTAAGATCAAATTACCATGTACACAATGGGTGAGACAGTATTAAATTACTCAGTCCAGTTAACAGACCCAACAGGGTAGTGACTCACGGTTCAGTAGATCGTTTCCAAAACGTCAGGTATTTATTTTTCATACTTCGATAGACATAGATATACTTTTACAAAGTGGAGAAAAGCTTGATACCAGACACAGAGCTCAGATCTTCCATCTGCTCAACACCTCGGACGCGACGGCGTTTCAGGGGCGGGCCCCCTTAGTCATGCGAGAGACAGTGGTGTCAGCAGAGAGCACTGTGGTCAGGCTGGAAAGATCTACACAACTTCCTGTGGAGCATTCAGCAGCTTATAAGTACTGGAAGGATTAAGATTTTTAAATAATAGTAATTTACAAATCTGTATAACTTTCTGGCACCAATGAATTTAGAAAAAAAAAATATGGAGTACCCCTTTACATAAAGCTCTGCTATACTGTTGGAAGTGTAGCTTGGTAACTGTAGGTGTCCCTTCCAGGGCTGGCCCTACCTTAAAGGGGTATTCCAGGAAAAAACTTTTTATATTTTTTTATATATCAACTGGCTCCAGAAAGTTAAACAGATTTGTAAATTACTTCTATTAAAAAATCTTAATTCTTTCTGTACTTATGAGCTTCTGAAGTTAAGGTTGTTCTTTTCTGTCTAAATCCTCTCTGATGACACCTGTCTCGGGAAACGCCCAGTTTAGAAGCAAATCCCCATAGCAAACCTCTTCTAAACTGGGCGTTTCCCGAGACAGGTGTCATCAGAGAGCACTTAGACAGAAAAGAACAACCTTAACTTCAGAAGCTCATAAGTACTGAAAGGATTAAGATTTTTTAATAGAAGTAATTTACAAATCTGTTTAACTTTCTGGAGCCAGTTGATATATATCAAAAAGTTTTTTTCCTGGAATACCCCTTTAAGGCAGCTAAAAAATAAGATTTTGAGCCCCACTGGGGTCAGAGACCAATGTGAATATGTTGATGCTATAAAAGCAACATGAATCAATAAAGAAATACAGATAGATAAGGATCTATATTCAGCTCCCTGATCTCTGGCTGTAATAATGGCCTTCCTCTCTCCTATTCTTTGCAGCTGCCATAAAGCACACACCCTGCTTTTCTGTATAGACCAGTGTTCTTGATTAGAGATGAGCGAATTTACAGTAAATTCGATTCGTCACGAACTTCTCGGCTCGGCAGTTGATTACTTTTCCTGCATAGATTAGTTCAGCCTTCAGGTGCTCCGGTGGGCTGGAAAAGGTGGATACATTCCTAGGAAAGAGTCTCCTAGGACTGTATCCACCTTTTCCAGCCCTCGGGAGCACCGGAAAGCTGAACTAATTTATGCAGGATAAGTCATCAACTACCGAGCCGAGAAGTTCGTGACGAATCAAATTTACTGTAAATTCGCTCATCTCTATTCTTGATCATTGCACCTCCGGCTGTTGCAAAACTACAACACCCAACATGCCCGAACAGCCTTTTGCCACCCAGGTATGCTGGGGGTTGTAGTTTTGCAACAGCTGGAGACACACTGGTTGGGAAACACTGGCCTATACAGACATTACCGTATCTCCAATATAGCTGCCTCTGGTGAAACTTAAAAAATTGGAAATAAACAAAAAAAAATTATTAAATATAGATAAATTAAACTAAAATCAAACACATTAAAGATTCCAAAGAGCACAAACCGCAACCTACCTTTGTCGATTATGCCGCTCAATTCATCTAAAATAAAGTGATGAATGTATTGTTATAAAAAGCCCAAAACATAATAATAAGAAATATTATGAAATAAAAAAAATAAAAATAATAAAATCAATAATAATATTCTATTGCAGTGCATTGCAGCAATTGTGGTTTCCCAGCATACAACAATCAAAAGATGCGCTTTATATACCATGGTTCCCGAACTGTTACAAAACTACAACTCCCATTAGACGCAGGCTGTCAGAGCATGACGGGCGTTGTCGTTTTGCAACAGCTGGAGAGCCACAGGATAGGGAACACTGCTGTATATAGACATTGAACTAACAAAGGACATATAGAAGAAACGAATAGCATTCTGAATTCAGCTCTGGATGTGATTAGAGCAGCGTTTTCCAACCAGGGCACATCCAGCTGTTGCGAAACTACAACTCCCAGCATGCCCGGACAGCCAAAGGCTGTCCGGGCATGCTGGGAGTTGTAGTTTTGCAACAGCTGGAGGTGCCATGGTTGGGAAACAGTCGATTAGAGGATACTAACAGCATTCTGCATATGATTGGAGGGTACTAACAGCATTCTGAATGCAGCTCTGGAGGTGATTGGAGGATACTAACAGAATTCTGTATGTGATTGGAGGATACTGAATGCAGCTCTGGAGGTGATTGGAGGATACTAACAGCATTCTGCGTGTGATTGGAGATACTGAATGCAGCTCTGGAGGTGATTGGAGGATACTAACAGCATTCTGCGTGTGATTGGAGATACTGAATGCAGCTCTGGAGGTGATTGGAGGATACTAAATGCAGCTCTGGAGGTGATTGGACGATACTAACAGCATTCTGAATGCAGCTCTGGAGGTGATTGGAGGATACTAACAGCATTCTGCATGTGATTGGAGATACTGAATGCAGCTCTGGAGGTGATTGGAGGATACTAACAGCATTATGCATGTGATTGGAGGATAGTGAATGCAGCTCTGGAGGTGACTGGAGGATACTAACAGCATTCTCCATGTGATTGGAGATACTGAATGCAGCTCTGGAGGTGATTGGAGGATACTAAAAGCATTCTGCATGTGATTGGGGATACTGAATGCAGCTCTGGAGGTGATTGGAGGATACTAAATGCAGCTCTGGAGGTGATTGGAGGACACTAACAGCATTATAAATGCAGCTCTGGAGGTGATTGGAGGATACTAACAGCATTCTGCATGTGATTGGGGATACTGAATGCAGCTCTGGAGGTGATTGGAGGATACTAACAGCGTTCTGCATGTGATTGGGGATACTGAATGCAGCTCTGGAGGTGATTGGAGGATACTAAATGCAGCTCTGGAGGTGATTGGAGGATACTAACAGCATTCTGCATGTGATTGGAGGATACTAAATGCAGCTCTGGAGGTGATTAGAGGATACTAACAGCATTCTGCATGTGATTGGAGGATACTGAATGCAGCTCTGGAGGTGATTGGAGGATACTAACAGCATTATGAATGCAGCTCTGGAGGTGATTAGAGGATATTAACAGCATTCTGCATGTGATTGGAGGATACTGAATGCAGCTCTGGAGGTGATTGGAGGATACTAACAGCATTCTGCATGTGATTTGGGATACTGAATGCAGCTGTGGAGGTGATTGGAGGATACTAACAGCATTCTGAATGCAGCTCTGGAGGTGATTGGAGGATACTAACAGCATTCTGCATGTGATTGGAGGATACTGAATGCAGCTCTGGAGGTGATTAGAGGATACTAACAGCATTCTGCATGTGATTGGAGATACTGAATGCAGCTCTGGAGGTGATTGGAGGATACTAACAGCATTTTGCATGTGATTGGAGGATACTGAATGCAGCTCTGGAGGTGATTGGAGGATACTAACAGCATTCTACATGTGATTAGAGGATACTAACGGCATTCTGACTGCAGCTCTGGAGGTGATTGGAGGATACTAACAGCATTCTGCATGTGATTGGAGGATACTGAATGCAGCTCTGGAGGTGATTAGAGGATACTAACAGCATTCTGCATGTGATTAAAGATACTGAATGCAGCTCTGGAGGTGATTGGAGGATACTAACAGCATTCTGCATGTGATTGGAGGATACTGAATGCAGCTCTGGAGGTGATTGGAGGATACTAACAGCATTCTACATGTGATTAGAGGATACTAACGGCATTCTGACTGCAGCTCTGGAGGTGATTGGAGGATACTAACAGCATTCTGCATGTGGTTAGAGGACACTAACGGTATTCTGAATGCAGTTCTTGATGTGATTAGAGGATACAAACAGCATTTTGACAGCAGCGCTGAATGTGATTGGAGGATACTAACAGAATACCAAATGCAGCTCTGCATGTAATTAGAGAGTGTAAACAGCTTTTCCAGATTCCTGATGGCACTTATGCTTACACAGGCACATTTTTAAGACTCTTGAAAAACCGGATGACAACCTCTAGGGGAATGGTGATCACATGGTTAACAACATAACAGAAGATATCTGGAGCAATATTGTGATAGCTAACCAACGCAAGTGCCATGGGAGTTGTGGACTTATCCGTTGTCACCCAGCTTTCCCAGACACTGTACAAGCATGTCACATTTTTCTGCATATTTGCTGCTGTGTATTTTCCTATCCATTGAAGTCAATGGGCAGCAAAATCAGCTGCAGAAAATATGCAGCAAAATACGGCATGTGTGACCCTACCCTTGGGGTATGTTCACATGGCAGAAAGTCCACCGGAATATTCGGCACGCACATTCCGCTCCAGCAGAGTCCCATTAATTTTAAACGTATTCTGCTGCACTGTTCACATGGTGGAATTGCCGTGGATCTTCTGCAGGGGAAATCCTGATTCTGATGTCCGCAGACAGGATAGACATCTTTATTCTTTCTGCAGATTTCACTTCAAAATGCATTGCCGTCTATGAGATGACGCATTTCCAAGCAGCCCTAGTGCCCGCCAGACTTTCAAATGTGCAAAATGTCCGCCAGTGTTTACCAGGCGGACATTCCACACATTTTACGCTGCATGAAGATGAATCCTTACAGTGTTTCCCAAATAATGTGTCTCCAGCTGTTGTTTGTCGGTCCAGGCATGCTGGGAGTTTTAGTTTTACAACAGCTGGAGGAACCCTGGTTGGGAAGCACTGCTGTATAAGGCAAGGCTAAATAGGATTTTATTTGCAAAGGAAGATAGAGAGTCTTATTTTTGGCTTGGATTTGTTTTTCATAGAAGGAAACGATCCTTAATAAAATAATATAACATTTTTTGTTGTTACACTTCCGGTCTTAGGGTGGCGCTGTTGCCAAAGATGTGTAATAAGAATCTGAAATCCAGGACCTGATTAGGAAAAATCGATTTCCAATATGTCAAGGATTAAATACATGTACAAAGAGCAAATGTCACCATGCAACAAAACCCATCACCTCCCTATGGCTATTGACAGAGAGAAAATTACCAAGATGGACAGGGAATTCATCTTTGCACCATTCTGGACCATAATTACCATATATGCAAATCAGGCATATCCATAACAGGGCAACACAAATATAGGACTAATGTCTTCTTTATTATTTCTAGCAATTTTTCATTTGTTCTTCAGTTTGCTTAAAGGGGTACTCCATTAAGCAAAAGGCGTACCCCGGCTCTTTGCGGGCATGGAGCAGGGTTGAAGATCCGATGCTACCATAGAGATGCATGAACGGGGCCTCGTCGACCCCCACCCCGTACACGAGGAGAGGTGGGTGCTGTACAGGAGATCGTGTGGGTCCCTGCGGTCGGTCCTCCTGTGATCAGACAATTATCCCCTATCCTGTGGACAGGGGATAAGTGTTAAAACGCTGGAGTACTCCTTGAATGCATCAATATGGTGCTGTGTGTTCACTATAATGCAGTATGTGGGTGGAGTGTGGCACTATGACTTACTGTATGACACTACAGGGGCACAGTATGGCACTATGCGTTCACTATAAGGCTTAAGGGTACGTTCACACAGGCAGATTTTTTTGCGGGTTTTCTGCTGCGTATTTGAAAGTGGGCGGGCTCTTCTCGGCTGTCCGCAATAGATTTTCCGCGTAAAATGTATGCTGCGGAAAATACACCACAGTCCCTACTGACTTCAATGGGGATTGCGGCGGATTTTCCGCAGCGTAAATTCTGCCGCAGAAAATCTGTTGCGGACAGCCGGGAAGAGTCCCCTTTCAAATACGCAGCAGAAAACCTGCAAAGAAATCCGCCCATGTGAACGTACCCTGAAGTGGCCAAAGTATAGAACTATTGCTCACTGTAAAGGCTCTATGTGGCAGAGGATGACACAATGGCTTACTATGATGCTTCTCGTGGGCAGAGTATGGCACTATTAAGGATATTTATCAAAACCTGTGAAGAGGAAAAGTTGACCAGTTGCCCATAGCAACCAATCAGATTGCTTCTTACATTCTTACCAAGGCCTCTGAAAAATGAAAGAAGCGATCTGATTGGTTGCTATGGACAACTGGTCAACTTTTCCTCTGCACAAGTTTTCCTATGCTCACTGAGGATGGCACTATGGCTCCCTATAAGGCTCTATGTAGGCAGAGTATGGCACTATGGGGTTACTATGGCACTTACTTGATACTCTTTGAGGAGATTTATCAAAACCTGTGCAGAGAAAGTGTGGTGCTGTTGCCCATAATAACAAATCAGATTGAAAGAAGCAATCTGAATAGTTGCTATTGGCAGCTGCTCCACTCTTTCTCTGCAGAGGTTTTGATAAGGCCAAAATATGTACAATGTGAGTATGGTTATCTTTATACAGGTACTGTATGGCATTACATGAGAAGAAGCAAGTAGAAATAAAGCTGCACTCACCCGTATATGAAATTTGCCACAAAGTACTTCATTTTCAGTGTCAAGATACAGCTATGCGGCAAGCAACAAGCTGAAGGTGCGGGGAGCGAGAGCCGGAGCTCACAGGTGCAGGGGGCGTACCACAGAACGACTAGTTTCAACAACGACGTTGTTGACGCGAAACTAGTCGCTCTGTGGTACGCCCCCTGCACCTGTGAGCTACGGCTCTCGCTCCCCGCACCTTCAGCTTGTTGCTTGCCGCATAGCTGTATCTTGACACTGAAAATGCACGAGCATTCTTGTATGTGTTTGATATCTATGCAAACAGTATATAAATATGGCTAATACTAGGGTGCAGCCAAATAAGACCTTTTTCTCTATTCCATGACCCCGGACCCTGGTTTTGTATTGTGTCAGGATGCAAGCACACCCATCATTATATGAATCCCCTGGAAAAAAAATTCTGTATATACCCAGAGCTATATTTGCCACTAGGGTGGCGCCTATGAGTTTTTTTCACACTGTCCTACATGTGTTGCCCATTGGGTATGCAGGCATGTACCGTTTCTGCTTTCTGCTCCTACAGTCACAGAAGCTGCCACCCACTGTCCACTGGTGCTGGGAAGATGTCACCCCACAAGACTGTGGCTGTTCCTAGGCAAGGACTGGAGCCCTGTCACCCATTAAAGAGGTAAGGCACTTTCTGGAGGGGGATCGGATGGATGGACAGGTGGTGCGTACTTCAGTGGTATGTTAATGGGCCCTGTCTGGCTTCCATGCATGGAGGGGGCTTGTTGACCACCACTCCGTGCATGAGGAGAGCTGGGTTCCGGGCAGGAGATCGCGGGGGGTCCCAGTGGTCGGTCCCCTTGATCAGATACTTATCCCCTATCCTTTGGATAAGGGATCAATTGCCCTAGACCACAGCACTTTAAGTGAGTATGCTGTGCATCACCATTTAACCCTCTGCTTGCTGGGCTGCACTCAGCCCAGTGGGTAAGGGGGTACAATAAGCAGTGATTTATATACACTGCTCAAAAAAATTAAGGGAACACTTTAACAACACAATGTAACTCCAAGTCAATCACACATCTGAAATCACACTGTCCACTCAGGAAGCAACACTGATTGACAATCAATTTCACATGCTGTTGTGCAAATGGAACAGACAACAGGTGGAAATTATAAGCAATTAGCAAGTCACCCCCAATAAAGGAATGGTTCTGCAGGTGGTGACCGCAGACCATTTCTCAGTTCCTATGCTTCCTGGCTGATGTTTTGGTCATTTTTGAATGCTGGCGGTGCTTTCACTCTAGTGTTAGCATGAGACGGAGTCTACAACCCACACAAGTGGCTCAGGTAGTGCAGCTCATACAGGATGGCACATCAATGCGAGCTGTGGCAAGATGGTTTGCTGTGTCTGTCAGCGTAGTGTCCAGAGCATAGAGGCGCTACCAGGAGACAGGCCAGTATATCAGTAGATGTGGAGGAGGCCATAGGAGAGCAACAACCCAGAAGCAGGACCACTACCTCCGCCTTTGTGCAAGGAGGAGCAGGATGAGCACTGCCAGAGCCCTGCAAAATGACCTCCAGCAGGCCACAAATGTGCATGTGTCCAGTCAAACGGTCAGAAACAGACTCCATGAGGGTGGTATGAGGGCCCGACATCCATAGGTGGGGGTTATGCTTACAGCCCAACATCATGCAGGACATTTAGCATTTGCCAGAGAACACCAAGATTGGCAAATTTGCCACTGGTGCCCTGTGCTCTTCACAGATGAAAGCAGGTTCACACTGAGCACATGTGACAGATGTAACAGAGTCTTGAGACGCCGTGGAGAACGTTCTGCTGCCTGCAACATCCTCCAGCATGACCGATTTGGCGGTGGATCAGTAATGGAGTGGGGTGGCATTTCTTTGGGGGGCCGCACAGCCCTCCATGTGCTTGCCAGAGGTAGCTTGACTGCCATTAGGTAGTGAGATGAAATCCTCAGACCCCTTGTGAGACCATATGCTGGTGCGGTTGGTCCTAATGCAAGACAATTCTAGACATCATGTGGCTGGAGTGTGTCAGCAGTTCCTGCAAGAAAAAGGCATTGATGCTATGGACTGGCCCACCCGTACCCCAGACCTGAATCCGATTGAGCACATCTGGGACATCATGTTTCGCTCCATCCACCAATGTCCAGGAGTTGGCAAATGCTTTAGTCCAGGTTTGGGAGGACATCCCTCAGGAGACCATCCGCTACCTCATCAGGAGCATGCCCAGGCTTTGTAGGGAGGTCATACGGGCACGTGGAGGCCACACACCCTACTGAGCCTCATTTTGACTTGTTTTAAGGACATTGCATAAAGTTGGATCATCCTGTAGTGTGGTTTTCCACTTTGATTTTGAGTGTGACTCCATATCCAGACCTCCATGGGTTGATTAATTTGATTATCATTGATAATTTTTGTGTGATTTTGTTGTCAGCACATTCAACTATGTAAAGATGAAAGTATTTCGTACGATTAGTTCATTCATTCAGATCTGGGATGTGTTATCTTAGTGTTCCCTTAATTTTTTTGAGCAGTGTAGTAAATTACTATTTAGTGTCTGGCTGTGCAAGATTTGGGCAAAAAGGATGAATTTAAAGAGCCACAAGAGAACAACAAATGAGTGTTGATCACCAAGATCGGCACTCGGTATTTGGAGCCTGTCTAAAATAAGTGGGGGTTGAGGGGGGGGATAGGTGTCAGCACTCAAAGTGCCTAAAGCATCATGGGCTCTACATACAGTCCTGTATCTGAATCTCACAGTGGTTATCATTGATGCATCAGCTACATAGCTACCAACATTTTAAAGCCAAGAGTGGGAGTTTAAGCCCTGCCGAACACCTGTCGGGTACTCCCAAAATGCCCACCCCTTCACTCCCCTTGGTTCATGATGCCATTATTAATAAAGGTTGTAGCACTGACATCGAAACCCCTGGACCTTGTGTCTTCACTGTGTCTGACTTCCTACAGTTTTGTAGAGTTCTTCTCATCTTCAATGCTCCCCCTTCTATTTTACATCATGTCACATGAACAGAAAATACCACCACCAGACAGACCACTCCCCATCACCGAGGGAAGGGGAACAACTTGTATGATTTTAGTTTTTTTCATGCAATATATATGTTCTAAAGCCAGAACATGCAGGAATCATCCCCTACCTTCTGTGCACTCCACTGCGACATTTGTCCAAAGCTTCGCAATTCCTTTTATTTTAAGAAAAAAAGAACATTTAATATTTATGAATATTATTTCTGAATTGTATAATGAAATTTTCCTTCTGGGTGCAGTTTGTATATCACATCAACATTCTGCAACATTCAAACTGCACTTGATATAAACTGGACATGTTCATTTTGGACTGTTAAAGGGGTACTCCCGTGGAATTTTTTTTTTTTTTTTAATAAAATGGTGCCAGAAAGTTAAACAGATTTGTAAATTACTTCTATTAAAAAATCTTAATCCTTTCAGTACATTTTAGGGGCTGTATACTACAGAGGAAATGGTTTTCTTTTTGGATTTCTCTTCTGTCATGACCACAGTGCTCTCTGCTGACACCTCTGTCCATTTTAGGATTTGTTCAGAGCAGGAGAAAATCCCCATAGCAAACATATGCTGCTCTGGTCAGTTCCTAAAATGGACAGAGAGGTCAGCAGAGAGCACTGTGGTCATGACAGAAGAGAAATCCAAAAAGAAAACCATTTCCTCTGTAGTATACAGCCCCTATAAAGTACTGGAAGGATTAAGATTTTTTTTAATAGATGTCATGTACAAATCTGTTTAACTTTCTGGCACCAGTTGATTTAAAAAAAATAAAAAAAGTTTTCCACGGGAGTACCCCTTTAAAAAAAATGTTAAAATTGAAAAATTCTACAACTTTCCAACATACTGTTCTTCAATGTTTAGAAAATTTTGATAATATCAGTGAATAAGAACTCTTATCTACATTAAGAGGGAGTATACCTCAACATAGCTAGTCCTACTCTTAGCTGGGAAGTAGATATAGTTGTATCCAGTCTAAACAATGCTCTGTGAGCTAAACATCCTGGACTCCAGACTGATACATTGTACATAGCTAGTCCTGCTCTCAGCTGAGAAGTGGAGACAATTGTATCCAGTCTGGACAATGCTCTGTGAGCTAAACATCCTGGACTCCAGACTGATACATTGTGCATAGCTAGTCCTGATCTCAGCTGAGAAGTGGAGACAATTGTATCCAGTCTAGACAATGCTCTGTGAGCTAAACAGCCTGGACTCCAGACTGATACATTGTGCATAGCTAGTCCTGATCTCAGCTGAGAAGTGGAGACAATTGTATCCAGTCTAGACAATACCCTGTGAGCTAAACATCCTGGACTCCAGACTGATACATTGTGCATAGCTAGTCCTGATCTCAGCTGAGAAGTGGAGACAATTGTATCGAGTCTAGACAATGCTCTGTGAGCTAAACAGCCTGGACTCCAGACTGATATTGTACATAGCTAGTCCTGCTCTCAGCTGAGAAGTGGAGACAATTGTATCCAGTCTAGACAATGCTCTGTGAGCTAAACAGCCTGGATTCCAGACTGATACATTGTACATAGCTAGTCCTGCTCCCAGCTGAGAAATGGAGACAATCCAGCCTAGACAACTAGAACCCCCACCATGAAAACCCACCACCTTAAAGGAGAACTCCAGACCATAAAAACTGTCCCCCATAGTGCCGGCAATAAAAAAATAAAGATGTACATACCTTCCTCCGCTCCCCCAGGGCCTCCGGTAACCGGCTCTGGTCTCCGCCGCAATCCACTTCCTGGTTGCCGGATGAATCAGCCAATCACCAGCCGCAGCGGAGTCCAACTGCTATAGGCTAAGCGGCAGTGTGAAAACGCTTCAGGACACAAAATTCTTCACTACACCGGCACCTGCGGCCGGGGCCAAAAACGTCACACTGCCGCTCAGCCTATCGCCGGCCGAGTCGGACTGTGCTGCCTGCGGCTGGTGATTGGCTGATTCATCCGACCACCGGCAACCAGGAAGTGGATTGCGGCGGAGACTGGAGCCGGTTACCGGACGCCCCGGGGGAGCGGAGGAAGGTATGTACATCTTTATTTTTTACTGCCGGTGTGAGGTGGTTTTTTGCGCCCCCGTAGATCCATGCGTCCGCACCTCCCCCAGCTCTCCGAACATTTCCGAAGCTAGAACTGGGGGAGGGCAGAGCAAGGGGAAGGAGAAAGTTTACGCCCCCTCCCTCATCTCCCCTCCCTGAGCTCGGCTGCTGGACGCAGATCTCTACGGCACGCCCCCTCCCCGAGGACATAGATCTCCACGGCAGATCCCCTCCCTCATCTCCCCCAGCAGATCTCCACGGCAGGTCCCCTCAAAGGGGGACATATTGCACGGGCTACAGGCTAAAGGGGGACAAAGGAGGACATAATGTACGAGCTAAAGACTGCACAAGCTAAAGGGAGACATACTGAGCTCTATGTGTAAAGGGGGACATTCAGCCCGTACAGTATGTCCCCCTTTATACATAGAGCTCATTGGGAGCACTGCTCTATGTCATGAGGGAGGGGACCTGCCGTGGAGATCTATGTCCTCAGGGAGGGGGCGTGGCCGTAGAGATCTGCGTTCAGCAGCCGAGCTCAGGGAGATGAGGGAGGGGGCGTGAACTTTCTCCTTGCCCTTTTTCTGCCCTCCCCCAGTTCTAGCTTCGGAAATGTTCGGAGAGCTGGGGGAGGAGCGGACGCATGGATCTACGGGGGCGCAAAAAACCACCTCACACCAGCAGTATGGGGGACAATTTTTATGGTCTGGAGTTCTCCTTTAAGATATTGGTGCCTTTAAAGCAGTGTTTTCCAAACACTGTGGCTGTTAGCTGTTGCAAAACTACAACTCCCAGCATGCCCAGACAGCCTATGGCTGTCTGGCCAAGCTGGGAGTTGAAATTTTGCAACAACTTGAGACATACTATTTGGAAAACAGTTCTGTTGTTGCACAAAGAGTGAAGCATCACTCTACAATCTCTTCACTCCTTCCTGGATCAGCAGGAGCTCTGTAAAGTTCCTATCACCAATTGCTCTATCATGCTGACAGTTTCCACCACAATATAAGAACTTGGCATTTTTTATGGGATTTCTAGTTCTAAGTAATTAAAGTTTGTTTCTCATTCTATATGGACACTTTATGCATCTTACTTATATACTTGTGTTTCAGTTCCTCACCGGGTACTCCAGTGGAAAACATTTTTTTTTTTTTTTTTTTTTAAATCAACTGGTGCCAAAAAGTTAAACAGATTTAAAAATGGTTATCCTTCCAGTACTTATCAGCTGCTGTATATTACAGGGGAAGTTATGTAGTTCTTTCCAGTCTGACCACAGTGCTCTCTGCTGACACCTCTGTCCCTCTCAGAAACTGTCAATAGCAGGATAGGTTTTCTATGGGGATTTGCTTGTACTCTGGACAGTTCCTGACATGGACAGAGGTGTCAGCAGAGAGCACTTCCTGTGGAACACAGCAGCTGTTGGGTGTGTCTCACTTCCAGAGTTGTCCAGAGAGAGAGGAGAGAAGGAGTTTTTTCCAGCAACCTTTTCCCCAGGAGGGTGGCAGACTCCTGGGAAGAGCCTCCTGCTATGGACCCACGGCCTTCCACCTCCCGTACTAGGCCGGCGGGGGGTGGGAGTGAGAGAGTTACGGCCGATTCCAAGGACGGGGTCAGAAGATCCAGCAGGCTCCGCAGTAATGTGGAGCCCACTCCCCCGTCCATCGCTGGAAACCGCAAGGCATACGGTAGGAAGATAACTGTTGTGTCTTCAGGGACTGTTTCTAATGTTACGGAACCCCAGCAATGGGGGGTGAAGGGACCCAGGGAGTCGCTTGCCACGTTTGGATCCCGCATGCAGGCAAAGCTGGTGGAATACGAACAGCTGGGAAAGAAGCTGAAAGTGTTAAGGGAGGATCTGAAGTTTGCCCGCTACCAGACAGATAACTCTGCCAAGGCTATGAGGGCTAAGTTTGCTGCTAGAGTGTGCGAGCTGAAGGCAGAGGAGCAGGAGGTGGTGAGAGCCCGAATGCAGATCATAGAGGGAGCGGGTATGTTTAAAGAAAAATTAAAAAACGAGGACCGCTATAAAATCATGCGGACCCCTGTGAAGGAGGAAGAGGATAGCCAGGGGGAGGAAGAACACCTGTGTGATACAGAGGAGAAGATGGAGGAAGGTGGTGAGGGAGATGGCGGCAGTGAGGGTGATGAGAGTGAGGGGGATGTGTGTGATACCCCGTGTACCCCTAAGACCTCTGTCACCCCAAGTGCAGAATATATTAACCCTGCTCAAGTCGCCTTACCAACCACCTCAGAGGAAAGCGACAGTAGTGATGGTGGTGACAGCGGCCCAGTCGGTGGGGGGCTCCTGCGGGCCATAGTGATGCAGGAGTCACCCACCCGTCTGGAAAATTTCAGTTTTGGCCAGGACCTGGGCCCTGAGGAGAATAAAAGGAAGAAAAAGAACAGGAGGAAGAAAAAGGCTGAGGAGCAAGTCATGTTTGTTTTCTCCCCTATCCAGCAGTCTGGGCCACCTGAGAAGTTGGTTCAGACTGCTGGGCCCCCCACCCTGCCAGATCCAGTTTCTGCTGTGGAACGGGACCAGCACGGGGGGTACAGTGCTGCATCCAACATGGCCGTGGGTGCTACAGTCACGCATCCTGCTGGTAGGGAAGAGCAGGATGGGTTAATGGTGGGTGTCCCTGGCATTGTTATCAGCTCTGCAGGGCACTCCCCTGAGAGGGGGGGGAGTGTCCAGGCACCGGGACCCGCTGCTGATCCCGTGCAGTCAGGCGCAGTGTGTGGCATGGACGCTGTAGGGATTTCCCCTGTGAGGGAGGAGGGTCCCTGCAAGTCAGTGGCAGGTGGAGGGGCAGAGGTGCGCTTGGAGGGGCAGCCTCGGCCTCGGGATGTGATGTCTGCGGTGACATCCCACATGGAGGAGGAATCAGCATCGCCGACAGAGATCCAGCTAAAGCATGTCCTGGCCAGCCCAGAGGTAGTGGGTGAAGCAGCGGCTGATCCCAAAAACACTGCTAATAAAACCAAAAGCAATGTCACTACAAGGTGTGTGAATGATGGGAGTAGTAGTGCTGTGGATGAAAGGAGTGTATGTGGGAGTGATGGTGGAGTGAATGTGAGGAGTGGTAATGGAGTGAATAGGAGGAGTGGTAGTGGTGCAGATGGGAGGAGTGGTAGTGGAGTGAATGGGCGGGGTGGCAGTGATGCAGATGGGAGGAGTGGTAGTGGAGTGAGTGGTGGTGGTGGATTGAATGGGAGGAGTGGTGGTGGTGGTGCGGATGGGAGGAGTGGTAGTGGTGCAGATGGGAGGAGTGGTAGTGGAGTGAATGGGCGGGGTGGCAGTGATGCAGATGGGAGGAGTGGTAGTGGAGTGAGTGGTGGTGGTGGATTGAATGGGAGGAGTGGTGGTGGTGGTGCGGATGGGAGGAGTGGTAGTGGAGTGAATGGGCGGGGTGGTAGTGGAATGAGTGGGAGTGGTGCAGATGGGAGGAGTGATAGTGGAGTGAATGAGAGGAGTAGTAGTGGTGTGTATAATAGTGACGTTTGTGGCAGTGCAGGTGGTTTAGGTGGGGCCGTAGGGACAGGGTCTGGTCCGGCTGCCCCCTCGGTCGCCAGGAGTTATGCCAGCGTGGCGGCCGGGGGTTCAGTGGGATCTTTACCTCCTGTATCTGGTGACGGTCAGTTGCAACGGCGCCTCCTGGAGGCACTAAAGAGAGGAGAAAGGACGCTCCAGGTAGAGGGAAAGGAGATGGACCTATCTTTCTGGGTGGAGAGACATGGTCTGGGAGCATTCCGACAGAGAAATGGGGAGACTGTATGGTCCCTCCAGACACCCGGGCAGGAGGTAGGTCGCAGGAATGTGGCCCGTCTGGTCTGGAAAGGCGAAGATGCGTGCCCCCAAAGGGGCAAAGTGGTGGAGCTTCTCTTCCAGATGGGTTTCAGGGCTAGGGACATCTTTGCCCTGATCCACCCTTTCGGCTCCTCTGAGTTTGACGTCAGCTTTGTTAGGCCGGAGGGACTAGATCTCTTCTGGTCTAATTATGAGCTGGTGAAAAACGAGCCCGGATGGCGAGATTTCGCTGTAAAAGCGGTATCTCGCCAGAGTATGGTAAAGAAAGTGACCGTTTTGACCCGTAACGAGTCACTTTCTTGTTATGACATTATGACCTGGCTGGGCAGGTACGGGGAGGTGACGGACATCCCCCGGAAAAACTTTGATGAGCACAATATATGGTCTGGGGCCTGGACGTTTTCCGTCCGTCTCAGGCGTTCCGGGAACACTGTCACCCACATTCCTTCGGCCGCCTTCCTGGGACGCGACGGAATTCAGATCTTCTACCAGGGGCAGCCGAAGCTGTGTCACAGGTGTGGTGACCCAAACCACTTTAGTGCCAACTGCACTCAGCAGATATGCGCCCTCTGCTGTGGGGTGGGTCACCTGGCGGCCACCTGTGGGCAGATTCGGTGTAACTTGTGTGGTGACTTAGGTCACCCGTTCAGCCGGTGTCCGCGCTCGTTCTCTAATGCTGTGACCGCCCCGTCTGGGGAAAGCCTAACAGTTGCCCCAGCGGGGGAGGGGACCAGTGGAGGAGAGGGGGCACCAAAGCCAGTGAAGGAAAAACATAAGACCCCCTCTATGCGGAGGCGAGAGGAGAAGCGCAGGTTGGAGAGGGCCCTTGAGAATGCCCAGGTGCCAGGGGTAGCTCGGGGTCCCACTCCAGACACTGGCTCAGAAGGAGGTCAGAATAACTCTGAGGCTTTGGGTGAGGCCAAACTGGACGAGGAGATAGGGAGACTGCGTAGGGAAGAAGGTCAAGATGCTCCTTCCTCCAGTCATACCTCTGAATCCGAAACTGTGGATGAGGAGGAGGAGGAGGGGCAGACAGTAAATGGTGGCCAGAAAAAGAAGAGGAGGAAGAAGTGTAAGAGTAAGGTGGCGCCGTCCTCCTCTTCAATTGTAGCCTCAGACCATAGAAGGAACAACTCAGTCTCTGACCCTCTGATCGTCCTTTCGAATCGATATGAGGCCCTCGGGGATACCATCTCCCCTCCTCTTCTCGAGGGTCAGGAGGCAGTGCGGCCTCCAGGAGGTACCGAGCCTCCTTCCTCTGGGGTAGTTTCCTCAGGGGGAGAGGTAGCACCAGGTGCCGGAGGTAAAGATCCTGGGATGGATATGTCCCAGAGTTTAAAAAGAAGTAAAGGGTCTTCCTCTGATTCCGATGGGGGTGGAGGGAAGGAGAGGAAGAAGGTTTAAGGGGTGAGGCCATCTAACTCAATCACCCATGATGGCGGCACTCACCCCACTGACGCTGGCATCTATTAACTGTGCCAGTATAAAGTCAGATACGGCTAGATTTGCAGCCTTTGATTTTCTCGGCCGTGTTGAAGCCGACATTTTCTTTTTACAAGAGACCAGGTTGTCAGATCTTGCCTCTCTGGCAAAAGCCAGGAGAGAGTGGAGGCGCGGTCCCTCCCACTGGTCTCTTGCGGCTGAGCCGTATAGTGGGGTGGCGGTCTTTTTTTCCGCTCCTGTTGAATGCAGACGGGTTATTGAGCTAGAAATGGGGAGGTGCCTGATCATTGATGTCTTCATGAAGGGACAAGAGCTCCGGCTCATTAACATCTACGCCCCGCAAACTAAGCGGGGCCGTAAAGATCTCTTTATGAGGATTAAGCCCTTTCTTTTTACGAGTCGGCAGGTGATCTTTGGAGGGGACTTCAATAATGTCACGAGGTCCCAGGATAGGAGAGGCTCCAATGGTCCACTGACTTGCGATAGTGTGGCACTAATTAGCATAACTAGAGAAGCTCGCCTAGAGGACGCCCACATCCGGAGCCCCTCGGGCCACGCGGGTTTCACCTATCATCAAGGTAGCCGCAGGTCTAGAATAGACAGGTTTTATTTAAAGGAGGAAGCTGTCTCTTCCGCAGTGTCCGTGGTTGAGGTGGAGTTCTCCGATCACTGTATGATTTTGTTTTCCCTGAATGTTTCAGAGACCCCCCGGATGGGTAAAGGTTATTGGAAGCTGAATTCGTCCCTCCTGGTGGAAGCGGAGGTAAGACAGTCCTTTGAGGATTTTCTTCAGAGTCAGGTACCTTTACTGGATCTTTGTAGTAATAAGCTGGAGTGGTGGGAGATATTCAAGAAGCGGGTTGCGGGGTTCTTCCGCCAGCTCTCGAGCCTCAGGTCCCTGAACAGGTATCGCTTGTATCAGGGTCTGAGGAGGAAACTCGAGCTTCTTGTCTCGACTGGAGGTAGCCGAGAGGATATCTCCAGAGTGAAATCCTTGCTGATGAGGTGTCAGTACGATAGGCACGCATCTTTGGTTTTTGAGAGGGATTTCGGGAAGTACCGCTCGCCCGACCCTTACAGAAACTGTAAGATGTCAGTGAGCAGTAAAGTCATTTCAGGACTGATCGATAGTACAGGATCTCTGAATCGGTCCAGATCGGGGATCTTGGAGGTCGTCAGATCCTTCTACTCGCACCTCTTGGGAAGGAAGGATCTAGATCGAGACGGGATGTCGGTTTTCCTGGCTGAAACCTTTCCTGAGCCAGGGGTAGACCCCTCTCTTGATGTTTTGGCAGAAGAAATCAGGGAAGAGGAAGTGAGACTGGCGATCGAGGGGCTTGCCCCTATGAAGTCGCCAGGTCCGGATGGCTTAACATCCGAGTGGTACAGGACCTTTAAGGAGTCTTTAGCTCCCCTCTTGACTGAGGTATTCAATGAGTGTCTCTCCTCGGGCACTCTGCCGAAGTCAATGAGGAGGTCAGCCCTGATTCTCCTGTCAAAGGGTAAAGATCCTAGCCGGATTGAGAATTGGAGGCCCATAGCTCTTCTCAATACGGACAGGAAGCTTCTGGCCAAGATACTGTTTAATCGGCTGGTGAAGTTTGCACCCCGGCTCCTTTCGGGGGCCCAGCACTGCTCTGTTCCAGGCCGAGGCACCTTAAGTGCTGTCCTCAGTGTCAGGGAGGCAGTGGAGCGGAGTAGTGCGGGTCTCTGGAAGGGGTACATGCTGTCCTTGGATCAGGCCAAAGCATTTGATCGGGTGAACCATGACTACCTCTGGTCCGTCCTACTGAGATATGGCTTACCAAGTACTTTTGTTAATTGGCTTAAGATCTTGTATGCAGGGGCAGAGAGTTTCCCGCTTGTGAACGGTTGGTCTGGCCGCTCTTTTGAGGTGGGGTCCGGAGTCCGTCAGGGTTGTCCTTTGAGCCCGCTTTTATACGTGTTTGCGATCGATCCCTTCGTCCGGAGGGTAGATTGTGGGCCGTTGGCGGGAGTCGGGATGAGTCTGGCGGAGCTGGATGTCGCCCAGAGAGTGGTGGCATACGCTGATGATGTCACCATTTTCGTGTCCTCGAGAGAGGAGGTCGATGTGGTGATGTCAGAAGTGGACCGCTACTCTGAGGCATCCGGGTCTAAGATCAACCGGGATAAGTGTGAGAGTCTCTGGCTGGGAGGGGGAGATCCCACGTTTGATCTCCCGGACACCCTTCCAGGGCCCCAAGAGTCAGCAAAAGTTTTGGGCATCACTTTCGGCCAGGATGATTATCCCACCAAAAACTGGGATGGTAAGCTCCAGGATGCCGCTCAGAAGGTGGACCAATGGAAGGGTTGGTCTATGACCCTCAGGGAAAGGGTACACCTGATCAAATCGTACCTGCTCCCCTTGTTTATCTATCTGGGCAGCGTATGTATCTTACCAGAGGCTTACTACACTAGGATCTACAGCCTGTTTTTCCAACTGTTATGGGGGAACAGGATGAACCTAGTCAAGAGGGAGGTTACGTACCGCACGAGGAGACTAGGGGGTTTATCTATGGTAAATCCTGTGGTGTTCTTAACAAACACCTTCTTGAAAGCTAACATCTCAAACCTCTGGTCAGAGAGGGCTCCTCCGTGGGTAATCTCCTGCAGGGAATGGTTTCGGCCTTTCTTCCAGGAATGGGAGACAGGAGGGCAAGTGAAGGACCTCCGTACGCCACACGGATATCTTCCGGCTTATGCTACCCCGACTCTGAAGGCGATACGTCGGTGGGGTCTGGGAGTGTGGGAGATCAGGACCCAGTCAAGGCAGTTCCTTGACAAACGGGTTCTGTTGACCCACTTCCAGAAGCCTCTGGCGCTCAGGGACTGCCCAGGTCGGGATCTGAGGGTGGGGTTGTACCTTTTAAACATGAAAAGGATCCCCCAGAAGTTTTGGGACTTGGCCTGGCACTGCTTTCAGGGGAAGTTATATGTGAGGGACAATTTGAAGTGTAGGAGCTCTGATGACCGGGGATGTCCCAGAGAAGAGTGCGAGGACATGCTGGAAAGCATGGACCACTTCCTGCTTCATTGTCCCTTTAATATAGGGGTCTACAACCGGGTGGGTGCTTCCATTGGCTGGAGTCAGCTTGCCGGCCTTACCTATCCGGAGTGGGCTTATGGGGCATTCAGGAACCTGGGTGGCCGAGACCGGGGCACTTTATTTGTAGTCAGCTTAGTAGTTAGGTACTACACGTGGAACGCACGGTGTCTAGTATCTACACAGCGGAAAGTCCTCTCCGAGGTGGAGGTCTGTAGGAACATCACCGGTGACCTCGGGAAGATCAGGTCTTTGGAGTATGGCAGTCTTGGTACCAGCAGGGCTTCTCTCCTGTGGAGAGGTTTTTCATTTGATGTGCCCTAGGTACTAGACCTCTTGGGTAGAGTACCCCTTTTTCTGGTTAGGGATAGCAATGTAGGGACAGAGAGAGGGTGAGTGCAGGGTCAGTTTGTTGAAGGGATAACAGTAGGGTGAGTCGTAGGGAAAAGTTAGTGGAGAGAGTTTATAAAGTAACATCAGGATTGCCATCCTTCTTCCTGGTGGTGGGCTATGCATGTACACCCTAGTCTTTTTGTTTTGTTTTCAGAATATGGATTGCGTAAAGGGCTTACAGGCGACCGAACTTGGGCCTAAGTTGGGTTGTATTGTTTTGTATATGTTATGTTATGAAGTTGTATTTGTATAGTTGGTTTTGGGTATAGATTAGGTTGGGTGGGGGAATTGGTGGGTTGGTGGATGTTTGGAGGGACTGGCATGGGTCAGTTGTGGACTGGACTCGATATCCATGGACTATGGACTCTGACCCATGTCAATGTGGGTGGTTGTGTGGGTAATGGGTTAGTCTAGTGTAGGATGTCATGTGTTTTGTAGGTGTATATTTTGGTTTGTTGGTGTATATAGTTTATGTATGTATTTGCATTTAGGTTATGTATTTGTGTTTTTATATTCGTATTGTATATATTATTATATAGTATGGATTGGTTATCTTATTTGAGGGGATGGGGATAGGCAGTCGGATCAGATTTAGTTAGCATTTTTATATTACTTTAATTTAATATTGGTTGTATTATGGTAGTGTAGATTAAAAAAAGGGTATGTATGTGTATGTATGTATATGTATATATATATATATATATATATATATATATATATGTATGTATATATATATGTATATATGTGTATATATGTGAGGGAAAATTTAATTTTAGTAAAAAAATAAAAAATAAAAATAAAAAAAATATATATATAAAAAAACATATATAAAAAAAAAAAAGGGGGGGGGGTGGTGGTGGTGGTGGGGGTTTTGGGGTGGGTTAGTTGTGAATGTAATGTGTGGTTGAGTTTTACCAAGTCTGGTTGTTTTTTTAGTTAAAGCTAAGTAAAGCTATTTTTATATTTATGTAAAGAATGTGTGGGTATGTGTGTGTGATAGTATTTTTGATAATTTATATGTAGGTATAATGTTATGTGTTTAGTTAGTTTAGTTAAGTTGGGCTGGCCAGTTAGGCAGGTTTTGTTGTGTTGTGTTTTGTTAATGCTAGTTAAGCCTGTTTTTCTGTTTTGTTAAGTTTTTATATATTTATAATCAAAAGAGCGTCAGCAGAGAGCACTGTGGTTAGACTAGAAAGAACTACACAACTTTCTCTGTAGCATACAGCAGCTGATAAGTACTGGAAGGATTAAGATTTTTAAATAGAAGTCATTTACAAATCTGTTTAACTTTTTGGCACGAGTTGATTTAAAAAAAAAAAAAAAAAAAGTGTTTTCCACCAGAATACCCCTTATCAATCTCTCTCAAGTTGCTGTCCAACTACCCAAGTACACCCCAGTGGCTACTTTACACCATCTAGACGTCCGAGATGTAGTCTCGAAGTCACAGGTGGTCCAACGAGGACCACCTGTGACTTCGAGACTACATCTCGGACGTCTAGATGGTGTAAAGTAGCCACTGGGGTGTACTTGGGTAGTTGGACAGCAACTTGAGGGGTGGAAGGAGTCATCCAGGTGGCTAAGAAACATCAAGAAGCTTTCAGCAAGTTCCCCACAGACTTTGGCAGGACCACCATGATCAAACATAGGATTCTCACCGGAGACAATCCACCCATTAAAGAGAGACATCGCCCTGTGGCTCCTGGGATGTATCAGACCATAAAGAAAATGCTCGTGGAGATGAAAGAGGCCGATGTCATCCAGGAAAGCCAGAGTCCCTGGGCTGCACCTTTGGTCCTGGTGAAGAAAAAAGATGGCACCATCCGCTTTTGCGTGGATTACCGGAAATTGAACAACATAACTCATAAGGATGCCTACCCTCTCCCACGCATCGAAGAATCCTTGACTGCGTTGGGGTCTGCCGCTTACTTTTCCACACTGGATCTGACGAGCGGCTACTGGCAGGTGCCAATGGCAGAAGAGGACAGAGAGAAGACTGCATTTGTGACCCCCATGGGTCTCTTCGAGTTCAAAAGTATGCCCTTTGGACTGTGCAATGCACCAGCTACTTTCCAACGCCTAATGGAGCGATGCTTGGGGCACCTTAACTTCCAGAGTGTTTTGTTGTATCTAGATGACATCATAGTCTACTCTCGAACATATCAGGAACACCTGGATCACCTGAAAGAAGTTTTCCAAGTTCTTATCCGACATGGACTCAAGGTTAAACCTTCCAAATGCCACTTGTTAAAGCCACAAGTGCATTACTTAGGACATGTCGTCAGTGCTCAAGGAGTCCAGCCTGATCCAGACAAAGTGAGTGCTGTGAAAGAGTGGCCTACACCCAGGACGGTGCGAGACGTCCGAAGTTTCCTGGGGTTTGCTGGATATCACCTCATCCCTCATTTTTCTCAAATTGCTGGACCCTTGACCGAATTACTGAGAGGGACTGCCCGGGATAATTATAATGGGAGGCTTCCCATCCAGTGGGCCGAAGAACAAGAAGATGCCTTTCGAGCCCTGAAGTATCTCCTCACGGAACCCCCCATATTTGCGTATGCTGACTACAGCCTGCCGTTCCGTTTATACACAGACGTTAGCTTTGAAGGTCTAAGGGCGGTCTTATCTCAAGTGCAAGATGGCAAGGAGAGGGTGATTGCTTATGCCAGCCGGCATCTTCGAGGTGCTGAGAAGAATGATGCTAACTATAGCTCCTTCAAGCTGGAACTCCTGGCCCTGGTTTGGGCTATTACTGAGAAGTTTAAAGACTATCTGGCTGCTACTCCCTTCACGGTCTACACTGATAACAACCCCTTGGCCCATTTGAACACTGCTAAGTTGGGAGCTCTTGAACAGCGTTGGGTCTCTCGGTTGGCCAACTATGATTTTAACATCAAGTACCGCAGCGGAAAAACCAATGTTAATGCGGATGTACTTTCTCGCATGGCCCCGGGAGAAGCACCCCCTACTGAAGATGTGTGGGAAGATGTGGAAATGCCTCCCTTCTACCGAAGGTTCGTGAGCCAGAATGCTCTAACTGCCCAGGCGGGTGACGGACCTGAATCTCCCAAAGTCTCTCAAGATCTGTCCACCTGGAAGACACTTCAGGATGAGAGCAGAGTTATCAGGGACCTCCTCGACTATTGCCTCCACAAGAAGGTGCCTACTCGGGTGCGCAAGGCCCATGGAGACTTTGAATTGAAGCGGCTGTGGCGGCAGAGAAATCGCCTGTTCCTGCATAAGGGGTTGGTCTACCGAAATTCCCTGGACCCAGTCTCAGGAGACCGAATACACCAGATTGTGGTTCCCAGGAGGGATGCAGCCATGGTTCTAAATGCCTATCATGATCAATCCGGACACTTCGGGGTCCATAAGACGGAGATCACCGTCAGAAGAAGATTTTACTGGATTGGGATGCGGGGAGACATCGTGAAATGGTGTGCCGAGTGCTCCGTGTGCAACGTGATAAAGAACCCCCGGAGGGACGCAAGAGCCCCTTTGCATCCCATCTGTACAGAAAGACCGAATCAAATTGTTGCCTTGGACCATGTGAAGCTGGCCCCCACTCGATCTGGCTATTGTCATGCTCTAACAATGGTGGATCATTATTCCAAGTGGGTGGTCGTGGTCCCCGTCAAGGATCTTACCGCCAAAACTGCTGCTCAACTCTTCTATCGGCATTGGATCCAACCGTTGGGGTGTCCCGAATCAGTCCTCACAGACCGGGGAACCGCCTTTGAAGCCCAGTTGCTCCAGGAACTTTGTTGGTTGTATGATTGCAAGAAGCTCCGGACAACAGCCTACCATCCCCAAGGGAATGGACTCTGTGAGAGGATCAATCAAGTGTTCATCCAGATGCTCAGAGCAGCCTCTGTCTCAAAGCACGAAGAGTGGTCTCAGCTGCTGCCGGAACTCCTGGAAATCCACAACAACACTGTTCACTGCTCTACGGGGTATATGCCCTCTTTCTTGATGATGGGCCGACATGGCCAATTGCCAAAGGATCGAACCTTCAGGCAACAGGCACCTTTCAACAATTCTCCTCAGGCTTCCCAAGGTTGGGTGTCAGAGCATTGATGAAGAATTGAGGAAGCCAAGGACATCGTTGAGAAGAAAATGGGTGAAGTTCATGAACGCCAGCAGAAAGACTATAATCGACATGCTTCGGCTCAGCCCTTGCAGCTTGGAGATAAAGTGTGGCTCAGAAAATTTCTTAGAACCCATAAATTGGACTCCCTGTGGGAGACGTAACCATACACCATCACTGTGGTTCCTTATCCTGAAATGGACGTGCACGAGATACAAAAAGACGGGTTCGAGCCACAGGTGGTTCACCGGAATAAGATAAAAGTTTGCTGGAAAGAAGATATGCTTGGCCCATCTTTGTCTACTCCTTCTGATCCTCCTGCTACTTCTACTCCACCTCCACCTAGACCAGTGAGAGAATATGTGCCGGGAGAGGGAATTCATCCCACTATGGACGTTCCTTTGTTCCCATCTCAGCCGCCCACCATGTATTGGGGCATACCGTTCCCGGCTCCATCCAGTCAGCCGACACTGGTCGCACCAACCAGTCAGTTGCCAGTAGCAGTTGCCCCATGTCAACCACCATTGGTCGCTACACCCAACATCAGTCCTGCTCCAGTGACTACTCCAGATATTGACCAAAGAAAAAAGAGAAAAGAGCGATATGTGCCCCTGGTGAAGTGTGTATGAAATGGTTGGCAAAAGGTAGGCGAAAACTCACTTACCAGAAGATGTTGCGCTAAGAGCACAACACCTGAGATGACATCAATATAGTAATTGGAGCCTGCAGCCTCAGCTCGTCCGGGTGTAGCTTCGCTGATCCGGTAAAGGAACAAATAAAATATAAAAAAATTGAGCTCTCCTGGGCGCTGGTCTCCGGTAAGGCAGTAGGACACGTTTCCAGGTCCAAAATGTATTTTATTGCACTAAAAACATGTTACTGATCCGAAAAGGACCCTTCCTCAGGTAAGGTGCTTACCTGAGGAAGGGTCCTTTTCAGACCAGAAACATGTTGTTTTTAGTGCAATAAAATACATTTTGGACCTGGAAACGTGTCCTACTGCCTTACCGGAGACCAGCGCCCAGGAGTGCTCAATTTTTTATAATTACTCCAGATATTGAGGCCACTACTCCATCTGTCTTAAGAGAATCCCTCAGTTCAATCAAAGATGTTGCTTCCGTTTCCAGCCCTCTAGCTGGTCCCTCGGGGACTGAAGTTCTTGAAGAATCCTCAAGTGAAGGAACTCCTGATGACTCGGAGGTGGTGTTGCGGCGGTCTCAAAGGATTACACAGGGCAAACTACCCATCAGGTACCAGGACTCACATTTAGTATCTGCACACATGGTACCTTTGATAACCCATTTCAATGCTCTGCCAATCACTTTTCAGTACCCTAGATTACTAACTTAATGTACTACCTCAACATTTCTCTAGTACATACACCAAATCAAAATAAATATCTCACTTAAGAAAACACTTAGGAATTTTAGCATATTGATACCCAATTCCTGCCACTGTTAGGTACACTTCTTCTTTTCTCCTTTCATTGCGTGTGTGAGATGCTCTGCCTGGCCAGTAGGTTCTCTTGCTAATACAGAAAATAAACACGTAATTCTAAGAATAACCTAGAAGGTTGTTTTGAAAGCGCTCTAGGGGTAAGTAGCGTGTAGTAGATAGACCCTAGCAGCCACCCTTACTGTGACCAAGCTTCCGGCTAGCCAGTATACCTTTTGTGTACTAACTAACAGGTAACTTATTGTTGGCAAATAGAATGTGTGAGATAATACAAATGTCTAGTCAGCTTGAAGCTAACTGCATAGAGAGCTGTACTAATGTCTAATTAGCCTTATGTATAGAAGTATGTGCTAATGTTCAGTTTAGCCTCATCAAAATGTATAGAGAGCTAATAAAGTGTCTTAGGAGCTAGCAACTACATGTCAGATAGCTGCCTAATTGTCCAGTAAGCTTCAAAATGTATCATAAGTTTGATAAAGTTGTATAGGAAGCTAGAAACTAAAGTATAGATAGCTTCTTTAAATGTCTAGATAGCATTAAATGTCTAGATAGCACTAAATGTCTAAATAGCATCAAAATGTCTAGATAGGTTTCTAATTGCCTAATCCAGATACTAGGAAAGGTATCAAAAGAATGTAAATGTGTTTAGTCTACTTAAGAAGTACAGATCACCCTGTTCTATAGCATCCTGTACTAGTCCTAGTCCCTCTGTCTCAGGGGACAGACGTCGAGGCCGACTTATCTTTAGTAAGGGGGTTTGTGGTGTCCCGGTACCGCATCCTATACGGTACCTATGTATGTGTGGGTCCCCATAGCCAGAATGCCTAGGACGTAGGGATCCCTCTCATTTAGTTTAACCCATTGTCGCCTCTATTTCTACTAATAGACCAGTGGTCTATATAAAGTTAATGTAAATATAATGATATAGCTGTAAATAAATGGTTAATTACCTGTACCATAACGTTGCAGGACCTGCGGGTCATGTGACTAGGTGAACTCTATGGTATTAAGCTTAAGGACCTTTGGAGGCCCCGTGACATAAGCAATCCCATTACAACGGCTGAACAATTCTAAATATAGAGTGTATCAATTCCCAGACACTCTGCAGCATCACCGGACCTAATAATGCCCCTAAATCCGGACGGATCTGCAAATATCTACCCTAAATTTAGAGAATGTTTAAATATCAAGGTCCGCAACAACTGTCAGTCACTAAGCAAGCTAAAGACTGTTTATATGAGACTGTTACTGTGCCTTGGATACTGCAAGCACTTAAGTAAAGCTGTTCAAGTTCAAGTTAAATCTTCTTGTGGACCTTCAGTCATTTCATGCACCTATCGTTACTGGGAAGGGCGGCGATAGGCCGGAACATTGCCTCAGCATAACAGCCCTCAGCCTGGCGTCACGAACTATAGGGTTAACATTAACCCCTCATATACTGATACCATACCACCACTACCATACACCCCCCAAGGGCTACCACAAAGCAATACCTTACTGGGCTATATTTTGGTTAGTAAACTACATCTAGGTCTGAGCCCTTAAAGGGGTACTCTGGTGGGAATTTTTTTTTATTTTTTTATCAACTGGTGGTAGAAAGTTATACAGATTTGTAAATTACTTCTATTTAAAAATCTTTATCCCTCCAGTACATATCAGTTGCTGTATGCTACAGAGGAAGTTCTTTTCTTTTTAAATGTATTTTCTGTCTTACCACAGTGCTCTCTGCTGCCACATCTTGCCCATGTCAGGAACTGTCCAGAGAAGGAGAGGTTTGTTATAGGGATTTGCTGGACAGTTCCGGACATGGACAGAGGTGTCAGCAGAGAGTACTGTGGTCAGACAGAAAAGAAATTTAAAAAGAAAAGATCTTCCTCTGTAGTATACAGCAGCTGATAACTACTGGAAGGATTAAGATTTTTAAACAGAAGTAATTTACAAATCTGTTCAACTTTCTATTAAATTTATTTTTAAAAACATAGTTTTCCACAGGAGTAAAGGGGTACACCGGTGGAAAACTTTTTATTTATTTTTTTTATTTTTTTTAAATCAACTAGTGATAGAAAGTGAAACAGTTTTATTTAAAAAATCGTAATCCTTTCAGTACTTATTAGCTGCTGAATACTACAGAGGAAATTCATTTCTTTTTGGAACATAGTGTTCTCTGCTGACATCATAACCACAGTGCTCTCTGCTGACATCTCTGTCCATTTTAGGAACTGTCCAGAGCAGCATATGTTTTCTATGGGGATTTTCTTCTACTCTAGACAGTTCTTAAAATGGACAGAGATATCAGCAGAGAGCACTGTGGTCGTGATGTCAGTAGAGAGCTCTGTGTTACAAAAAGAAAATAATTTCCTCTGTAGTATTCAGCAGTTAATAAGTACTGGAAGGATTAAGGTTTTTAAACAGAAGTAATTTACAAATCTGTTTAACTTTCTGGCACATTTATTTAAAAAAAAATAAAATAGTTTTTTCCACCTGAGTACCCCTTTAATTGGGGCCTGGCTGCCATTCCCCGCACAGCCAGTTGGTGGGGAAAAAAAACTGCGACTAGAAGAAAAACCGAGCGACTAAAAGAATTTTAAATACAGCTCTGGAGGTGACTAGACAGAAAGATATGAAGAATTTCAAGTGCAAAGTCACAACTAAAAGCATTGCTAAATTGACAATATAGTAATATTGTAATTGTATGCCCAGTTAATACATGCAGTATCTACCCTATATATATATATATATACGGGTGCCGGATGCGGCGGGGGGAGGGGCAAACCGGGCGCTTCCGTACCCCGGCCAGATCAGCCCGTCACTCCATTTGCTTTAATGACCCGACCGGAGTCAAACGGTGACTTCGGTCGGCTCAGTTTTGACCCGTATGCGGTTTTGGACCGGACCTAAAACTGTAGTACACTACGGTTTTAGGTCCGGTCAGGAAACCGCATACGGGTCAAAACTGAGCCGACCGGAGTCACCATTTGACTCCGGTCGGGTCATTAAAGTAAATGGAGTCACGGGCTGATCCGGCCGGGGTACGGGAGTGCCCGGTTTGCCCCTCCCCCCGCCGTATGTACAAAACGTGGTGTGAATGCAGCCTTATAGGGTTAGTGAACAGCAGCCATAATTTAGTAATTTTGGACTATTGAGACTCGTCCTTGAAGACTTACCAACAACAACCTCCACCTCCTTGCTGTCCACAGTCTCGATGCCGTTAGACACTCGGCAATAGAAAAAGCCTTGATCTTCAACCGAAACAGCGGGAATCTGGAAATAAAGCAAATTATTGGATTTAGGATTACAGAGGACCCCTAAGTGTCCAACTTGTGGGCCCTCCAGCTGTTGTAAAAGTACAACTCCCAGCATACCTGGACAGCCAACGGCTGTCCGGGCATGCTGGGAGTTGTAGTTTTGCAACAGCTGGAAGGCTGCAGGTCAGGCACCTAGGCCTTAGAGATTCATAAGAATAAGACACACAGATTTGTGTAGCGTTCCGGTACCACAAGAACATGGAAGTGGTCACTGGAGGAAACTGCAAAACCAGACAAATAAAGAACTTATAGCTAAATGTAATCTCTCATTTCTTTAAAAAAATAAATAAATAAAAAAAAAAAAAGGAATAAAAACCTCCTTCCAGAAACTGCACCACTCTTTCTCCATAGTCCATGTTTGGTATTGCAGCTTTCAGAAACCTTGCACCTTTCTTATCCACAAGCTGCATTCACCTAAATAGAGCTGGGCGTCAATGCAACCCATATCCGACTTGCCAAAAGTGGTACTTATTTATTTATTTATTAATTTTTTTAGAAAAATATTTAGCTGGCCTGCAGTACCAGACCTGACCTTTAAAAAAAAAAGTGGTGCCATTTCTGGAAGAATGGAACTGTGCTGTAATACCAGGCTCGATGTAATAAAATAAGGGTCCTTAAAGGGGTATTCCAGGAAAAAACTTTTTTATATATATCAACTGGCTCCAGAAAGTTAAACAGATTTGTAAATTACTTCTATTAAAAAATCTTAATCCTTTCAGTACTTATGAGCTTCTGAAGTTAAGGTTGTTCTTTTCTGTCTAAGTAATCTCTGATGACACGTGTCTCGGGAAACGCCCAGTTTAGAAGCAAATTCCCATAGCAAACCTCTTCTAAACTGGGCGGTTCCCGAGACACGTGTCATCAGAGATTACTTAGACAGAAAAGAGCAACCTAAACTTCAGAAGCTCATAAGTACTGAAAGGATTAAGATTTTTTAATAGAAGTAATTTACAAATCTGTCTAACTTTCTAGAGCCAGTTGATATTTAAAAAAAAAAGTTTTTTCCTGGATAACCCCTTTAAGGAAGAGGAATAAAATGAGTTCATAAGAAAAGCAAGAGATATACGTGAGGAGAGAAAAATATATATTCTGCAAAAGACTGTACTACAAATATGCTACATAGTTTTTAGATACGGTTGAAAAATGTCATCATTTGTAATGTACAGGAACTGAACAAATGTCACCTATTTTCAGGTTGATACCACTGTGGTGATCAGCTGATCGCCAATGACCTTAAACAAAATTAAAGGGGTACTCTGGTGAAAAACAAATGTTTTAAAATCAACTGGTGCCAAAATGTTAAACAGATTTGTAAATTACTTCTATTTAACAATCTTAATCCTTCCAGTACTTAACAGCTGCTGTATACTACAGAGGAAGTTGTGTAGTTCTTTTCAGTCTGACCACAGTGCTCCTGGCTTGTCCCTATTGGCTCTGTTTTATGTGCCAGCTCCAAGAGCTCCAGAAGTAATCCCAGCAACTCCAGTCTATGCTTGCATTGAGGGGGCGTGGCAGTGACGTCACAAGCGGGATGTGACTGTGACGCCACGAGCCTCCGCCATGCATTGCCAGTCATCCGCCATGGAGCGAAGTTTGCTTTGTGCACCGGATTTCTGGGGTGCCGCACTCGAGATTGCAGGGGTCCCTAGCAGCGGGACTCCAGCCATAGGGGTTAAGATTTCTAGGGGTGGCGTACCCCTTTTATACTCTAACCTATAATTTATGTAATTAGAGGGTCCTAAGTACATAACTAAAGTCCATGAGTGCCCACAGGGCTCTACTTTCTACTTAATGGGGTACTCCGCCCCTCGTGACATCATGGCCCGTTCCCTCAATGGAAGTCTATTGCAGGGTGCGTGACGACCGCCACGCCCCCTCCCATAGACTTGTATTGAGGGGGCGGGCCATGACGTAATGTTGCTCCAGCCCCTGTATCGCCCGTCATTATGTGCAGAGAGAACTCGCTCTGTGCAGTAATGATAGCGGGGTGCCGCCGCGCTCCCCAGCAGCGGGACCGCGGCGATCTAACATCTTATCCCCTATCCTTTGAATAGGGGATAAGATGTCTAGGGGCGGAGTACCCCTTTAAGATCTGGAAATACACAGCTTGAATGATAGTTGTCCATATCGGAGATGTATTTTCCTGTAGGAGTCTAAAGAAACCAAGCGGACAACCAGTAAGGCCATCATCCAATTTTTATATTACTTCAAAGACAATCTGTCTACTCCATATGAGGTACCACGTAGAGCTGACTGATTCGCCTTAAAGGGGAAATCTATACACAGTATGAGGAATATAATTTAACAAGTACATATACCATATATACTCTGTGTGTCGCATCCACCAGTGCCACGCCATTCCTATACCACTGATAACATGGCAAGGGTTTCCCTATGGCTGCACACTCCAGCACCAGCTTGGCCCCCGCCTCCAGTGTTTGGGATTGAGGTTGGTTACATATCTGGAGTCTGTTGTCTGGTAACATCGAGATTCCTAGGAAAGGAGGAAAAGTTTTGTCATTCATCACATAGTCACCTTCATTCATCACATAACACCTTCATAGTGCGCTGTATATTGCTTCATTCTACTCATGTCCGGGCAGCTCATGTCTACACAGCTGGCTTTACACTGGTGAAGATGCAGGTTCTCTCCTGTTTATAGAGGCCCTAAAGGGCAATGCAGATGTCTAATGGATTACAACCATGAGCGTGTGACATATACTTTTCCTGTATTGGAGGGGGGGTCCACTAAGTATAACAACTACTATAATACTGCCCCTGTGTACAAGATTATAATAGTGCTCCTATATACAAGAATATAACTACTATAATACTGCCCCTGTGTACAAGATTATAATACTGTTCCTATATACAAGAATATAACTACTATAATACTGCCCCTGTGTACAAGATTATAATACTGCCTCCTATATATACACAAGAATATAACTACTATAATACTGCTTCTATATACAAGAATATAACTACTATAATACTGCTCCTATGTACAAGTATATAACTACTATAATACTGTCTCCTATATACAAGAATATAACTAATATAATACTGCTCCTATGTACAAGAATATAACTACTATAATACTGCTCCTATATACAAGAATATAACTACTATAATACTGCTCCTATGTACAAGAATATAACTACTATAATACTGCTCCTATATACAAGAATATAACTACTATAATACTGCTCCTATGTACAAGAATATAACTACTATAATACTGCTCCTATATATAAGAATATAACTACTATAATACTGCTCCTATGTACAAGAATATAACTACTATAATACTGCTCCTATGTACAAGAATATTAATACTATAATTCTGCTCCTATATACAAGAATATAACTACTATAATACTGCTCCTATGTACAAGTATATAACTACTATAATACTGTCTCCTATATACAAGAATATAACTACTATAATACTGCTCCTATATACAAGAATATAGCTACAATAATACTGCTCCCATATACAAGAATATAACTACTATTATACTGCTCCCTATATACAAGAATATAACTACTACAATACTGCCTCCTATGTACATGAATATAACTACTATAATACTGCTCCTATGTACAAGAATATAACTACTATAATACTGCCTCCTATATACAAGAATATAACTACTATAATACTGCTCCTATATACAAGAATATAACTACTATAGTACTGCCTCCTATATACAAGAATATAACTACTATAATACTGCTCCTATATACAAGAATATAGCTACAATAATACTGCTCCTATATACAAGAATATAACTACTATTATACTGCTCCCTATATACAAGAATATAACTACTACAATACTGCCTCCTATGTACAAGAATATAACTACTATAATACTGCTCCTATGTACAAGAATATAACTACTATAATACTGCCTCCTATATACAAGAATATAACTACTATAATACTGCTCCTATATACAAGAATATAACTACTATAATACTGCTCCTATATACAAGAATATAACTACTATAATACTGCCTCCTATATACAAGAATATAACTACTATAATACTGCCTCCTATATACAAGAATATAACCACTATTATACTGCCTCCTATGTACAAGAATATAACTACTATAATACTGCCTCCTATGTACAAGAATATAACTACTATAATACTGCCCCTATGTACAAGAATATAACTACTATAATACTGCTCCTATATATAAGAATATAACTACTATAATACTGCTCCTATATACAAGAATATAACTACTATAATACTGCTCCTATATACAAGAATATAACTACTATAATACTGCTCCTATGTACAAGTATATAACTACTATAATAATGTCTCCTATATACAAGAATATAATTACTATAATACTGCTCCTATATACAAGAATATAACTACTATAATACTGCTACTATATACAAGAATATAACTACTATAATACTGCCTCCTAGCTGAGAGGTTGTGTCTGTGTAGCTCTCCTGATGTCTGGAGAAAGCCCAGGGAGGGGCCACCCTGGGTGGGGAAGCTCCCCAAGCAAGGCCCAGGCTTCAAGGCCTATTCTGGGAATTAATCCCCAGACACCTCAAACCCTGAATGAACATCCAAAAGTTGATTTGGAAGATGGAAATGTCCAGAATGTCAGTAGTCTCAGTGCAGCAAGAAGCACAGATGAGAAGAAAGTTGTGGAAGTGAAGAAAGAAACTTCATCAAGTAAGGTAATGGCTGCAGGTGTGCAATCCACCCCTCCTGCAGTCAGACAGAGGAGAACATCCCTGGAGAAGCAGACCATGCAGGAGAATCTGCAGCAGCCTGTCCTGATACGTTCTGACCGCACAAGATACGGGAGCGGGAGCAGCGCAAAAGTCACCAACACGCCAGATGAGACCAGAGGGAGTACACCAGGAAGGCTTCAGGGGGCCACAAGTGCGGTCACTGGAAAAAAACAGGGGCCCAGTCCCCAGTCTGGAGATTGTGACCCTGCAGCAGTGACCACAGCCGCATCGAGACAGATCCCACCTCAGAAGCAGAGTCCTGTGAGTAGCCCACCAGCACGGCCCCCCAATACTCAGCGGGCGCCTGAACTGTGTTTGGCCAAGCAGATCCCAGCTCTGGTAAAGAGACTTGAGACTTTAAAAAAGACAAAGTTACAGCTGCAGAAACAAATAGACTGTATTTACAAGCTAAAGGCAGCAAACCCCAATAACCAGGCTGTACATGACAAGAAGCTGAGCTCCCTCGCTGTGCAGCTCGCTGACACTGTGCAGGACATGGAGGACGTATTGGACCAGATGGGACCAGTCGCTGAAACCTTCAGGAATCAGCAAAGATTTGAGGGATATAAGGAAAGACCAGCGCCAAAGTCATCTACTGCTGAACCCAATTCTTCAGCCTCACCAGGGGACACCCAGCAGTCCTGTACAAGACAAGAGGACATCCAGCAGTCCTGTGCAAGACCACTCCTCAGACCAGCCAGCTTCCCTTTTGAGAAAGGAAATTTGTACAGGCAAGCGGGAGAAAGTGTCCAGCAACATCAGAGACCTGCAGAGACTCCTCCAGAGGTACCACAAGTCCCAGCAGTCAGCACGGTGAAGCAGGACTATGGACACATACCTGAAGGTAACTCTGTAACAGTAGTGCAGTCACCACAAGCCCCTGGGGGCAGTAGAGAGCAGCAGGACTGTGGACTCTTACCTGAAGGCAGCAGTGCAGCAGAGAGTTCACAGGACATGGCTCTGCAGGGCTTGCTGGGCTCTGTAGTGCAGGATCATACTGCCAGTGACTGCACTGATATGACTGTATGTGATTTATCTGATAATGTGTCTGCAGAGGGGAGCGCTTCACAGTCTGTGTGGGATCTGGGGTCATCTCTGGGGTCAGGTCCACCATTAGTTCAGCCTCCAGAGGCTTGTGACCCCCAGAGTATAGAGGTTGATGGTGGGGAGGGGGCTGTACAGTCTGATGCACAACACTTTCCCCCTTTAGTCACACAAGTGTCAGACCCCCATAGTAAAGCTGGTCAGCAGCCACCACAGCGCCCCCAAGTACAGCAGGAGGGTAGAAGTAGTGGCGCCTCCTCTGGTAATGCCTGGAGTCGTGGATCACCATTCATGTCCAATGTAAATTACACAGGTCAGGCTTTCAAGAGGAGGAACGTGGTCAGGTTCAGACATAGAGGGGCCAAGGAGGAGCTGCCTGACAGGAGGTTTGTGGTCCGTGAACTTCTGTGCCACCAAATGGGCTTCCAGCCATCTAACATCCTGGCAGTGATAAACCTTCCTGACAGGCAGGGCTATGACGTCAGCTTCAAACTCATGTCTGACCTAGACCGCTTCTGGGCCCATGTCACCCGGGTGAGAGATGCTGATGGCTGGAATAAGTTCAGCTTTGTCCCCATCTCCAGACCGGACACAGCGAATGTCACCATTATATTCTGGAACGAGTCTGTCCCCCCCCAGGATATTGTCGTATGGTTAAAGAGACACTGTGACCTAATGTCAGACCTGACTAAGACCAGGGATGAGGACGGCATATGGACGGGCGGGTGGAAGGTCCTGGTAAAGTTACGGCAGATTAATAACATTACCCAACATCTGCCCAATTTTTTCTTTATTGGCCGGGAGAAAGGGGTTTGTTTCTATGCAGGTCAGCCCAGAAAATGCTTCAAGTGTGGAAAGACCGGTCATATCGCGAGTGTGTGCACCCTGGTGAAGTGTAATTTATGTGGGGAGATCGGCCATGTCAGCGCCACCTGCCAGAACATCCGCTGCAACCTCTGTGGTAAGACCGGTCACTCCCACAGGGACTGTCCTGACGCCTGGCATAATATCTGTAAGGACTTCCCTGATGAGGACCTGCTGGAGGGGGCAGAGGACCTGGAGGGGGAGACATTGGTGTCAGGGTCAGCAGTGACACAGCCCGAGCCTCAGCATAACATGGGTGACACTAGCGGTGACAATATGGGTGACAATATGGGTGACAATATTGGTGACAATATTGGTGACACTAGTGGTGACAATATGGGTGACACAGTGCCCGACCAGTCCCAGCCAAGAGCCACTGAAGGGAACAGGGAGGTCACTGAGCAGGTTGTGGCCATGTCTTCTTCTGCCCCAGCATCAATAAATCCGCAGAAGAGACGGAAAAAAGATAAAACCAGTCGTAAGCCTGAGGAGGGATGGACCACTGTCCAAAAACCCTCCAAAAAGAAAGTAGACCCCGAGTCAGGTGTCATGTCCATCACAAATAGGTACAGTGTCCTATCAGAGTCAGACGTTGAGGAAGAGATGGAGAGGGAGCTAAAGAGAGTGATAGAGGAATTTAATGAAGACCAAGAGGGTGATCCCCCCACAAAAAGGAGACCCCCACGAGATAAACATCTGTCCGAATCGGACATGGAAACAGGTGGTCAGCAGGAGGGCTCGGACTCAGATCTGTGATGATGGGGGTGACATCTCTGCACTTTCTTCTTTCCTTTGTTATGATGGCCGACTTTACCCTTAAAGTGTTCTCCAGTAATGTGAACAGTGTCAGAGTGAGGAGGACCAGACACGCGGTTTATGACCATCTAAAGTCTATCGATGCCGATGTCTTCTTCTTACAGGAGACACGTTTAAATACTCAAGGACTGTTACGTGAAGCAGAGCGTGAATGGCGGTCTGGTCCATCCTTTTGGTCACTGGCTGTGGAACCAAGTGCCGGGGTCTCTATCCTGTTTACCACCAATGATGTAACTGTACATAGGCTGACAGAGGTATTGATGGGAAGGTGCCTAATGCTAGAAGTTACTATTCGGGGTAGAAGGCTCCGACTCATTAATATCTATGGTTCACAGACAGTGACTGAAAGGGTTAACCTTTATAATGAAGTGAAGCCATATCTCTTTACATCTGTCCCTGTCATCTTGGCTGGAGATTTTAATGCCTCCAGAACATCTAGTGACAGAACATCTAATAGACCTCTAACCCGAGACTCCAAGGTCCTAAACAGCATCATTCTACAGGCCGGGTTGTCAGATGTGTTTGTGCAGGGTGGTCGGAAGGCAAAGTTTACCTATTTTTGTGGTGGAAGAAGTAGTCGTATAGATTTAGCTCTGGTTAGTCCTACAGAGACCATTGGTGAGAAGGATGAGAAGATCGTCCCTTATTCTGACCATCTGGCCTTATATTTCTGTTTGGGTGTCACACAGTGTCCTGAGACAGGTAGAGGGTTGTGGAGACTGAATTCCAGCCTATTAGAGGATCCTTCTGTGCAGAGACAGGTTCACTCTCTTATACAGAGTCAGCTAGAAAGGGTGGACTTCTATGATGATATGGCCGCCTGGTGGGAGGATGTCAAGGATGAGATCAGAACCCTCTTAAAGAGACTGTCAGTTATAAAGGGGAAGAGTAAGTATGGCCAGTATCTCAAGCTGCGCAAAGAATTGGAGTCACTATATTCGGCGGGTGGGGACCAACAAAGGATAGACCGGCTGAAATCTGAGATAAGACAGTATCAGTACAGCAGGTATACCTCCCTGGTTCTTGAACGGGATTATGGGTCCTTAGGGTCTCCTGATCCCTTTGAGAATTGCCGGGAGCGGGTGGCAAATAAATCTGTCACCGGTCTCACTGACCCCCAGGGTGTTTTGCAGGAATCTCGGGAGGGTATCCTGGGGGTGGTGAGATCGTATTATGCTGACTTGTTTCAGAGGAAGGTTTTGGATGGAGACAAGATGACCCAATTCTTGGAGGCAACTCTGCTCCCTGATACTAATGATTTGGACTTTTCTCCTTTGACAGCAGAATTGACGGTGGCGGAGGTCAAAGAGGCCATTGATAAGTTACATGTGAAGAAGGCACCAGGTCCAGATGGGATAACAGCAGAATTCTATAAGACATTCAGAGACCTCTTGGCCCCAATTCTCGTGGATGTTTACACAAATTGTCTAGAAAGTCACCTGATGCCTCCATCCATGAGAGTGTCCTCGCTGATTCTGCTGTCTAAAGGTAAAGAGCCGAGTGACATCAAGAACTGGAGGCCGATTGCCCTCTTGAATGTCGACAGGAAGATTCTGGCAAAGATCCTGTTTTCTAGGTTAGTTTGTCTGTCCCCGGCACTGTTGGCAGGCTGTCAGTATGGCACAGTAAAAGGGCGGAACATCTCTGGGGCAGTGATCTCCATAAGGGAGATGTTTGAGAGATGTAAAGCCCTGAGGTGTGGGAGATATGTTGTGAGTCTTGACCAGGCTAAAGCCTTTGACAGAGTAGATCATGAGTATCTATGGGCCACTTTGTCAAAGTACGGTATTCCGGGACAATTCATCGATTGGCTGAAGACTTTGTATTGTGAGGCTGAGAGCTTTCCTCTGATCAATGGTTGGCAGGGTGACACCTTCAGGGTTAAGGCGGGGGTGAGACAAGGTTGCCCACTGAGTCCGCTGCTGTATGTATTCGCCTTAGACCCGTTTCTGAGGTCACTGCAGGAGTGTGGTTTTCAGGGGGTGCCGGTCCCCCACTGCCTGCCCCTGAGTGTTGTTGCCTATGCGGATGATGTGACCGTAGCGATATCTGAGCCTCGTGAGGTGGAGATGTTGTCTGCGGCCATCAGAAGTTACTCGGAGGCCTCAGGGTCTCTGGTCAACCTTGAGAAGAGTCAAGCTCTCTGGGTATCAGATACTGATCCAGATTTTGATCTGCCCCAATTTGTGAGAGCCTCCTCCTATATTAAAATCTTAGGGGTCAAATTCGGGAGGGACGATAACGCCAAACTAAATTGGGAAGAGAAGTTGGAAGCCGGAAATGCAAAGGTTCAGCGATGGAAGAACTGGAGGCTGACCTATAGAGAAAGGGTTAAAATGTTGAAGACTTACCTGGTCCCCGTCTTCTTGTATGTCTCTGTTGTGTTTCCTTTGCCAGAATATTTCTCCGCTCGGCTCTTTAGCCTGTTCTTCCAAATGTTCTGGGGGAACAGGTTGAACCTGATAAAAAGAGGGGTCACCTACCTACAGAGGAGAGAGGGTGGGTTGGATATGCTGAATCCAAGGGTGTTCTTTGACTCCATGTTTCTAAAAGTAAATTTTGGTTGCCTGGACTCAAACAACAGCTCCCTGTGGGCGAATAGTATCAGGGACTGGATATTGCCTTTTGCAGAGTCTTGGGTGCGAGGCGGCAGTCTCAAGAGGGGGAGATGGACGCGTGACTACCTCCCCCCGTACCTGGAATACGGGCTTAGATGTCTGAAGAGATGGCGCATTGAGAAGTCTTATATAGAGAGTAAGCCAAGGAAGGACCTATATGTGAGGATCTGTAGGGCTTTCTTCTGTTCTCCGCTTGCCTTGAGGGATTGTGTGACCAGCACTTTACAAGAAAGTCTTAGGTTCCTCAATGGGAAACGACTTCCCGCAAAGTTATTTGACATAGCTTGGCTGTCACTCCATGGGAGGCTCTTTGTCAGGGGTAATCTAAAATATCTAAGTGTCTCAGATAGGAACTGTCCTCTGGGTTGTCAGCAGGAGGAGACTATGAAGCATTTCATATCTGACTGCAGGGCCGGGAGGAGGATATGGGAAGAAGTGTCCAGTAAGCTGAACATCCCATTACTGCAGAACCTGACGTATCCTGACATCATATATGCTGTACCATCCAGTAACAGGACTGTAGACAGAGAGACTATGTACATAATAATTACTGTAATTAAATATTACCATTGGCACATGAGAACTAGAGTGTCCATACACAATGAGCCATTCCATCACAACACAGCAGTAAGACAGATCATGTCCGAGCTCCAGTGGGTAAAGTCATTAGAGATACGGAGGAACCAAAATAATGGGAAATTATGGAGGAATGTCTCTTTGGTTTAACACAGATGATATGATGATGTTGTTTTTTTTTCTGTTTTTTTTTTTTTCTTTCCCAGCAAATGTGGACTTTTTAAGTTTATTATGACTCTATATATACACTCTAGTTGAGTAGTCATTGTGTGTACAATGCTTGTTATTTTTGTTTTGTATTGTAAGAATATATTCTTTTTTGTATTTTTATGTTTGTTTTCACAATAAAAATTGCCTCCTATGTACAAGAATATAACTACTATAATACTGCTACTATATACAAGAATATAACTACTATAATACTGCCTCCTATGTACAAGAATATAACTACTATAATACTGCCCCTATGTACAAGAATATAACTACTATAATACTGCTCCTATATATAAGAATATAACTACTATAATACTGCTCCTTTATACAAGAATATAACTACTATAATACTGCTCCTATATACAAGAAAATAACTACTATAATACTGCTCCTATGTACAAGTATATAACTACTATAATAATGTCTCCTATATACAAGAATATAATTACTATAATACTGCTCCTATATACAAGAATATAACTACTATAATACTGCCTCCTATGTACAAGAATATAGCTACAATAATACTGCTCCTATATACAAGAATATAACTACTATTGTACTGCTCCCTATATACAAGAATATAACTACTACAATACTGCCTCCTATGTACAAGAATATAACTACTATAATACTGCTCCTATATACAAGAATATAACTACTATAATACTGCCCCTATATACAAGAATATAACTGCTATAATACTGCCCCCTATGTACAAGAATATAACTACTATAATACTGCTCCTATGTACAAGTATATAACTACTATAATAATGTCTCCTATATACAAGAATATAATTACTATAATACTGCTCCTATATACAAGAATATAGCTACAATAATACTGCTCCTATATACAAGAATATAACTACTATAATACTGCTCCTTTGTACAAGAATATAACTACTATAATACTGCCCCTATATACAAGAATATAACTGCTATAATACTGCCCCCTATGTACAAGAATATAACTACTATAATACTGCCCCCTATGTACAAGAATATAACTGCTATAATACTAAAAACATGACAAGGCGTGTTTGACTTCAGAACACACCTTGGATAACTTACCATGACATGCCAAGTTGCTTTCAATAACTTCCAGTTTGGCCCATCTACTGAAATCACATGTGTGAGAGTCATTGACTCGGCAGATGTAGAAGCCAGCGTCATCCACATGCACCGGATTAAATACCAGCTCGGAGGAATTACCATATGGGACCTGCAGTTTAAAATTATAAAGTAAGATCATAAAGTCATCACGCCATGTTCTTATACATATATCAGCATCATATGTGATGTTCTGTGTATATAAAGTGACAGGACCAGAAAATAGATTGAAGTGAATGTGCAATGTTGAAAACCAGTTCACTATGTAAAAAAACTTTTGACATGTCTTTAGGACCGTGTTTCCTAACCAGTGTGCCTTCCGCTGTTGCAAAACTACAACTCCCAGCATGCCCGGACAGCCGTTGGCTGTCCGGGTATGCTGGGAGTTGTAGTTTTGCAACAGATTGAGGCACACTCGCACGCTCCTAAAGACAGGTGAAAAGTTTTGATTGGTCGGGGTCTGGGTGTTAAGACCCCTACCAATCACTAGAACCAGTAGCTAGAAGCATTCACTATGAGCGCTCTCTCTCCTATTGAAATCTATTCTATAGAAATCTTTAGGACCACCTTCAGCAAGACAGGAAAGCGGGGAGAGAAGCGTTCCGTCATGTGCTTCTCCCTGCAATCAGTTGGGGGTCTGAACAATCAGAAAACCTTTCAAAGTTTTGATTGGTCGGGGTCTTTTAATTCACAGGAACTCTCAGACCCCCCACTAATCAAAACTTTCAAAATGGTCTTTTAATTGACAGGAACTCTCAAACCGCGACCAATACAAACTATTAAAATATATTTTTTTAAATTGACAGGAACACTTGGACCCTGACCAATCAAAACTTTAAAAGTGTCTGATCGAGTGGGTGTACGGACGCTGGGGCCCCCCCCGTGATCTCCTGTACGGTGCCCAAGCTCTGCCACTGCTCTCCCGTGCAGATGGCGCCCTCCATGAATCTCTATGAGAGAAGCGGAGATGCAGCGTTCGTCCATCCCCGCCTCTCCAATAGAGCTGTATGGAGGTGGCGTGTCATCGATTTCAGTGAGGTCGACGAAACGGGGATTTGCCAGGCATAGAACGTTAATGCCAGGTCCCTGTATGGGAGATTGCGGGGGACCTGCGGATAGGGGATAAGTGTCTATGGCTGCAGTACTTCTTTAAAGGGGTACTCCACTGGGAAAACATTTTTTAAATCAACCGGTGAGAGAAAGTTAAACAGATTTGTAAATTACTTCTATTAAAAAATCTTAATCCTTCCAGTACTTATCAGCAGCTCTTATGATCCACAGGAAGTTCTATTCTTTTTGAATTTCCTTTCTGGCTGACCACAGTGCTCTCTGCTGACACCTCTGTCCATTTTAGGAACTGTCCAGAGCAGGAGAGGTATTCTATGGGGATTTTCTCCTACTCTGGACAGTTCCTAAAATGGACAGAGGTGTCAGCAGAGAGCACTGTGGTCAGGCAGAAAGGAAATTCAAAAAGAATAGAACTTGGATCTGTGGATCATAACAGCAGCTAATAAGTACTGTAAGGATTAAGATTTTTTTATCAGCAGTAATTTACAAATCTGTTTAACTTCCTGCACCAGTTGATAAAAAAAAAAAAAAAAAAACATGTTTTCCGGTGGAGTACCCCTTTAAGTGACAGAAACACTAATCTCAACCAATCAAAACTTTCAATGTTTTTTTTTAAGGGACTAGAACACTCAGTCCCTGACCAATCAAAACTTTGAAAAGTCTTTTAAATGACAAGAACACTCAGACACCGACAAATCAAAACATTCAAAAGTTTTTTTTTAACCCTTTAAGGACTCAGGGTTTTTCCGTTTTTGCACTTTCGTTTTTTCCTCCTTACCTTTTAAAAATCATAACCCTTTCAACTTTCCACCTAAAACTCCATATTATGGCTTATTTATTGCATCACCAATTCTCCTTTGCAGTGACATTAATCATTTTACCCAAAAATGCACGGCGAAATGGAAAAAAAAATCATTGTGCGACAAAATCGAAGAAAAAATGCCATTTTGTAAATTTTGGGAGCTTCCGTTTCTACGCAGTGCATATTTCGGTAAAAATTACACCTTATCATTATTCTGTAGGTCCATACGGTTAAAATGATACCCTACTTATATGGGTTTGATTTTGTCGCACTTCTGGAAAAAATCATAACTACATGCAGGAAAATTTATACGTTTAAAAATGTCATCTTCTGACCCCTATAACTTTTTTATTTTTCCACGTACAGGGCGGTATGAGGACTAATTTTTTGCGCCGTGATCTGAAGTTTTTATCGGTATGATTTTTGTTTTGATCGGACTTTTTGATCACTTTTTATTCATTTTTTAATGGTATAAAAAGTGACCAAAATCCGCTTTTTTGGACTTTGGAATTTTTTTGCGCGTACGCCATTGACCGTGTGGTTTAATTAATTATATATTTTTATAGTTCGGACATTTACGCACGCGGCGATACCACATATGTTTATTTTTATTTTTTTAACACTGTTTTATTTTTTTTATGGGAAAAGGGGGGTGATTCAAACTTTTATTAGGGAAGGGGTTAAATGACCTTTATTAACACTTTTTTTTAACATTTTTTTTGCAGTGTTATAGGTCCCATAGGGACCTATAACACTGCACACACTGATCTTCTACACAGATCACAGGCGTGTATTAACACGCCTGTGATCAGTGTTATCGGCGCTTGACTGCTCCTGCCTGGATCTCAGGCACGGAGCAGTCATTCGCCGATCGGACACTGAGGAGGCAAGTAAGGGCCCTCCCGGTGTCCGGTCAGCTGTTCGGGACACCGCGATTTCACCGCGGCGGTCCCGAACAGCCGGACTGAGCAGCCGGGTCACTTTCGCTTTAGAAGCGGCGGTCAAAGCTAAAGGGTTAATACCACACATCGCCACGATCGTTGATGTGTGGTATTAGCCGCGGGTCCCGGCCGTTGATGAGCGCCGGGACCGACGCGATATGATGCGTCCTACGTCGTTAAGGGGTTAAATGACAAGAACACTCAGATCCCAACCAATCAAAACTTTAAAATGTTTTTTTTTTTAGGCGTCTAGAACACTCAGTCCCTGAGCAATCATTTTAAAATCTTATAAGTGACAATAACACTAAGACCCCGACCAAATAAAACTTTAAGGGTACGGTCCCACATAGCGCTAACAGAGCGTATATATTAGCTGCAGTTAGAATTGTATTCTCTAAACCCAATGTCCGTCTTTCCAACAAACAATATGAGACACATAATACGATAGAAAAGACAGTTCTGCGCTATTTTAGAGTAAAGTTCTCATCATAATCTGTACAAGTCACATATAGAGAAAGAACAGAACCCACCTCCTTGTTCATCTTGAACCACTGGTACATAACAACAGGATGTTCCGTGGGAACGCAGCACAATTTGATCATTTGTCCAGACCGAACCGCCATGGACTCTGGGTGTACGACAACTTTCACCCCTAGAAGAATAAAATAATAATGAAGATTTCTTAGATACAGCGTCATCACACAAGCTTCCGAATACATAGAGCACATTACTGGAGGCAGTACTGGCAGACCGGGCACTAGGCAACATACAGTATATCACATAAGTGAGCCCATCCCCCACATTATATACAGTATCTCCCATAAGTGAGCCCATCCCCCACATTATATACAGTACATCCCATAAGTGAGCCCATCCCCCACATTATATACAGTACATCCCATAAGTGACTCCACCCCTCACATTATATATACAGTACATCCCATAAGTGACTCCACCCCTCACATTATATATACAGTACATCCCATAAGTGAGCCCATCCCCCACATTATATACAGTATCTCCCATAAGTGAGTCCACCCCTCACATTATATATACAGTACATCCCATAAGTGAGTCCACCCCTCACATTATATATACAGTATCTCCCATAAGTGAGTCCACCCCTCACATTATATATATAGTATCTCCCATAAGTGAGCCCACCCCTCACATTATATATATAGTATCTCCCATAAGTGAGCCCACCCCTCACATTATATATATAGTATCTCCCATAAGTGAGTCCACCCCTCACATTATATACAGTATATCCCATAAGTGACTCCACCCCTCACATTATATATACAGTATCTCCCATAAGTGACTCCACCCCTCACATTATATATACAGTATCTCCCATAAGTGAGTCCACCCCTCACATTATATATACAGTATCTCCCATAAGTGAGTCCACCCCTCACATTATATATATAGTATCTCCCATAAGTGAGCCCACCCCTCACATTATATATATAGTATCTCCCATAAGTGAGCCCACCCCTCACATTATATATACAGTACATCTCATAAGTGAGTCCATCCCCCACATTATATATACAGTACATCTCATAAGTGAGTCCATCCCCCACATTATATATACAGTACATCTCATAAGTGAGTCCATCCCCCACATTATATATACAGTACATCCCATAAGTGAGTCCATCCCTCACATTATATACAGTATATCCCATAAGTGACTCCACCCCTCACATTATATATACAGTATCTCCCATAAGTGAGTCCACCCCTCACATTATATACAGTATCTCCCATAAGTGAGTCCACCCCTCACATTATATACAGTATCTACCATAAGTGACTCCACCCCTCACATTACATATACAGTATCTCCCATAAGTGAGTCCACCCCTCACATTATATATACAGTATCTCCCATAAGTGAGTCCACCCCTCACATTATATATACAGTATCTCCCATAAGTGAGTCCACCCCTCACATTATATACAGTATATCCCATAAGTGACTCCACCCCTCACATTATATATACAGTATCTCCCATAAGTGAGTCCACCCCTCACATTACATATACAGTATATCCCATAAGTGACTCCACTCCTCACATTATATAAACAGTATCTCCCATAAGTGAGTCCACCCCTCACATTATATACAGTATATCCCATAAGTGACTCCACCCCTCACATTATATATACAGTATCTCCCATAAGTGAGTCCACCCCTCACATTACATATACAGTATATCCCATAAGTGACTCCACTCCTCACATTATATATACAGTATCTCCCATAAGTGAGTCCACCCCTCACATTATATATACAGTATATCCCATAAGTGAGTCCACCCCTCACATTATATATACAGTATCTCCCATAAGTAAGTCCACCCCTCACATTATATATAGTATCTCCCATAAGTGAGTCCACCCCTCACATTATATATACAGTATCTCCCATAAGTGAGTCCACCCCTCACATTATATATAGTATCTCCCATAAGTGAGTCCACCCCTCACATTATATATACAGTATCTCCCATAAGTGAGTCCACCCCTCACATTATATATACAGTATCTCCCATAAGTGAGTCCACCCCTCACATTATATATACAGTATCTCCCATAAGTGAGTCCACCCCTCACATTATATATAGTATCTCCCATAAGTGAGTCCACCCCTCACATTATATATACAGTATCTCCCATAAGTGACTCCACCCCTCACATTATATATACAGTATCTCCCATAAGTGAGTCCACCCCTCACATTATATATACAGTATATCCCATAAGTGAGTCCACTCCTCACATTATATATATAGTATCTCCCATAAGTGAGTCCACCCCTCACATTATATATAGTATCTCCCATAAGTGAGTCCACCCCTCACATTATATATACAGTATCTCCCATAAGTGAGTCCACCCCTCACATTATATATACAGTATCTCTTATAAGTGACTCCACCCCTCACATTATATATACAGTATCTCCCATAAGTGAGTCCACCCCTCACATTATATATACAGTATCTCCCATAAGTGAGTCCACCCCACACATTATATACAGTATATCCCATAAGTGAGTCCACCCCTCACATTATATATACAGTATCTCCCATAAGTGAGTCCACCCCTCACATTATATATACAGTATCTCCCATAAGTGACTCCACCCCTCACATTATATATACAGTATCTCCCATAAGTGAGTCCACCCCTCACATTATATATACAGTATCTCCCATAAGTGAGTCCACCCCTCACATTATATATAGTATCTCCCATAAGTGAGTCCACCCCTCACATTATATATACAGTATCTCCCATAAGTGACTTCACCCCTCACATTATATATACAGTATCTCCCATAAGTGAGTCCACCCCTCACATTATATATACAGTATCTCCCATAGGTGAGTCCACTCCTCACATTATATATACAGTATCTCCCATAATTGAGTCCACCCCTCATATTATATATACAGTATCTCCCATAAGTGAGTCCACCCCTCACATTATATATACAGTATCTCCCATAAGTGACTCCACCCCTCACATTATATATACAGTATCTCCCATAAGTGAGTCCACCCCTCACATTATATATACAGTATCTCCCATAAGTGACTCCACACCTCACATTATATATACAGTATCTCCCATAAGTGACTCCACCCCTCACATTATATATACAGTATATCCCATAAGTGAGTCCACCCCTCACATTATATACAGTATCTCCCATAAGTGAGTCCACCTCTCACATTATATATACAGTATATCCCATAAGTGAGTCCACCCCTCACATTATATATACAGTATCTCCCATAAGTGAGTCCACCCCTCACATTATATATATACAGTATCTCCCATAAGTGAGTCCATCCCTCACATTATATATACAGTATCTCCCATAAGTGACTCCACCTCTCACATTATATATACAGTATCTCCCATAAGTGAGTCCACCCCTCACATTATATATACAGTATATCCCATAAGTGAGTCCACCCCTCACATTATATACAGTATATCCCATAAGTGAGTCCACCTCTCACATTATATATACAGTATATCCCATAAGTGAGTCCACCCCTCACATTATATATACATTATATCCCATAGGTGACTCCACCCCTCACATTATATATACAGTATCTCCCATAAGTGAGTCCACCCCTCACATTATATATACAGTATATCCCATAAGTGAGTCCACTCCTCACATTATATACAGTATCTCCCATAAGTGAGTCCACCCCTCACATTACATATACAGTATATCCCATAAGTGACTCCACCCCTCACATTATATATACAGTATATCCCATAAGTGAGTCCACCCCTCACATTATATATACAGTATCTCCCATAAGTGAGTCCACCTCTCACATTATATATACAGTATATCCCATAAGTGAGTCCACCCCTCACATTATATATACATTATATCCCATAAGTGACTCCACCCCTCACATTATATATACAGTATCTCCCATAAGTGAGTCCACCCCTCACATTATATATACAGTATATCCCATAAGTGAGTCCACTCCTCACATTATATACAGTATCTCCCATAAGTGAGTCCACCCCTCACATTATATACAGTATATCCCATAAGTGACTCCACCCCTCACATTATATATACAGTATCTCCCATAAGTGAGTCCACCTCTCACATTATATATACAGTATATCCCATAAGTGACTCCACCCCTCACATTATATATACAGTATCTCCCATAAGTGAGTCCACCCCTCACATTATATATACAGTATCTCCCATAAGTGAGTCCACCCCTCACATTACATATACAGTATATCCCATAAGTGAGTCCACCTCTCACATTATATATACAGTATATCCCATAAGTGACTCCACCCCTCACATTATATATACAGTATCTCCCATAAGTGAGTCCACCCCTCACATTATATATACAGTATCTCCCATAAGTGAGTCCACCCCTCACATTATATACAGTATCTCCCATAAGTGACTCCACCCCTCACATTATATATACAGTATCTCCCATAAGTGAGTCCACCCCTCACATTATATATACAGTATCTCCCATAAGTGAGTCCACCCCTCACATTATATATACAGTATATCCCATAAGTGAGTCCACCCCTCACATTATATATACAGTATATCCCATAAGTGACTCCACCCCTCACATTATATATACAGTATCTCCCATAAGTGACTCCACCCCTCACATTACATATACAGTATATCCCATAAGTGAGTCCACCCCTCACATTATATACAGTATCTCCCATAAGTGAGTCCACCCCTCACATTATATATACAGTATCTCCCATAAGTGAGTCCACCCCTCACATTATATATACAGTATCTCCCATAAGTGAGTCCACCCCTCACATTACATATACAGTATCTCCCATAAGTGAGTCCACCCCTCACATTATATATACAGTATCTCCCATAAGTGAGTCCACCCCTCACATTATATATACAGTATATCCCATAAGTGAGTCCACCCCTCACATTATATATACAGTATATCCCATAAGTGACTCCACCCCTCACATTATATATACAGTATCTCCCATAAGTGACTCCACCCCTCACATTACATATACAGTATATCCCATAAGTGAGTCCACCCCTCACATTATATATACAGTATCTCCCATAAGTGAGTCCACCCCTCACATTATATATACAGTATCTCCCATAAGTGACTCCACCCCTCACATTATATATAAAGTATCTCCCATAAGTGAGTCCACCCCTCACATTATATATAGTATCTCCCATAAGTGAGTCCAACCCTCACATTATATATACAGTATCTCCCATAAGTGACTCCACCCCTCACATTATATATACAGTATATCACATAAGTGAGTCCACCCCTCACATTATACACAGTATATCCCATAAGTGAGTCCACCCCTCACATTATATATACAGTATCTCCCATAAGTGAGCCCACCCCTCACATTATATACAGTATCTCCCATAAGTGAGTCCACCCCTCACATTATATACAGTATCTCCCATAAGTGAGTCCACCCCTCACATTATATACACAGTATCTCCCATAAGTGAGTCCACCCCTCACATTATATATACAGTATATCCCATAAGTGACTCCACCCCTCACATTATATATAAAGTATCTCCCATAAGTGAGTCCACCCCTCACATTATATATAGTATCTCCCATAAGTGAGTCCAACCCTCACATTATATATACAGTATCTCCCATAAGTGACTCCACCCCTCACATTATATACACAGTATCTCCCATAAGTGAGCCCACCCCTCACATTATATACAGTATCTCCCATAAGTGAGTCCACCCCTCACATTATATACAGTATCTCCCATAAGTGAGTCCACCCCTCACATTATATACACAGTATCTCCCATAAGTGAGTCCACCCCTCACATTATATATACAGTATATCCCATAAGTGAGTCCACCCCTCACATTATATATACAGTATCTCCCATAAGTGACTCCACCCCTCACATTATATATACAGTATCTTCCATAAGTGAGTCCACCCCTCACATTATATATACAGTATCTCCCATAAGTGAGTCCACCCCTCACATTATATATACAGTATCTCCCATAAGTGAGTCCACCCCTCACATTATATATACAGTATCTCCCATAAGTGAGTCCACCCCTCACATTATATACACAGTATCTCCCATAAGTGAGTCCACCCCTCACATTATATATACAGTATATCCCATAAGTGAGTCCACCCCTCACATTATATATACAGTATCTCCCATAAGTGACTCCACCCCTCACATTATATATACAGTATCTTCCATAAGTGAGTCCACCCCTCACATTATATATACAGTATCTTCCATAAGTGAGTCCACCCCTCACATTATATATACAGTATCTCCCATAAGTGACTCCACACCTCACATTATATATACAGTATCTCCCATAAGTGAGTCCACCCCTCACATTATATATATATACAGTATATCCCATAAGTGAGTCCACCCCTCACATTATATATAGTATCTCCCATAAGTGAGTCCACCCCTCACATTATATACAGTATCTCCCATAAGTGAGTCCACCCCTCACATTATATACAGTATCTCCCATAAGTGAGTCCACCCCTCACATTATATACAGTATCTCCCATAAGTGACTCCACCCCTCACATTATATATACAGTATCTCCCATAAGTGAGTCCACACCTCACATTATATATACAGTATCTCCCATAAGTGACTCCACCCCTCACATTATATATACAGTATCTTCCATAAGTGAGTCCACCCCTCACATTATATATACAGTATCTCCCATAAGTGAGTCCACCCCTCACATTATATATACAGTATCTCCCATAAGTGAGTCCACCCCTCACATTATATATACAGTATCTCCCATAAGTGAGTCCACCCCTCACATTATATACACAGTATCTCCCATAAGTGAGTCCACCCCTCACATTATATATACAGTATATCCCATAAGTGAGTCCACCCCTCACATTATATATACAGTATCTCCCATAAGTGACTCCACCCCTCACATTATATATACAGTATCTTCCATAAGTGAGTCCACCCCTCACATTATATATACAGTATCTTCCATAAGTGAGTCCACCCCTCACATTATATATACAGTATCTCCCATAAGTGAGTCCACCCCTCACATTATATATACAGTATCTCCCATAAGTGACTCCACACCTCACATTATATATACAGTATCTCCCATAAGTGAGTCCACCCCTCACATTATATATAGTATCTCCCATAAGTGAGTCCACCCCTCACATTATATACAGTATCTCCCATAAGTGAGTCCACCCCTCACATTATATACAGTATCTCCCATAAGTGAGTCCACCCCTCACATTATATACAGTATCTCCCATAAGTGACTCCACCCCTCACATTATATATACAGTATCTCCCATAAGTGAGTCCACCCCTCACATTATATACAGTATCTCCCATAAGTGAGTCCACCCCTCACATTATATACACAGTATCTCCCATAAGTGAGTCCACCCCTCACATTATATATACAGTATATCCCATAAGTGAGTCCACCCCTCACATTATATATACAGTATCTCCCATAAGTGAGTCCACCCCTCACATTATATATACAGTATCTCCCATAAGTGACTCCACCCCTCACATTATATATACAGTATCTCCCATAAGTGACTCCACACCTCACATTATATATACAGTATCTCCCATAAGTGACTCCACCCCTCACATTATATATACAGTATCTCCCATAAGTGAGTCCACCCCTCACATTATATATACAGTATCTCCCATAAGTGACTCCACACCTCACATTATATATACAGTATCTCCCATAAGTGAGTCCACCCCTCACATTATATATAGTATCTCCCATAAGTGAGTCCACCCCTCACATTATATACAGTATCTCCCATAAGTGAGTCCACCCCTCACATTATATACAGTATCTCCCATAAGTGAGTCCACCCCTCACATTATATACAGTATCTCCCATAAGTGACTCCACCCCTCACATTATATATACAGTATCTCCCATAAGTGAGTCCACCCCTCACATTATATACAGTATCTCCCATAAGTGAGTCCACCCCTCACATTATATACACAGTATCTCCCATAAGTGAGTCCACCCCTCACATTATATATACAGTATATCCCATAAGTGAGTCCACCCCTCACATTATATATACAGTATCTCCCATAAGTGAGTCCACCCCTCACATTATATATACAGTATCTCCCATAAGAGAGTCCACCCCTCACATTATATATACAGTATCTCCCATAAGTGAGTCCACCCCTCACATTATATATACAGTATCTCCCATAAGTGAGTCCACCCCTCACATTATATATACAGTATCTCCCATAAGTGACTCCACACCTCACATTATATATACAGTATCTCCCATAAGTGACTCCACCCCTCACATTATATATACAGTATCTCCCATAAGTGAGTCCACCCCTCACATTATATATACAGTATCTCCCATAAGTGAGTCCACCCCTCACATTATATATACAGTATCTCCCATAAGTGACTCCACACCTCACATTATATATACAGTATCTCCCATAAGTGACTCCACCCCTCACATTATATACAGTATCTCCCATAAGTGAGTCCACCCCTCACATTATATACAGTATCTCCCATAAGTGAGTCCACCCCTCACATTATATACAGTATCTCCCATAAGTGAGTCCACCCCTCACATTACATATACAGTATATGCCATAAGTGAGTCCACCCCTCACATTATATACAGTATCTCCCATAAGTGAGTCCACCCCTCACAGTATATACAGTATATGCCATAAGTGAGTCCACCCCTCACATTATATACAGTATCTCCCATAAGTGAGTCCACCCCTCACATTATATATACAGTATATCCCATAAGTGAGTCCACCCCTCACATTATATATACAGTATCTCCCATAAGTGAGTCCACCCCTCACATTATATATACAGTATAACCCATAAGTGAGTCCACCCCTCACATTATATATACAGTATCTCCCATAAGTGAGTCCACTCCTCACATTATATACAGTATCTCCCATAAGTGAGTCCACCCCTCACATTATATATACAGTATCTCCCATAAGTGAGTCCACCCCTCACATTATATACAGTATCTCCCATAAGTGAGTCCACCCCTCACATTATATATACAGTATCTCCCATAAGTGAGTCCACCCCTCACATTATATACAGTATCTCCCATAAGTGACTCCACCCCTCACATTATATATACAGTATCTCCCATAAGTGAGTCCACCCCTCACATTATATATACAGTATCTCCCATAAGTGAGTCCACCCCTCACATTATATATACAGTATATCCCATAAGTGACTCCACCCCTCACATTATATATACTGTATCTCCCATAAGTGAGTCCACCCCTCACATTATATATACTGTATCTCCCATAAGTGAGTCCACCCCTCACATTATATACAGTATCTCCCATAAGTGAGTCCACCCCTCACATTATATATACAGTATCTCCCATAAGTGAGTCCACCCCTTACATTATATACAGTATCTCCCATAAGTGAGTCCACCCCTCACATTATATATACAGTATCTCCCATAAGTGAGTCCACCCCTTACATTATATACAGTATCTCCCATAAGTGAGTCCACCCCTCACATTATATATACAGTATCTCCCATAAGTGAGTCCACCCCTCACTTTATATACAGGATATCCCATAAGTGAGTCCACCCCTCACATTATATATACAATATCTCCCATAAGTGAGTCCACCCCTCACATTATATACAGTACATCCCATAAGTGAGTCAACCCCTCACATTATATACAGTATCTCCCATAAGTGAGTCCACCCCTCACATTATATACAGTATTTCCCATAAGTGAGAGAGAGCCAGCACCTGAAGGGTTAATTTATGAGGCAGAGCCTCACTGCAGGGAGGTTGGAGAACAGAGCTTCTGGCCTGACCGAGGTGGCTCCCGCAATGTCAGGACCGTGGGCGCCAAGGACCAGGAGGTGATGTCAGCTCCAGACTGCAATCCAGGCTGTGGCCTCACTACCTGGAGCTAGGTCACAGGATGTTAGCTGCAAGTCTATGAAGAATGAATTTTTTTGCAATTTTGGGCTCCCTGGCAGTTTTTGAGAAATGGTGCATGTTGTTTTTACGGGAAAATCTTGGCGCTTTCCTCCCAAAGAAGTCAGATGGTGCTGGCCAATCACTGCTCTGAGCGGCAAATATGAATCATTGATGTGAAGATCTATTCACATCACTGGCCGTCCGGAGTACAGAGCAGAGATGCGGAGCGATGCAGTGCCGCCTGCATCTCAGGAATATAAGTGCTGATCCTAACGGGTCTTAAGAAAGAGTGAGAACCGGAGAGATCTGTCCCTTACTGCATGTACTACTGCTCCCAACATGGAGAAAAACATAATGTTGTGACATATAGTTTAAAAAACATATTACACAGTACACTGATTTTACATTAAATTAATAAAAGGCTTTATATATATTATTAAATCGTTAATTTCTAACGATAATTTGTTTTCCCTTAGTCCTAACAGTAGCACAGATGGGGTATTCCACCCCCCACGAACTGGTTAGGACAGATGGAAGTTTTATTGAACCTAATTAAACAATCAGTGAAGACACACCCACAACACCCTGTATAAGTAAGAGGGTCACCCTCTGTCCCATTGTGTAGTAACAAGAAGAACTAAAAGCAAAGAATAGAAAAAAATTACCTAATTAGGGAGGGAAAGTTGTGCTATTGTTAGGACTAAGCGAAAACAAATTATCGTTAGAAATTAACGATTCCCTTACGTACTAACCAGTAGCACAGATGGGGAAATGGCAAGCAGAAACCCTATGAGGGAGGGCTCTCATGCCTGACGGCAGATAATACTGTCCGTCCAAAAGAGGAGAAATCGGCCAATCTACTGTCAAGTCTGTAGTGGGTGATAAATGTGGAGAGCTTTGCATATATGTTCCAAGGGAACAAGACTCCTTTCCGCAAAGGAGGTAGATACAGACCTGGTGGAATGAGCTTTTACAAACTCAGGAGGCTCCTTACCTTGGGATACCATGGAAATACGAATGGCATCTTTTACCCATCTACTGATGGAGGGCTTTGAAGCTTTAAGACCTCTCTTGGGTCCTGAAAAGAGAATTAGCAGATTTTCATCCTTCCTAAACTCCAAAGATCTTCTTATATAGATCTGGAGGCATCTCGAAATATCTAGGCAATGAAGAGCCCTATCTTCATTGGAGGATGGAGGAGGAGAAAATACTGGCAGGGATATAACTTGATTAATATTTTGGAATGATGGAACTTTAGGTATAAAGGATGGCATAAATCTGAGTAACACTCGATCTGGCAAAAATTTAGTATATGGTTCAAGTGCCGAGAGCGCTTGAAGTTCCCCAATCCTCTTGGCTGATGTGATTGCCAGTAAAAAAAGTTATTTTAATGGTAACAAATTTCATGTCCACCTCCTCCAAGGGCTCAAAGGGGGGAGATGCCAACCCCTTGAGCACCACCGATAAGTCCCATGCTGGGACAGGTTGTATAATTGTAGGTTTTAACCTTGAGGATCCCCTCAAGAATGTTTTGACTAGTGGGTCTTGAGACAATGGTTTATTGAGAAAGGCAGAGATGGCTGATACCTGAACTCTGAGTGTGGAAGGAGATAGATTCTTGTCTAATCCCTCCTGGAGAAAGTTGAGGATTGTGGCAACAGCTGGATTCTGTCCAGGAAGTTGTTTCTTGGAGCACCAAGACTGAAAAGTTGTCCAAATTCTTTTATAGGCTCTGTTAGTGAACTCCGCTCTGGAATGCGAGAGGGTATTCAAGGCCGCACTAGAAAGCCCTTCTAGATGTGGAAGGGACTGGTCAACCTCCAGGCTGTCAGGTTGAACATTTGAAGATTTGAGCAGCTGTGAGTGTCCCCCAACACTAGTGCTTGCTCTGGGGGAAGCCTCCAGAATTGTCCCCGACTCATTTGCAAGAGTTGGGTAAACCAAGCTCTCTTGGGCCAAAATGGAATTATGGCTATGACAGAGGCTTGGTACTGCCTGATTTTCATCAATACCCTTGGGATCAAGGAAATTGGAGGGAAGATGTAGGTCAGCCTGAACCTCCATGGGATTGAGAGAGCATCGATTGCTACTGGGTTGTCTTCCCTGTACAGGGAGCAAAATCTCACCACTTTGGTGTTGAACCTTGTTGCCATAAGATCTATTTCCGGCATACCCCACCTGAGTGTTATTTGTTTGAATATTTCTGGATGGAGAGACCATTCTCCAGTTGAAAGTCCTCTGCTCAGGCGGTCGGCGATCACATTGAGAGATCCCCGAATGTAAACTGCCGACAGATGGGTTAGGTTCCTCTCTGCCCAATCCAAGATCAGACCCACCTCTCTGAGGAGGCTTTGTGATCGAGTGCCTCCCTGCTTGTTGATGTACAATACAGCCGTTATGCTGTCGGATTGGATCTTTACTGCTTTCCCTTGAAGAAGAGAAACAAAATGGAGGAGTGCTAATCTGATGGCTCGAATCTCGAGGAGATTGGAGGTTAACCCTCTCTCCTGTGGAGACCAAGATCCCCGCACTGTCAGATCCAAGAGATGCGCTCCCCAACCTACAAGGGACGCGTCGGTGGTAAGTATGATCCAAGAGGGTTGGATCATTGACTTGCCGTCCTTGAGGTGAGACCACCATCTGAGAGAGGATCGGACTCTATAAGACAGGGAGTGGCACTTGTTTAGGCCCGAGGGCCTGAGATTCCATGTGGCGAGCACCTCTGATTGAAGAGGGCGTAGATGCCAAAGAGCCCAAGGAACCGCATCCACGGTAGCGAACATAAGTCCCAACATCTGCATGAGAGTACGAATGGATACTCTCCGGGGTACAGAGAGAAAAAGGGCCGATTCTTGAACCCAAGATTTCCTCTCGGGAGAGAGGTAAAGTGTCATGGAGATTGAGTCGACTATGAAGCCGAGGAACCTCACTGAGGTCGTTGGGAGGAAATTGGATTTGGCCCAATTGACTATCCACCCTAACTGGTGAAGGAAGGATACTGCTAGTTGCAGATGTTGGGACAGGATCGCAGAAGAAGGAGCTCTGAGGAGCCAATCGTCTAGGTAGGGAACAATGCTGAGCCCCTGGAGCCTTAGAGCGGCAACTACCACTACCACCACTTTGGTAAATGTGTGTGGGGCCGAAGAAATTCCAAACGGGAGGGCTACAAACTGGAGGTGTTTTAGAACTCCCCCTACCTGAACTGCGATCCTTAGATACTTTCTGGATACCGGATGAATAGGAATATGAAGGTAAGCATCCTTTAGATCCAGAGTAGCCAGGTAATCCCCTGGCGAGATGAGGTTGACCACAGATTGAATAGTTTCCATACAAAAGCATTTGTGCTTTACGTACTGATTGAGATATCTCAGATCTATAATCATCCGCCAGTCTCCTGTTACCTTCGGAACTAGGAAGACTGGAGAATAAATTCCTGACCCCCGCTCTGCAAGAGGGACTTCCTCTAAGGCATTCTTCTGGATGTATTCCAGAATGTAAGTTTCTAGCGCCCCCTGTTTGATTGGTGAAAGAACTCTTGTTTCCACATAATTGGATGGGGGAATTGATTCGAGGTCTATCGAATAACCATCCGAGATTAATCTCAGGTCTTGAATGTGGAGGGACCAGGCGCTTAAAAAATGGTGAAGACGACCACCAACTGGAATCTGGGGGGCAGGATGGGAAACTGGAAAGGTCACCTCGGCAAGGAACCCAGAGCTTCGTAGAAGCCCGCAGTCAGAGCTTTCTGTTGTCTTTGGGGCCACGGGAGCGTTTTCCGCCCCGGCGTTGATTACCCCAGTCTCTCTGAGGCTTAGGCTGGGGGGCTGATCCGCCCCCAGAACGCCGCCCCCGTCCACGAAAGGAGGAATAAGGAAGGGACTTGCCTTTCTTGTCAGAAAGTCCCTCCATAATGCGCTCCAACTCAGCTCCGAAAAGAATGCCGGGTTCGTAAGGCATAGCACATAAGGTGTTCTTGGAAGAGTTGTCGACCTTGTCGAGGTTTTAACCACAGAGGACGTCGTCCAGTGGATGCCAGGGCCATAGACTTGGAGGCCAACTTAAGATGCTGGGTGGAAGCATTGCACAAAAAATCAACGGCCAGATTGGTCGTCTTGAAGGATGAAAGAATTTCATCCCTAGGAACCCCCTGGTCCAAATGCGACTGGATGTTAGAAAGGCGGGTCTTTAAAAAGTTTGCTACCTCTGAGCAAGCTATCGCCACTGATGCAGACGCAGAAGCAGTGGAGTAGGAGCGCCTCATGGCACAGTCAGCCTTTCGATCCATTGGATCCTGCAAGGAAGACCCATCCTCAGCAGGGACTACTGTCCTCTTGGACAGTTTGGCAACTGCCATATCAACCTTAGGGACCGGGCCCCAGGAGGAAAGCTGAGATTCCTGTATAGGAAACATGGTCTTAAATCTTTTGGTTAAGACCGGACCCTTTTCTGTTTTTTTCCATACCGTTCTAAGTATGGACAGAAGGGTATCATCCGCTTTAAAGACCCTAGGTCCCTTAGAGGCGGAGGTAGAGGCTTCCCCGGGATCAACATCCTGGTCCCCCGACCGGATGGATCTCAGAAGACGCTGGGTCTTTTCCAGCGGAAAGAAATAGGAGGCAGCGACCTCCTCATCCGAAGAGGAGGACTTGGAATCTTCTCTCTCTTGATCCACAGACGTCTCCATTCTGGGAGGTGAAGAAGGTCTGGCGCGTTTCTGAGAGACAATGCGTTTCAGCTCCTCAATAGAGGCTTGCATGGCCAACATGTTAGAGGAGACCCACACATACATATCTTGGACTGTAGGCTCAGTCTGGTGGGAAGGTAGAGACTTAGCCCTACAAGGAGGGCACCTGGAAAATTCATAATTATCCTCAAGGGGAATATTGCAGTCATGGCAAGAAAGGTGCTTGCGCTTGGCGGATCTTTTTGCCAAGCCTTCACGATCCCCTGAGCCCTCGGTCGACATATCTAGATAAATATGAGAGGAGGATTAGATAATGTAGCGGCAAGAAAAAAATTGCGGCTAGCTAAAATATAATTTAAAATACCCAAAGTTCTCAGCAAGAGACCAAGTAAGTGATAGAGATAGGGAAACAGTAGTATCCGCAAGGATGCACTACTAAACTCAAAAAGACAGGACTGTGGAAGTACCAACAGCTCTGCGCTCTAGGAGGCTGAATGACAGCCTAGAGGGAGTTTAAATATCCCCCTAGCTGGCGCCAAAACAAGACTCCGCCCACAAGGCGGAGTTACAGGAGAGATAAAGAAATTTTGCTTAAAACAGGAAAAAAAGGAACCCTAAGTTAGAGGGTTATAGAAAGAGGCTCCCCGCTCGAGAAAAGAGAGGCTCCCCGGGGAGAGAAGAGAGAAACAGGAAGTGACGTCAGACGCCGCTGACGCACTTCCGGCCGGGGCCGCGGTTGGAGTCGCAGCTGCGGGAGTACAGAAGCAGATGGGCGCAAAACATGCCCAACTTTGCAAGTAAGAAAGAACCCCCCCCCCCCCCCCCTACTCATATAACAGGAGTAAGGGGGTCACCATCTGTCCCACTGTCCGGGAGGACAGAAAATAACACAATGGGACAGAGGGTGACCCTCTTACTTATACAGGGTGTTTTGGGTGTGTCTTCACTGATTGTTTAATTAGGTTCAATAAAACTTCCATCTGTCCTAACCAGTTCGCGGGGGGTGGAATACCCCATCTGTGCTACTGGTTAGGACGTAAGGGAATACATTATTAATAAAAAAGTAAACTAAAAAATAGAAGTATAAATTTTAATTTAAAAATAACATGGGCCCCTTAGCCATTTTTAATATTGTCGGGTGCATTTTTCAGTCCCTGCCCGCTCACATAAATAGTTCCCTGCTGAAAAAAATTAAAATATTTAAATATATATATATATATATATATATACATACCGGTATATATTGTTTTACAAAATATAAAATTAGTTCCCTACAATTTTTCCAATCCCAACTGTATCTTTTATTTTAGTTATTTTTCTGGTTAATTCGTAAAAAAAAAAAAAAAAAAAAAAACACCCACATGGAAACTGGCAAAGGGGCATAAAAATGCAATTTCCACACAAAGGTAAAAACGCACTGGCAGTGGCAGTTTTTCTGGTGTTTTTTTCAGGTATAAAAAAAACCAAGAGGAAACCTAGCATTCGGTTCTAGATTATTAAAGGGTTAAAGGGGTTGTTTGCTTTTTACTTCCTTTTTTGACTGAGAGCACATGGTAAGTGAGCTTTTACACCTTGTTCATACTGGTTTGGTGCTGTGCAGCAACCATTGCTGCCGCGGCATCAAGTCTCTGGGGAGGCGCGTCCCTGGGACTGGTTTGAGTGGCATTGGGGCTGCTCTGCCAGTGGGTCGTTCCCCCTGTTGTCACTGCGGTGGTTGTCGCCGCTCAGTGCTGTGCCATTTTATGCTAGGGACGTTTGGGACCTGCTACTCACAGGAGGCCGTGACGTGGCTAGCGGGCTTGCACTTCATGATCATAAAGTACACTAATGACCTGTTAGTTTAATAAATGTTGCTGAAAAGCATTAGATCATTGTGCGTGTTGTAAATGTGCGACCGTGTCTGTTTTCTCTATTTGAATTCACATTGCTTTTTACAATCCCTTCCCTAAACTGATCACAGGTTGTCCCTCTACTGGGATCCTTGGCGATCATCTGTAATCTATGAAGAATTCAGTGTTCAATTTCTCTACAGCACCACCACAGGGGAAATGAAGCATTACGCATATTTGATTTAAATAAGTGTGCTGTTCATGTAATGGATGGATGTGCTGGGTCTTCCAGAAGATGAAAAAGAGACACTCAGTATAGAAAACAATGGTCCTGAAATGGAATCGGTTACTATTAACTCATAATTCCCCTACAATTATTCCCTTTGAATTCTGATGTTGCCTTAAGCAAGATGCATCCCAAGGACACTGATCAAATTGTGTTCTGTATAGATAAAGGGGGGCTCTCTGTATCATTTCCTCGAAAGGATCAAAGGAACCCCAGTCTAACATTGCCTATATGCACTAAAAAGTGATGCATTTTATTACATTATTTACAATGCACTTATTTACCTGGCAAAAATAGGGGCCCTGATGGGAATTCCCTAACCCCTTCCCCCCTGCACTGCTATTTATAAAGGTGTACTCTGCTGCTAGAAATCGTATCCCCTAACCTTTGGATAGGGGATAAGATGTCTGACCGTGGGTGTCCTGCTGCTGGGGCCTCCTGCAATCTCCTGCAGCACTTAGAACGTCAAGTTCAAGGGGCAATGATCGTGACTTAACAGCTACGCCCGCCCCATGTGACGTCACGCCATGCCCCCCATTCATGTCACATGAGTGGAGGGGGCGTGATGTCACGAGGGGGTGTGGCCGTAACATCACGATAACGGCCTACGGCTCCGAGCGTTCTGAACAAAATGTTCATAAGACTGGAGCACCGGAGTACCCCTTTGATATACTGAATTTGTATATTATTGAAAGAACCACAGAGACAATAAAATATAAGAAAATTGGGTTTCATCCTCTCACCTGGGGGACTTAGGATCTGGATAGCATTCGATTGGCCAAGGCTTTGTAAAAAATCTGCCAATTCCTTTGTTGTACATCCCTGATCGCCCATCAGCCTCAGCAGACTGCGGGCAGGACTTCCTTCTGGCTCCATGACTTTAAGGGAACACTGATGAACTTCCATGGAACTGTGGACAAAATGTATATAATGAATTCAGTATTTATGATGTTGGGTGATCCTATTTTCATAGGTCAACCACAGCTACAGAATATCATAGGATAAGAAAAAACAAATGTCAGTCAAGTTTAAGCCTTCTCAAGTTTAATGGATGGGGCCAAAAATTCAACTATAGCCCTCAGTGAGCAAAAACATTATCCCATCCCTAAATATTACAAATAAATCACAAAATATATATGCATTTTTAATCCTATTTACACAACCTAAACTTTTATTTACTTTAGCAGCTGCTACTTGGCATTAAGATTTTGTGTTTGTTTGCTTTGTTATGAGCAAAAACGTTTTATATAGTGTAGATAATAACATTATAGGTATAAATATGTAATATACCTTGGTTAAAGAATGTGAATGTGTCTCTGTGAGGAGTCCAACTACAGGAAGTGGGGGCGGACAAGGAGAGCTCTGTACACTGTGAAGAAGCAGAGCTCTGTACACTGAGGACAAGCAGGGCTCTGTACACTGTGAAGAAGCAGAGCTCTGTACACTGAGGACAAGCAGGGCTCTGTACAGTGTGAAGGAGCAGAGCTCTGTACACCGAGGACAAGCAGGGCTCTGTACACCGAGGACAAGCAGGGCTCTGTACACTGAGGACAAGCAGGGCTCTGTACACTGAGGACAAGCCAGGCTCTGTACACCGAGGACAAGCCAGGCTCTGTACACCGAGGACAAGCAGGGCTCTGTACACTGTGAAAAAGCAGGGCTCTGTACACCGAGGACAAGCAGGGCTCTGTACACTGAGGACAGTGTACACTGTGAAGAAGCAGGGCTCTGTACACTGAGGACAGGCAGGGCTCTGTACACTGAGGACAGGCAGGGCTCTGTACACTGAGGACAAGCAGGGCTCTGTGCACTGAGGACAAGCAGGGCTCTGTACACCGAGGACAAGCAGGGCTCTGTATACTGTGGTCAAGCAGGGCTCTGTATACTGTGGACAAGCAGGGCTCTGTACACTGAGGACAAGCAGGGCTCTGTATACTGAGGGCAAGCAGGGCTCTGTACACCGAGGACAAGCAGGGCTCTGTACACCGAGGACAAGCAGGGCTCTGTACACCGAGGACAAGCAGGGCTCTGTACACTGTGAAAAAGCAGGGCTCTGTACACTGTGAAGAAGCAGGGCTCTGCACACTGAGGACAGGCAGGGCTCTGTACACTGAGGACAAGCAGGGCTCTGTATACTGTGGGCAAGCAGGGCTCTCTACACTGAGGACAAGCAGGGCTCTGTATACTGAGGACAAGCAGGGCTCTGTACACTGAGGACAAGCAGGGCTCTGTACACTGAGGACAAGCAGGGCTCTGTACACTGAGGACAAGCAGGGCTCTGTACATTGTGAAGAAGCAGGGCTCTGTACACTGAGGACAGGCAGGGCTCTGTACACTGAGGTCAAGCAGGGCTCTGTACACTGAGGACAAGCAGGGCTCTGTGCACTGAGGACAAGCAGGGCTCTGTACACTGAGGACAAGCAGGGCTCTGTACACTGAGGACAAGCAGGGCTCTGTACACTGAGGACAAGCAGGGCTCTGTACACTGAGGACAAGCAGGGCTCTGTACATTGTGAAGAAGCAGGGCTCTGTACACTGAGGTCAAGCAGGGCTCTGTACACTGAGGACAAGCAGGGCTCTGTGCACTGAGGACAAGCAGGGCTCTGTGCACTGAGGACAAGCAGGGCTCTGTGCACTGAGGACAAGCAGGGCTCTGTATACTGTGGACAAGCAGGGCTCTGTACACTGAGGACAAGCAGGGCTCTGTATACTGAGGACAAGCAGGGCTGTGTTCACTGAGGACAAGCAGGGCTCTGTACACTGTGAAGAAGCAGGGCTATGTACACTGGGGACAAGCAGGGCTCTGTACACTGAGGCCAAGCAGAGCTCTGTGCAATGAGGACAAGCAGGGCTCTCTACACTGAGGACAAGCAGGGCTCTGTATACTGTGGACAAGCAGGGCTCTGTACACTGAGGACAAGCAGGGCTCTGTATACTGAGGACAAGCAGGGCTCTGTACACTGTGAAGAAGCAGGGCTATGTACACTGGGGACAAGCAGGGCTCTGTACACTGAGGACAAGCAGGGTTCTGTACACTGAGGACAAGCAGAGCTCTGTGCAATGAGGCTCTGTGACAAGCTACCAGGATGATTGACCACGCCCTGCTTGTCCTGCTCACACTTCCTGTATCTGGTCTCCTCACAGAAACACTCAGACCAGAGCTGCAGGGACACCATTTTTTCATCCAAAAATATTCAAATTTTGTAACCAATGTATATTACAAATATACATATAATGGTATTTTCTACAGTATATAAAACGTTTTTTGCCAATGACAGATACACTTTAAGTAGAGCAGAGAAGTAAAAAAAAAAAAATAGCGAGGTTATTACCATGGGTTAAGTGCATAACTTATCATACATAACTAACATATATCTCATCATGACTTCCAATGCTGACAGTATTTCAGATCTCTATAACAAAACTGCTGCTCATATGGTTTGATCATATCAAAAGCTACAGAGAGGAAAACTTTACACCAACTTTTCTAACTTTCACTGATGGGTTGTGAAGCAGCTGAATCATCAGTTTCCAGGTTCGAACCATTAATGGAAATGCAAAGGTGTATAAAAGGGGCTTCCCCATCAATGTTTCATCTTCAGAGGGAATTTTGCCCTTCAGTTTTAGATGGGATCTCTAGAATTCCTACACAATTTCTAAATTTTATTAGGGTTTTATGATACAAAAATTGGTAGAAATCTGTTGGCTCTTGTCACCATCTAGAACAGCGGTCTCCAAACTGTGGACCTCCAGATGTTGCAAAACTGCAACTCTCAGCATGCCTGGACAGCCAATGGGTGTCCAGGCATGCTGGGAGTTGTAGTTTTGCAACAGCTGGAGGTCCACAGTTTAGGAGACCACTAATCTTGTATATTGTCATATCTCCAAACTGATATTTTAGAAGAATGAGAGGCCATGTTGGGTCCAAGAATGTATATATGAGTCTTCAAGACCCTTTTTTTTTTTTTTTTTTTTTATCCAAGACACCTCTGTTTGTGTCAGGAACTGTCCAGAACTGGAGAAAATCCCTATAAGGAATCTCTCTTGCTCTGGACAGTTCCTGACATGGACAGAGGTGTCAGCAGAGAACACTGTGGTCAGACTGGTAAGAAATACACAACTTCTTTTTAAAGGGGTACTCCGGTGGAAAACATTTTTTTCATATCATCTGGTGCCAGAAAGATAAACAGATTTGTAAATGACTTCTTTTTAAAAAATCTTAACCCTTCCAGTACTTATATCTGTATGTTCTAGAGAAAGTTCTTTTATTTTTGAATTTCTTTTCTGTCTGACCACAGTGCTCTCTGCTGACACCTCTGTTCATGTCATGAACTGTCCAGAGCAGGAGCAAATCCCTATGGCAAACCTCTCCAGCTCTGGACAGCTCCTGATATGGACAGAGGTGTCAGCAGAGAGCACTGTGGTCAGACAGAAAAGAACAACTCAACTTCCTCTGTAGTATACAACAGCTAATAAGTACTGGAAGGATTAAGATTTTTTTTTTTAATAGAAGTAATTTACCAATCTTTTTTTTTTAACTTTTTTGGATCCAGTTGGCATGAAAAAAATTGTTTTCCACTGGTGTACCCTTTTAAGCATATAGCAGCTGTTAAGTACTGTCAAGCTGTTAAGATGTTCAAATAGAAGTAATTTACAAATCTGTATAACTTTCTTTAAGATGGAAATACCCCTTAGAACATGAATTAGTCAACATGGTGGTCTCCTTAGTTTTAAGCCTCCATAAGGGTACGTTCCCACCTGGCCTATTTGCTGCGTATTTGCTGCTGCGTATTTTCTAACCCTTTGACTTCATTGGGAAATAAAATACGCAGCAGCAAATACGCAGCAAAATACTCTAGGTGGGAATGCACCCTAAAACTTTTACTTCAAAATTGCATGAAGGTGCCAATAAGTGTAAACTGATATTCTCCAATCATAATGGGGAAGATGTATCAAAACCTGTCCAGAGGAAAAGTTGCCCAGTTGCCCATAGCAACCAATCAGATCGCTTCTTTCATTTCTAACAAGGCCTCTGCAAAATGAAAGAAGCAATCTGATTGGTTGCTATGGGCAACTCAGCAACTTTTCCTCTGCACAGATTTTGATAAATCTCCCCCAATATGAACTCTAGAATTAGACCTTCTCACAAGTTGTTAAAAACTGGATTTAAAGGGGTATTCCAGGCAAAAACTTTTTTTTATATATCAACTGGCTCTGGAAAGTTAAACAGATTTGTAAATTACTTCTATTAAAAAATCTTAATCCTTACAATAGTTATTAGCTTCTGAAGTTTTCTGTCTAACTGCTCAATGATGATGTCACGTCACGGAGCTGTGCATGATGGGAGAATATCCCCATAGGAACTGGACAGCTCCCGGGACGTGAGTCATCAGAAAGCAGATAGACAAAAAACAGCAACTCAACTTCAGAAGCTAATAACTATTGGAAGGATTAAGATTTTTTAATAGAAGTCATTTACAAATCTGTTTAACTTTCCGGAGCCAGTTGATATATATAAAAAAAGTTTTTGCCTGGAATACCCCTTTAACTATTCTTTGTATTACAAGCATTATGAGGGGTGAATTCGGTTTTAGGCAGGTTTTGTGGTGTACATTTGTCTCACAGTTTTGAGACTTTTCATTGCGACTTTTGCTCTAGATGTTTTTTTAAAAAGAACATACCAAGGGATGATTTCAGGTGATATCCTGCAGTGGTCAGGAATTTATCATGTGCAACTTTTCAGTTTGTTGCATCTTTGGTCGCAACTGCGCTTAATTAGGCGCAAATCTTTACCAGCCCTGACTTGGCTCACAAAGCTGACTGTTGACAACATTATTTAAAAGTCGCACATTTTGTTGCACGGAATAAAAAGTCGCAGAGGAATCACCATACAAAGTGGAGCACTGAAGTAAGAAATGTGATCAGCACCGGATCTATTACTTGCCCTGTACCATGTTATAAATTTGGTGCAGGAACACAGTCTCCTATACATGAATTAATGGGGTAAAAAGACGTTCATCTACACCAGTCTTGATGAATTCCCCCTATGTCTCCAACATAGGTGCTGTGACCCAGCAGAAGTCGTAACTTGAAGATCAGGGGCCTCGGTTGTACCATGTGGTAATTATAATAATATTGGAGTCTTTTTCTGGGGTTGAAGGACTATTGCAAACGAGGGCCTGGATACAACTGCTACCTTTTTATACCTTACACCTATGTTCATGGCAGTCAGTAAAAAGGGATAGACATCTTTGATATATTGTAAAAGCTGGAAGGTTTATTGTATCATAATAAAAACAATAAAACCACTGCTGGAAAGGGATTACGCGTTTTGGGGGAGCCACCCCCTCTTCAGATCAGATCACTGAGACGGTTCTCACCGCACCTGAAACCTCAGGCCTAGCAGCGGTTCCAGCTTTCTTCATAACCCCACATGTGGGTTGATATGTCAGTTTTATACTTGATCTAAGTTGAGCAGCTACTACCTAAGGGGTTTACACACCCCACATCTTCTTCTCCCCTTTCATCAATATTAGACGGTATAACACGAGGCGACCCTCCCGGTCTCTTGTTTTTTCTTCTCTCATATAGGCTTTCTTTAGTTAAATAATTTATGGAGTTAAATATCCAAGATCAGTTATCTCTGACCACCAGATGTCCTACCATGGAAGATATGGCTTTTGCCATACATTTATGGTGCCAGTTTCTTCCCTTCCTGTGCTGTATAGGTATGGTGTGTGGCGCCAATGCTACAAAGAACTGCATTTTGATTGTGATTTTTGGCACTCGTTTGTTAGTCAGAGGACGTCATGATAGGTCTGGTATCAGAGGAAAAGATTAATGGGACCTTTTGTTATTTGTCCTGTCTATTTGTGGTATGTGAATATATAGATAGGGCACAATAAAAATAGTGCATTACCAGAGCTCCCACGTGCCTCCTCCTGACTGTACTGCTTTGTGCTGGGTAGATGAATGAGAAGGAATAACATTGCTTCAGATTGTCTTTTTACCATTTAGGGGGTCTAACAACTGTGTGGTCTATGTAGGTAACAGAGAAAAGGGGATGTGGTATCTGTTTAAACATGATTTCAAGGAAGAGATGGCAGTACCATCTGTGCCTACATCATTTACATGTAAAGACAGGGATGCAGTACTATCTGTGCCTACATCATTTACAGGAAAAGATGGTGCTATCTGTACCGTACAGGGAAAGACGGATGCAATGCCATTTGTGCCAAATCACTTAAAAGGAAAGACAGGATGCAGTATTATCTTGACTACTTAATTTACAGGAAAATATGGGGATGCAGTACTATCTGTGCATCCATCATTTAACAGGAAAGACAGGGATGAAGTACCATCTGTGCCAAATCACACAGAGAAAGACAGGATTCAGTACTATGAGTGCCTACATAATTTACAGGTAAAAATATGGGGATGCAGTACTATCTGTGCCTACATAATTTAACGGGAAAGACAGGGATGCAGTACTATCTGTGCCCACATATTATATATAGTATAGATAGTGCTATCTGTACCTACCTCATGTAATGTCCATTTTTGTATTTTTGTGGTTTTCTTTCTTAGGCCCTGTTCAGTCTCTAGTTTTTGTCTGAGCAGTTTGCTATTCTCCATCCTGGGGAATAGTTAATTCTCTGAGCCAATTGCAACTCAGGTGTGGCTATTTAAACCCAAGCTCTGCTTCAGTCTGGTTGATGGCGATTTGTGCAATTCTGACTATGTCTGCTTAATCACGCACCTTGTATTTATATTGTAATATTTTTGAGTTTTTAACCATGGTTAATAGTCCTGTTTATTATAGATTTTAGTCTGTGCTACATTTGTCAGTTTTTAGGATTATTGTATGTCCGTTCTGTTTTAGCCTTGTTTCTTAGTCTGTGTTCAAACTGTGAGAATCCTGACCTGTGTTCCTTCACGTTGAGGAGTTTGATTTTCATGTATCCGTTTTTATAGAGTTAATTTATTGCTAATCTTTAGAGTTTATTGTACATGCACTGATCATAGAGTTCATGATCACTGATCTAGTGTTTTCTCTGTGCTTTACCATTGGTATATAGTGTCCTCTGTGTTTACTCACTGATCTGCGTCCTCTGAACTAGTATCCATTTATGTAAGTGTTCCATGTATTATATTTCTGTTTCCTTCTAGGCCAGTATTCTGATCACACAGTGGAGTGTGCCCCCTGGCTAGAAGTCTGTTTGGAGTTATTTTGCTGTCTACTCCTTTTGTGAAGTGGGGTGTCCAGTTTGTTTCTGTTCTGTGTCCTAGTGGGAGCAGTGTTCTATGTTTCTGATCAGTTTGGTGTTTAGCATTCAGGTCTTCTGTTCATCCCCATGCATTTCCTGGATTCTGCTGTACACTTGTTCCATACCTAGTCTTGTTCATTTAATCATGTCTGCCATTTATCTGGATTATGGTTTATGAACTGTTTGTTAGTACACTGCATCCTGCCCCGTTTGCCTGTTTCTATTCTGTCTTCTTGTTTGGTAGTTTTCCCGTCATGTTTCTGGCCTGTGACCGACTATGTGTATTATTTGTTTTTACTCCCACGGCACTTTAGGTCAGGTAGGGACCGGCACCGTGGTTGTCCATCTGCCGTTTAGGGTGGATGGGCAAGTATGCAGGGAGAGTGGTTATTAGGGACAGCTTAGGGCTCACTCTCCCTGTCCCCCCAGTCGGTCATGACACCTCAGAGCTGAAGAAATTCCATTGTCCAGGTCACCCAGACCAACCACCTACCTCCCTTTGTCTGCCATATTTAACCTACAATTCTACCCACATTCACAATTTCCTGCAGCCAATCTATCTCTTAGTTATTGTTGCCTCTTTCCCTTTCCCAGCCTACCCCTTTTATTCTGAGTAATAGAGGATAAAGCCTAAAGTGACCGACATGTAAGACCAAGCCCACTGATTGCATTGTGGACCCAGCCTTTGAAGCTTGTTTCAAGCTTGTTTCTGGAGCTGAATAATATATGTCCAAGGCCTGGCCTACAACATTTACAATGTGAGACTAGGAGGCAGTGCCAACTGCAAGACATGGAGGCAAGACATAGAGGCTGTACCTTCATCATTTACAAGATGAGATTTAAAAAAAAAGCAGTACTTTCTGTGCCTAAATAATTTACAAGAAAAGACAGGGAGGCAGTACTATCTGTACCTACATAATTTACAAGGCAAGGAGACAATACAATCTATACCTTTATTGTTTACAAGATAAAATAGAAAAGCAGTTCTATCTGTTCCTACATAATTTACATGCCAAGAACAAAAAGGCGGTGCTATCTGTTTACACAGAGAGACAGTACTATTGATGCCTGCATAATTTTACACAGTGACTACCATATTACGAATATAACTAAGCACTAGTGTTGAGCGCGAATTTGAATAGCAAATTTTTATCGCAAATATTGGCACTTCCCGATTTCGCGAATATTTAGAATATAGCGAAATATATTTGTTATGATGAATATTCGTTTTTTTTTTTCTCAGTATACATCACATTGATGTGTACTATGTAAATAAAAAGTGATCATCCCTCCCTGCTTCCAGCTTGTGATCCAAAGAAGGCGCAAATTTGCGAATATCGGCACTTCCAGAGGACACTGATCCCTCCCTTCTTTTAGCTTGTGGGCCAATGAGAAGGATGCAAATACAGTTGTCAGAGGTTAGCAACATCCCTAGCAACTAATAGGAAAGTAGTTAGTTGAAAGATATAATCGCGCATGCGCATTTTGCGAATTTCATTCCGAATTTCGCATGAAAAAAAAGTGAATGAATATGCAAAATTTGCGAATATAGGACGAATATTCATCCATATATTTGCGAAATATCACGAATTCGAATATGGCCTATGCCGCTCATCACTACTAAGCACTATCTAGGTTCTATGCAATGGCCCCCTGTTGTACTGTAACTGCATATTCCTAAATTCACAAAGTCTTCCTCTAAAGGCAGAAACCCTATGAAAATATACAAATTAAACTATATTGCTGTTGGAGATGTCATGTGCATAGTCTTACCAGAGAGAAACCGCTGAAAATGTTTAATATTGTGTATATAGTCTCCCACATTACTGTGTGCTATTGTGTCTTAAGGACTACAGCACAGCTATTCCAGAGGGAATCCCCTATTTGAGTAATTCTCAAAAAAATCCTAAGAAAATAGACTAACAGGAAAGAAAATGGAAGTTGTACTTTAGGTGCCCTTTTAAGAAGTTAAAGGGGTATTCCAAGGAAAACCTTTTTCTGGACAGGAAAACCCCTTTAACCCCTTTTTTTGGCTCCAGAAAGTTAAACAGACTTGTAAATTACTTCTATTAAAAAATCTTAACCCTTTCAATAATTATCAGCTGCTGAAGTTGAGTTATTTTCTGTCTGGCAACAGTGCTCTCTGCTGACATCTCTGCTTGTCTCGGGAACTGCACAGAGTAGAAGAGGTTTGCTATGGGGATTTGCTTCTTCTCTGGACAGTTCCCGAGACACGTGTCATCAGAGAGGATTTAGACAGAAAAGAACAACTCAACTACAGCAGCTCATAAGGATTAACATTTTCTAATAGAAGTAATTTACAAATCTGTTTAACTTTCTGGAGCCAGATGATATATATATATATATATATATATATTTCCTGGATAACCCCCTTAAAAGAGGTAAATGATCAACCATTATACAGAACTGAGATTTTTGTAGTATGGCAACTAATGACTGACAAATTATCATCCTGTCACCCTGCTGGAGGGTGGGGATATCTAAGAGAACCCCAAACTCATATAGATGCCCCTTATTGATAGTCTGGTAGACCACAATGCAACCATGAAACAGAATGTCCATCATGGAACACCTCATCTATGAGTCTACAATTCTGTGCTGAATAATTTCTTATGACAAAAAAATTAAAAACAAAATCTTCACATTAGCTCCTAAACAATATTAGAAAACCCTTTAGGAACATTAGTTGTTACATTGTATCAGCCATCATAAAAAAAACTTTTGATAAGTCATAGAGATACAGTATATGGAAAGTTATTATCGGTCAGGATCTGGGTGCTGAGACCCTGACCGATCAGTAGAACAAGCTGGGAGAATTGTGTGTTCTCTCCCTGCTCTGTGTCATGTGACCTGGATGGTCTCATAATGTAAATGATCTGACACTTATCCCCTATGCACGGTGCACCGGTTCTCCTCTTCTCCTCGTGCATGGAGCGGGGTCTACACGTGCCCACTATGAATCTCTATGGGAGAGCCAAAGTCCTGTACTCGTGTATCTCTGGCTATCCCATAGAGATGCATGGAGGGATCGTGGGGGGTCTCCGAGTTCAGACTGCCCCCCTAACAATCTGAAGTTTACTATACTGGACTACTCCTTTAATGCACCCAAGGGTCTGAAGGGTCTCTCTACCGCCAGAGCTATTAGCCATTAACCCTCAAAATTCTGTGTAAAAATATGTGATATAGTAAGTAGATGGAGAATTGGGGGAACATCTCAACCTTAGGTAAAACCGAATTCCCATAACCCTGTTGGATATGATGCTGCTATCCAACCATTGTTTGCTGCTCATGGACAAATTGCTTAATCCCTGTTCGCATTATTGCAGTTCCGTGTTCTGTTTGCTCATTCAATGTGAAGAATAGTTATGCCCTAGCACCAGGCCAATAAGAGAGAACAATAGACTCTAAAAAACAACAATGACTGCAGTGTATCTGTGATCACATACAGACGTGTTACTCACTGGGCCCAGGCTGATAACAGAGAACAATAACCCGAGTGCTAAATGAAGGAAGACTGCAGCTTCCGCCTCTAGTCGGGACTCGTTCACACATATCGCTCACTATTTAGCAGGTTTTTTAGCATTTAGGGATGTAGATTTACACGTGCTTCATAACAAAAAGAGGAAGGAAATGACCTGATCTGTATCTGCAGCAAGGAAGATGGCAGCAGGATATTTATAATCTTCTCTGGAGCGTCTTGCCCAGAAACTGTTCTTCATTTGGTAATTTAAGGTGTCATTTCACTTTCAACACCATCGTGTCACAATTTACGTCTTCGTAGAAAGTGAAGTAGCTGTGTTTACTTTGCGGAATCGGTTTTGCTACATTGTATTTGCTCCATTCATAAATCTTGTGAAACAAACAGATTAGCATCACCCCTTGGGCGGCCCATACACCTTCAGTGTTTCCTAAGCAGTCTGCCTCCAGCCCTTGCATATCCGGGCATGCTGGGTGTTGTAGTTTTGCTACTGCTAGACGCACACTGGTTTAAAAAGTACTGGCTTAGGGTACGGTCCCACATAGTTCACGCTGCACAGCTGGAAATACACTGCATATTCTCCGACGAGTATACACTCAGGGCTTCCCCGCCGCAGCCTTGTGTGCATACTAAGGTTTGGAGGTGGGTCGGGCACTGGCATGACTGGCATGACTGTGACCCGTCTCCAAACTTCACTGCACAAAGGGCTGCGGAGGGAAAGCCCTGTGTGTATGCTCACCGTAGAATACGCAGCATATTTCCAGCTGCGCATTAGATTTTGCGCAGCATTAAAGGGGTACTCCTGTGGAAAACTTTTTTTTTTTTTTTAAATCAACTGGTGCCAGAAAGTTAACCAGATTTGTAAATTACTTCTATTTAAAAATCTTAATCTTTCCAGTACTTTTTAGGGTCTGTATACTACAGAGGAAATTATTTTCTTTTTGGAACACAGTGCTCTCTGCTGACATCTCTGTCCATTTTAAGAACTGTCCAGAGTAGGAGAAAATCCCCATAGCAAACATATGCTGCTCTGGACAGATCCTAAAATAGACAGCAATGTCAGCAGAGAGCACTGTGGTCATGTCAGCAGAGAGCTCTGTGTTCCAAAAAGAAAACCATTTCCTCTGTAGTATTCAGCAGCTAATAAGTACTGGAGGGATTAAGATTTTTTAATAGAAGTAATTTACAAATCTGTTCAACTTTCTGGCACCCCTTTAAATACACTACATATGCCCTGTGTGGGACGTACCCTTAAACGGCATTTCTTCCCCATACTCTTGCACACTTGGCTCAGCCGAGCGTGCATGTGTTTTTGACGAGAAGAGGAAGCCGCTGTGGGAAACATCTACCAGCTGGTCATCTCTAGGGAAAACAAAAGAAACAGGTGTTGATATTTTAAATGCCAATCATTCTGCTTCCAGGGAAGTGTCGGGGGAGACACCTGGTCTAACCAAAACTGAGGGGCTTCATCTGACTATTCTCTAAGGGTCTATTCACACGGCAGAATTTCCGCTTGCAGAATTCCGACTCAAATTAAAGCCCATCGACTTCTATGGGATTCCGCACTCCCATTCACACTTCTGAATTTCCGCAAGCGGAGGTTTTGCAACAGCTGGAGGTGCTCTTGGTGGGAAAATTTGGCAACATTGTGGGAGTTGGAGGATTGGTTGGATAAATACCGGCCGGTATTTATAATATAAAAATACCGGCAGGGTGGTCAAAATACCAGCTGTGTCGGTAAAATACCGGCCAGGTGGCGACCCTAGAGACTGCAGATGTATAGAAATAGGGGGTGCAGAAATAGCCATTGTACCCAGCCTTGTTGTCTAATGGGGCCCGAAGGCTCTTCTGTCACTTGAGACACCAGTATAGTAGGTCTGGGATGTGGAATTCCTATCGCCCGACGCCCGGGACATGCAGTTTCCGGTGCCGGGCAGGGCCGGACCTGACAAGCGCAGCGGCGCTCTGCTGACTGTATGGAGCGGGCTCCCGACTCGTGCCCGCTCCATACTCTGCAGCCCCCAGCTGTGGAAACTTGTGTCCTCCGAAGCAGAGCAGGGGAGATGAGAAGCTGTCTCTCCCCTGCTCTGCCTTCTTAGACGTGCGAGGGGGAGATGAGGCGACGTGGCTTCTTGCTCCCCGTGCAGACCTGCGTCCTCTGCCTTCGCTCCCCCCAGCTCTAGCTTCGGAGAGCTGAGGGGAGGAGCGGTCTGCATGGGGCGAAAGTTTCACACCGCCGCTAATAGCCAGCATGCGTCGCTCAGAGGGGTGTATGGAGCGGGCTCCGCACTCCTGCCCGCTTCATACTCTGCGGCCCCCGGCTGTTTTCAGCAGTATGTATGGAGCGGGCTCCGGACTCCTGCCCACTCCATACTCTGCAGCCCCCGGCTGGCTATTAACCCTTTAGATCGCCGCTGTCAAAGCTGACAGCGGCGTCTAAAGGGACATGTGAATGCTCCCTGGTGGGCTAGTGGGGTGGATCGCCCCCCCCCCCCCCCCCCCGCAGCGCGATTGCGAGGGGACAATCCACTATAGAGGTAGCCGGAGGGCTTACCTCTGTTCCCTCCTGTCCCGGCTCTGTCATTGATAGATCCTGGCTGGACCAGGCTCTATCAATGGATCACAGAGCACACAGATCAATTGGGTTCAATAGAATCTATTCATCTGTATGAGGAATCTAATGATTCCTCCTATAAGTCTAATAAAGTGTAAAAAAAAAGTTTTAATAAAAGTTTAAAAAAACACACATTAACCCTTCCATGTTAAAAGTTCAAATCACCCCCTTTTCCTATATAAAAACATGCAAACATAATAAAAATAAACATATTTGTTATTGCTTCGTGCGTAATTGTATGACCTATTAAAATATAACATTATGTATCCCGTACGGTAAATGTAAAAAAAATACCAAACCACAGAATTGCAATTTTTATGATATCCCATAAAAGTTAAAAAGCGATTAAAAAGTCAGATCAATACCAAAATGGTACCGATTATGGCACAAAAAATGAGCCCTCATACAGCCTGGTATGTGGAAAAAAAATAAAGCTACAGGGGTCAAAAAATGGCAATTAAAAAAATTCTAAAAGTTCAGAATTTTTTTTTAAATTTGTAAAACATGACGTAAACTATACAAATCTGGTATTGCTGTAATCAGGCGGCCTAAAGTATCAAAATAACATGTTACCTCAACCACAAGGTAAATGGCGCAGAAAAGAAAACCACGAAATCTGCAAAATTACCGTATTTTTCGCTGTATAAGACGCACTTTTTCTTCCCCAAAACTGGGGGGGAAAAATCGGTTCGTCTTATACGGCGAATACACCCCTATCGCGGCGGTCCCTGCGGCCATCAACGGGAGGGACCCGCGGCTAATACAGGACATCACCGATCGCGGTGATGCCCTGTATTAACCCTTCAGACGCGGCAATCAAAGCTGACCGCCGCGTGTGAAGGGAAAGTGACACTAACCCGGCTGTTCAGTCGGGCTGTTCGGGACTGCCGCGATTTCACCGCAGCGGTCCCGAACAGCCCGACTGAATAGCCGGGTTAGTGCTTACGGGACACCGGCAGGGACCTTACCTGCCTCCTTGGTGTCTTCTCCGTTCAGGGATCCCCTGTATGGCCGGCGCTTTCCTTCCTCGTCATCACGTCGTCGCGTACGTGCGTCGGCGTGCGTAACGACGTGATGGCGGCGACGGAGAGCGAGGATACCCGGCCGGCAGCAGAGACGTTCCGGAGTGACGGGGACACGGCGACAGCGATGGAGCGACATCCAGGGCAGTGGTGACGGGTCCAGAGCGGCAAGGACACATGAGTATTATCTCCTATGCAGTGATCTTCAATCTGCGGACCTCCAGATGTTGCAAAACTACAACTCCCAGCATGCCCGGACAGCCAACGGCTGTCCGGGCATGCTGGGAGTTGTAGTTTTGCAACATCTGGAGGTCCGCAAGTTGAAGACCACAATTGGGTTTAAAATCTTTATTTTTTTTGATTTTGCACCTATAAATTGGGTGCGTCTTATACGCTGGTGCGTCCTATAGGGCGAAAAATACGGTACTTTTACTATTTCAATTTCACTTCACCTAATATATATTTTTTGGTTCGGAGAATATGTTATTGAAAAATTAAAAAGGTATCATTATAGTAAGTAGTTATGGCTATTATAGGAGGGGGGGAAAAAAAAGAGCATAAAAGCAAAAATTTGCCCGGACAAGTGGATCATCATGAGGGACAAGTAGATTTTACTCCATTTTAGTCCCGTGGACAAGTAGTTTTTTATAAACATTTCCACACCCCTGGTAGGTGGTTAAGTTACTTCACACCTAACAGGCAATAATAAGCCGGAATACAAAGGAATTGCTCTGTGCCCCATCAATCGAAATCTTGTAAAGTTAACCATTAACATCCATGTACCTGAAAATCGTAACATACAATAACACAACTTATTCCTCAGAGCAGGCCCTTTTAGGCTGGGTTCACATCAGCCAACACTTGTCTTGTATATGTTTTTATCGTGTCAAAATGTGGTGCTGCCGTGTATGTTACATATAGGCACAGGCCTCAGTGATTTAATGGCCTGCACATAGTCAGCTAGTGACTACAAGTAGTTCATTTTTCAATGTATGTGTATGTGGTGTCCCGGTACCGCATTTCATACGGTACTTATTTATCTATGGGTCCCCGTAGCCAGAGTCCCTAGGACTTAGTAATCTCTGTTAGTCAGTTCGCCCCTAGTCGCCTCTATTATAGTGTATAGATTTCTAATTTGTCCATAGAATAATGTATATAGTATTATTTCTGTATATAAAGGGTTAATTACCTGTTTCTATTAGCGTTGCAGGACCTGCGGGTCATGTGACAGGGTGAACTCTATGGTTTTAGCTTAAGGACCTTTGGAGGCCCTCTTACATCAGTAATCCCATCACACCATGTACTGGTGAATGGCAGACGTTCGGACCAATCAGAATCGCCATGCCCCCTGCCCATATAAGGGAGCGGCGGCCATCTCCTCGCTCTCTTTCTCCTGGCTCTTGATAAGAGAAGACCTATATCCCAGTAATCGCAGTGAGTTAGGCCTTGCGGCAACGGCTGACTGATCTAAATTATAGAGTGTGTCATCCCCTAAGCACTCTGCAGTATCACCGGACCCAATATTTCCCCTAAATCCGGACGGATCTGCACATCACTCCCTAAATTCAGAGACTACAAGTTTCATGCAAGGTCCGCAACTTCTGCCAGTCGCTAAGCAACCTAAGAACTGTTATATGAGACTGTTACTACGCATTGGATATTGCAAGCACTGCAGTAAAGTTATTCAAGTTCAAGTTAAATCTGCTTGTGGACCTTCAGTCATTTCATTGACCTATCGCTTCTGGGAAGGGCGGCGATAGGCCGGAACATAGATTCAGCATACCAGCCCTCACCCTGGCGTCAAGAGTGACAGGGTTAATATTAACCCCTCATATACCAACACCATACCATCCCTACCATACACCCCCCCAAGGGCTACCACGTGTATTTTAAATTGGACCTTAAAGAGTGGTTTGCAGCACTTTAGAACCAAGCACCAACACAACCTGTGTAGAGGAAAAGTTGCCTAGTTGCCCATAGCAACCAATCAGATTTTTTAAAATGGAAGACACAATCTGATTGGTTGCTATGGGCAACTGGTCAACTTTTCCTCTGGACAGGTTTTGATAAATCTCCCCCTATATGTTTACATCTCTTCATATTTTATAGTATTATAAAATATGTCCCTGTTATACTAGATACAGCTTTAGCTCTCCTTAATACAGTGACCCCTCGACCTACGATGGCCCCGACATACGATAATTTCAACATGCTATGGTCTCTCAGAGGCCATCGCTTGTTGAAGGCAGCATCAACGTACGATGCTTTTGTATGTCGGGGCCATCGCATAAACGGCTATCCGGCAGCGCAGACTGCTTCAGCTGCCACCGGATAGACGTTTACGGGGCCCCGTGAGCTCCGGTGATGGTCACTCACCTGTCCTCGGGGCTCCGGAGCGTCCTCTTTGGGATCCTCTGCATCGTCGGCGCTCTCCATCGATGTCATCACGTTGCTGCGCACGCCGTCCCGTCATCCAATAGGAGCGGCGTGCGTAGTGACATGATGGCGACGACGGAGAGCGTGGATGCCGGGGAAGCAGAGGCCCTACCGGAGCGTCGGGGACACCCCGGGGACGCAGCGACAGCAATGGACGGCGACATCCCGGACAGCGGTGACGAGCGGTGACAGTCCGGAGCGGTGGGGACAGGTGAGTATAACTTCGTCTAACAGTGGTCTACAACCTGCAGACCTCCAGATGTTGCAAAACTACAACACCCAGCATGCCCGGACAGCCAACGGCTGTCCGGGCATGCTGGGTGTTGTAGTTTTGCAACATCTGGAGGTCCGCAGGTTGTAGACCACTGTCCTATACTTTACATTGCACGGATCCCTCAACATGCGATGGTTTCAACAAACAATGGTACGTTTGGAACATATTACCATCGTATGTTGAGGGGCCACTGTATTGATATTAATATATATTCCCATTTCCACAAAGCTATTATTTTACATATCTTTATAGTTGCCCGATTCCACATCGTTAAACGGTGGGGCTCGACTCACATACCATCCATTACAGATATAGGCCCTCATTTACTATTCTAAACCCGACCTCTTTTGTCGGGTTATTTTGTCGCATCTTTGTCTGCGCCATGTCGCAGACATCGTGCGCCAGTCTGCGACACGATGCAACATTTTTTCCCGACGGACCCGATGTGGATTCTCCCAAACCCAAAAAAGGGGCGTTACCCGACATTTCTGAGCTTTCCCACGTATTTATTAAGGTTTCCAACCCGAATTTGTTGAATTGTTGTCGATTTTTTCCCGACAACTCAGAGGAATTGGAAACCAAAACCTACAAAACCCACATGTGACAAACAGGATTCGACATAATAATAAATACCAGGGGAAAAAAGCAATCGGGTAAGAAAGCAACATAGACTTACAACCCGATTTTCTTAGTAAATGAGGGCCACTATATCAGGAGTCAACTTTAATTGTAGGCTTCCGCATTGGACAAAGAATATGAATTTGTCTCTAGATGGGATGTTTGGTTACATAGCCCACATAATACTATCCAACTATAAAAAATGTACAGTCTGGTGGATACTGGATCATCTATGTCCTAGAACCCATTCCTAATATAAGATGCTCCTATCCTTATAATTATCATTCTACTGGTTTATCATCAGTATTATCCGCTTTATTTCTTTTTGTGTCCTTATGTACAGAACTTATATTAAGTACTAGGTTCATTTCTCGTTAATATAGTGTTTAATATACTATGTATGTTTCCTTTCTTTATTTTATCTTCTGTTATTGGGCTGATGGAGAAAATGTCAAACCTTTTTTGTACACTTTTTAAACGAGAAATTGTCTCACATATGTCCACTGAAAAATCTAATAAAAATAATTTTTTTGGGAGGGGGGGGGGTACTTTTTGTTATGAATTTAATTTCCAGTAAAATATATAATATTTTTGGCAATATGATGACTGTATTAACATTTTTAGTAAGATTTTGTAGGTGTTTATTACGATTTTGTGTATGCTTACCTTATTTTTGTGGCTTATTCATTTGTGGATTAGTGCAGTTCTACTCATGTAGGTTGTGTATGTTCAGGCCGTTGAATCGGTTACATGTCTGTACGTTACTATACACGTTGGTGTTCATTTTGACAGGAAGAAAAGTGTTGGCAAATGGTGATATGATGCCAGCCATAGGGTATGTTCACTTTACAGAATCTCTGGCAGGAGAGATTCGGTGCGAGCGGCGGCCACCAAAATCTTTCAGCGCTATTTAACATTTTAAATTTCTTTTGGCTAGAGAATTTCTGCAGCGGAGTTTTGCACTGCTGAAATGTCATCGTGTAAGTTGATGAACGGACCCATTTACACCAATGCTAGATTCTTTCTTTGTTCTCTATAGCTTGCTTGGCCAGCTTAGATGTACAGATTGGAACAGAATGAGCAGAGTCATCTCAATATTATTAAAGGGCTGAAAGTTAAAGGGGTATTCCAGGATTTTTTTTTATTTGACTATGCTACAGGGGCTGTAAAGTTAGTGTAGTTCATAATATAGTATCTGTACCTGTGTGTGTGTGTGTGTGTGTGTGTGTGTGTGTGTGACGGTTTTCTCACCATTCTTCTGTGATTTTCACCCCACTATTTATTTTTACCAGCATACAAAATGACTGTTGTCTAAGATTTTTCCCAGCTTGCAATGCGGCCGAGACCTGACTCACTAGTCAGCTGATGACAGGGAGCCTGTCTGCTTCAAGTGGTGGAGGGATCAATCTGCAACTAATGCAACAGCTGGAGGTAGCCTGATTGAAAACCACAGGTCTGCAGCTCATTTATGGTTCAATGGATGTGTGGGAGGGAGGAAAATGGAATTGTGGGAGTTGTAGTCAAAAAGAGAAAAGTCAAACAGGAAATACTAGTTCACAAAAAGCTAGCCACAGTGTTATGGTAATCTCACAACATAGCTATTTATCCCCAAGACAAGCGCAGATCGTTCCTAAGCATGTCCATTACTGTCTACCAGGTACGTACTAAAAGCACCTTATGGTGGATAACCCCTTTAATGACAGCTCTGTTGTACTGCTGGGGGCCTAGACATTGTAATAATATAGAAAGTAAAATCAGCAAGAGTTTATTTCTTCATTAAAGAGTACCTATCATCATCCTAACTCTCCCTAATTCCCCATCCCCATCTGTCCCTAACTCTAACTAAATCTATCCCTGTCCTTTTTTCTGTTCAAAACCCCCTAACAATACCTTTTTATTGATATCTTTGGTAGCTCAGTAGGATGCCCTGTGCAAGGGGAGGAAGTGGGCATGTCCCGGCTGGCACAACTTCATCTGATGCTTGCCAGGGCTCGCAAGGCAAACCCGATCCTTGAGCTGTCACTTGTGGGCCAATGCGCGCAGGCTCTCCTTGTCAGGGGGCAGAGCCTGAGGACACGGCCGGCCGAGTCAGGAGCGCGCCCTGCTGATGAATGAGCACACCGCTCATTCCCGCCTGTCTCATTGACAGGCAGGGAGCTGCGCTGAGCTCGCCTGAGGCCGGCCTACAGTCTGTGATTTTGGACTCATGCCGCCAGGCTGGCATGAGTCCGATATCAATACATAGGCTTGCTAGTGAGACCCCTAGTCGTCATTTTTTTCATAGAAAAAAAAAACAATAAAAGGATGCAATTTTTTTTTATACAAACCAATTAGAAAGATATTTATTAAAGGGGTACTCCGGTGGAAAACTTATTTTTTTTATTTTTATTTTTTTAAATCAACTGGTGCCAGAAAGTTAAACAGATTTATAAATTTAAAAAAAGTTTTTTTTTTGTCCAGACCTCCAGGAGAATAAATACTATAATCCAATACAATAATAAAAGATCGTGCTTCAATTATGATTAACTATAATAAGTTTTATTATAAAATCCTGATTATATATATATATATATATATATATATATATATAACAATATATATCTCACAATAAAATAATTAAGATATATATTGTTTATCCCCTCCACAAGGGCCCTCTGTGGGGGAAACTACAATCATTTATATATAAATATATATATGTATATATATATATATATATATATATATATATATATATATATATATATATATCAATCAGAATTTTATAATAAAAATTATTATAGTTAATCATAATTGAAGCACAATCTTTTATTATTGTATTGGATTATAGTATTTATTCTCCTGGAGGTCTGGACAAAAAAAAAAAAATTTTTTACATTTTTGTATATTGCAGCTTGGGTATAGCTGCTTGTCCATCTTACCTCGGGGAATATATAATTGTAAGCTGCACATATCCCTCAGATTTATAAATTACTTCTATAAAAAAAATCTTAATCCTTCCAATACTTATTAGCTGCTGAATATTTCAGAGGAAATTCTTTTCTTTTTGGAACACAGTACTCTCTGCTAACATCACGAGCACAGTGCTCTCTGCTGACATCTCTGTCCATTTTAGGAACTGTCCAGTGCGGCATATGTTTTCTATGGGGATTTTCTCCTACTCTGGACAGTTCCTAAAATGGAGAGAGATCTCAGCAGAGAGCACTGTGCTTGTGATGTCAGCAGAGAGCTCTGTGTTCCAAAAAGAAAAGAATTTCTTCGGTAGTATTTAGCAGCTAATAAGTACTGGAAGGATTAAGATTTTTTTTAATAGAAGTAATTTACGAATCTGTTTAACTTTCTGGCACCAGTTGATTAAAAAAAAAAAAACGTTTTCCACCGGAGTACCCCTTTAACCTCTTAAGGACCAAGGATGTTCTGGGACGTCCCCGCACCCTGGGCTTTAAGGACCAAGGACGTTCCAGAACGTCCTGGTGTTTCTCCGGTCTCTGCCGCGTGCCTGGCAGAGATCGGAATGGCATTCCTGCTGAAATCCTTCAGCAGGCATGCCGTGCAAATGCAGAGGGGGGTCCTGGGACCCCCCCATGTCGGCGATCGCAGAAAATCGCATGTCAATTCAGACATGCGATTTTCTCCTATTCCGGGCTGATCGGGTCTCTGGTGACCCGATCACCCGGAAAATTGTGATGATCTGACCTGTCAGTGACAGCCCAGATCATCCTGAAGGGTAGGAGTGAAGTCGCAATGCTGCCTAGAATTGATTCTCACCAATGGCAGAGCAGGACAGTGGGTTGCAATGGCAACCCCCCATTCTGGCCACCCCTGGATGTCGAGGGGATCGTGGGAAGAAGATGGAGGTCGGTACCTGCAGGAGAAGATGCCTGGAGACCCTGATCGTTGCTGGAGACTGCTGGATCCTGGGTCAGGTAGGGAAACTACTGTGGGGGAGGGGGGAATTGGAAGTGAAAGTAAAGTGATCTTTACTGTGGCAACCACTAGGAAGGCCAAACTGCAACTCCCAGCATGCCCAGGCAGCCAAAGGCTGTCTGGGCATGCTGGGAGTTGTAGTTTTGCAACATCTGGAGGGTCACAGTTTGGAGACCACTGTTACAGTGGTGCCCAAACGGTAGCCCTCCAGATGTTTCCAAACTACAACTCTCAGCATGCCTAGACTGCCCAGGCATGCTGGGAGTTGTAGTTCTGTAACATCTGTCCCTTCAGATTTAGCAATTTTCATGACATTTTTGAAAATTGCTGCTTTACTTTGAAGCCCTCTAATTTTTTCAAAAAGCAAAAATATGTCCATTTTATGATGCCAACATAAAGTGGACATATTGTATTTGTGAATAAAAATAAAATTTATTGGGAATATTCATTTTCCTTACAAGCAGAGAGCTTCAAAGTTAGAAAAATGCTAAATTTTCAAAATTTTCATGACATTTTGGGATTTTTATTACTCCCTGCAGCTAATAAGGTGCCACTCGAGATGGGATCTCTACACAGGGGAACGCCAAGGGTTTGAGCCTAAACATCTATCATATCTTATCTCTCCCCTGATGACTCGTGATGGAAGAAACACGTTGAGAGGCTATATGATATATTGGACATCAGATTGTATAAGTATACGCCTTTAATTCTATATACCCTTTACTGCCTTATGGATCTGGATGTACGTGGGTACAATGCGCAGTATCATAATCCTTTTGCATAGTGTCCTTATGGAGTAAGGCTTTCGGCAGTGATATATGTATGCATGTATATCCTGTTTACATTGTGTTCATGGTTGCCTGTACATGCATGGCATTTGTTTATATCTCTCTGTGCATACTTACAGAACATATTTTACATTTAAGTGGTCTGCATTATTTTGTCTGCAGCTTTGCTATTGTGCTGTCTGTGGCTTTAATATGTGTTAAAGTGCATATCGTCAGCTTAACATTCTGGACTAGTAGTTTGGAGCTTGTATGTCTAAAAATTCATATGCTGATGGCGACATTTGTTTTTTGCGGACATGGTGGAGCAAACAACTTATCTTGCAACAACGTAGAGAAGGAAAAACGGAGCACACAGCTGGAAATCCTGTTGCCACGATTTATTCAAAGTTCATGTAGAACATACATACGACATCTTCCCCACAATATGAGCAGAGGTGAGAGGCAGGAACGTGCACATGGGCAACAGCCACTGTTTCACGCCATTCGGCGTTTCATCAGGCCCTGAATGGCGTGAAACAGTGGCTGTCGTCCAGGTGCACGCTCCTGTCTCTCACCTCTGCTCGTATTGTGGGGAAGATGTCGTATGTATGTTCTACATGAACTTTGAATAAATGGTGGCAGCAGGATTTCCCGCTGTGTGCTCCGTTTTTCCTTCTCTAAGTTAATGCATGTGTATCTATATACATCTATACGTGAAGCACCCCCTTCCTTCCTGGTCTGCTAAGGACTTACACCCCACTACTTATACCCAACAGCTTTATCCTACGATAGTTCGCTCAGTGGTGCCTGGCTGCATCTATTTGTTGGCAGACAACGTATCTTGCTGTTTTTTTCTGTCTGGTGCCAGAAGCATAATATCTTGAGATATATATATATATATATATGTGGTGTCCCGGTACCGTATTCTATCCGGTACCTGCGTGTGTGGGTCCCCTTAGCCAGAGTCCCTAGGACGTTGGGGTCCCCATTGTCTAGTTCACCCCTAGTCACCTCTCATCCAGATAGTTATTGCACCAATAGCTTACTTAGGAAGCATGTAAATATTATATAAATGCCCTATAAATAGTTAATTACCTGTCTATAGCGTAGCAGGACCTGTGGGTCAGGTGGTTAGGTGAACTCTATGGTATTTCTGCTTTAGGACCTTTGGAGGTCCTTGTGACGTAGTTGATCCCATCACACTGTGTAACAGTGAATGACGGATGTTCGGACCAATCAGATTCGCCCCGCCCCTGCCCATATAAGGGAGCGGCGGCCATTGTTCTCTCTCTTGTTCCCGGGCTGTCAAACGAGTAGGATCCGCGCAGCTGTCTATCGCAGTGAGTTAGGCCTGAGCCTTGCGGCAACGGCTGATATATCTGGAATCGTGAGTGTATCAATCCCGAAGCACTCTGCAGGATCACCGGACCTCTTCTATCCCCTAAATCCGGACGGATCTGCAATAATTACCCTAAATTCAGAGACTTTAATTTATTTCAAGGTCTGCAACAATTGTCAGTCATTGAGATTTATAGAGACTGTTTGCCGAGACTGTTATTGTTCATTGGATGTACCGCAATCATCTAAGTAAAGTTCTTCAAGTTAAAGTTCAACTATTTTGCGGATCTTCAGTCATTTTATTACATGCACCTATCGTTACTGGGAAGGGCAGCGATAGGCCGGAGAATTACCTCAGCATACAAGCCCTCAGCCTGGCGTCACAAACTATAGGGTTAACATTAACCCCTCATCTACCGAAACAATACCCCCACTACCAACACCCCCCAAGAGCTACCATATATATATATATATATATATATATATATATATATCTTTAACATCTAAGTATATTTCTAATATCTCAGTATATATATATTTCTTGCACGTGTGTCTGTCCAGATCCTGTTACCATTATCTTATATTCCACAACCAGATGTGGTATCTAGTGTATCACTGACGTAACAGACAACTGACCCTGTTGAATTTTTCTGTGCAAGAAATATAATATCTAGATATACATATATCTTTAATATCTAAGTATATTTCTAACATCTCAGTATGTATGATTTTTTGCACGTGTTTTTGTCCAGATCCAATCATTATCTATACTTTGCTCTAAGGTTGGAAGTTGGTGAGCAGACTGCCTGGAGGCCTGGAAAAGACTTGCTTGATGCCGTATGGCATGGACTCAGGTGTGAACAAACACCTAAGGAATACAGGTGGACTTTTGTTACGTTCTCCTTAGTTCTGCATTTAAAAACTGTTTGCTGTGTGCCAAGTGTGAATAAAACACTGAAATTTGATTTGAAAAGTACTGTTTCCGTGCCTCTATACTGCAACCGCACCTGTCTGCAAGAGCGAGTCATCACACAGTACATACCCCCTGCAGTTGTGACAGAAAGCAAGTGTATTTTTTTATATCTAGCAGTACATACTCCTTGCTTATGGTACTGGAAGTTATGTAGACCTCTGGTACACTGGATTGAGACAGCTCCTACTTTCCTAGGAACACCTAGCTGTAGGGATTGGCCCGGCTTGTCAGTCAGTATCATTCCTAGTAAGTAAGCTAGTGTACAGTAGGGTGAGCACAGTTAGTGACAGATAGGTTCCGGTGCGGGACCGTCCTTATTAGGATGATAATTCCGCCTAGGATTAGAGCCTAGAGCAGTATTAGCTGCAGGGAGTGATAGGCTCCAGGTCCCGGCCCACCAGTTGTCCCTCCTGAGCCACCTGGGGCTAGGGTATAATAGATACATATTGGTGTATATCTTACTATATTCTAATATTTGGTAATTTGATTTATCTTGTGGCATTATCTATATTCTCTTTGGTGTGGACTGATACGGACTGTGTTATGTGCTTTATCAGACGTATCAGAAGAGCTACTGAGGGGCTCATCCACACAATTTGTGAGTTTGCATTATGATTTATGGTACCCCCCTTGTTTTATGGGCATGTAATAAAAGTTATATTTTAATAAGTCTATTATTCTGTGATATATTTTTGGTCGATAGACGAACTATATATTCTGTGAAATTGATCTACACTATATAAAAAAAAAATTTGATGATAGGTACCTTTTAAAATAGTGTGACAAGTACAAAACTCATGGCTGTTGCGGCTGCGCCATATGCATTGACAGGGACTTCAAGGTCTACAGAACCAATTTTATGGCTTTTACTGTGTATGAGGCCTTAGGGCAGAGTATCCCAACTAGTGTGTCTCCAGCTGTTGCAAAAGTACAACTCCCAGCATGCCTGGACAGCCAAAGGCTGGGAGGAATGCTGGGAGTTGTAGTTTTGCAACAGCTGGAGACACACTGGTTGTGATACACTGCCAACTAGTGTGCCTTCAGCTATACTGTTTTGCAACAGCTGGAGGAACACTGGTTGGGAAACACTGTCCTAGATAAACTTTTCCTGTGTAGGAGGCCTTAGGGCAGAGTATCCCAACCAGTGTGCCTCCAGCTGTTGCAAAACAGTATAGCTGAAGGCACAGTAGATGGCAGAGTATCCCAACTAGTGTGTCTCCAGCTGTTGCAAAAGTACAACTCCCAGCATGCCCGGACAGTGAAAGTTTGTGAGGAATGTTGGGAGTTGTAGTTTGCAACAGCTGGAGGCACACTGGTTGTGATACTCTGCTAACTAGTGTGCCTTCAGCTATACTGTTTTGCAACAGCTGGAGGCACACTGGTTGGGAAACACTGCCCTAGATAAACTTTTCCTGCGTATGAGGCCTTAGGGCAGAGTATCCCAACCAGTGTCCCTCCAACTGTTGTAAAACTACAACTCCCAGCATGCCCAGACAGCCTTTGGCTGTCTGGGCATGCTGAGAGTTGTAGTTTTGCAACTGCTGGAAGCACCCTGGTTGGGAAACACTGCACTAGATAAATTGTAAAAAGTATCACCGGGCTTATCTAGTGTCAGGCATCCAATCTGTCATGCTGTGAAATTCCCCCAATGAAGGAAATGGATAGGAAAAAAGCAGGTGAACGTAACCATAGGGTCACCATGATGAATTATTTACAGGCAGAACACTCCTCCTATCATCACTTCTTATAGAGTAAGGTTATTGGTTATTGGTTTCTGGGTGCCAATTTACATTTATTATCCAGTATATAATGCTTTACTATGGCACCAGATAATCCAGAAAGTCTGATAATCTGGAAGCAGGTGACGTTCTCATGTAAAAGCATACATTCTTTTACTGTATATGTACATCAGTGTTTCCCAACCAGCGTGCCTCCAGTTGCTGTAAAACTACAACTCCCAGCATGCCCAGACAGCCGTTGGGCATGCTGGGAGTTGTAGTTTTGCAACAGCTGGAGACACACTGGTTGAGAAACCCTGCTGTAAACCAATAGACGCCTACTTACCAGTAAATCAATATAATTTAAAAGCTTTACAACATATGCATTATTATACCTGTGAGCGCTCTAAGTGCCAACATGGAGTTCTCCAGCTGTTGCAAAACTACAGCTCCCTTCATGCCTGAGCAGATGCAGGCTTTCAGGGCAAAATGGGAGTTGTAGTTGGGGATCCAGAGGTTGGGGAACAGGATATACTTGAACTATTTAATAGGGTTGTCCATGAAATCGTCTTTAGGGGGGGTACAAAATATCAGGACTCTTTAAAAAAAAAAAATTCAGGTACAAAAAAAACGCAGAAAAAAAGACGGCAGTTGCAAAACTACAACCCCCATTATGCTCTGACAGCTTTCAGGGCTTGATTGGAGTGGTAGTTTTGAAACAGCTGGAGAGCCACAGGTTTGGAAACTCTGCTCTAAATAGGGAGTTTTGCTGCTGTTGCACATCTACAACTCCCATTATGCCCTGACAGCCTTTAGATTTCAGGGCTTGCTGGGAGTTTTAGTTTTGAAACAGCTGGCGAGCAGCAGGTTTGAGACTGAGCGTCCCAACATGGCAACCTCCACTGGGAACATGGAAAAGCTCTCCAAACCGTGGACCACCAGCTGCTGCAAAACTACAACTCCCAGCATGCTGGGAGGTGTAGTTTTGCAACAGCTGGAGGTCCACAGTTTGGAGACCACTGCCCTAGGTTTTTCAGCTTCTCAGCGTAAACAACATTTCCATTCACTGACCACAAGCGCAATTTTTGAAAATTTTTGAAAATATTATATAAAAAAAAAAAAGTTTTCCTCGTACAATGCTTAAAGCTTCAGTGACAGGGAAAAAAAAAAACAAGAAAAACCCCTCGGGCAACTGGGGCCCCATTGCCGTGACAAGAATTTGCATTCCTGGGCCGGTAAGCTCTAGTAAACCAGTCAAGAAACTGAGCTGAGTATTGCCGGTCGGAAGCAGGGATCCGTATTTTTTGGTGCAAGAGTCGACAGTTTACGGTGAAACCGCATCGGCTACGGGGAACACGAAACAATTGAACAAGACAAAAAAAAAAAAAGGAACATTCCCGCATTTCTCAGGGAAGACCTGTCAGTTTTTTTTTTTACCTTAGTCTGAAGCGACTGTTCTTGGCGATGATGGCGGCCAGCTTCCTCCATCCCCTGTCGCTGGTCTGGTCCAGCAGTTCGCACACTTTCTGAAGGACAGGCTCCTGTAGAGAATTTATATTCAGGGAATAAAACTGCTGCTGCGAGTCCGACGACATCTCCGCTCCGCAGCCCAGCAATGCTCAGGTGGTGTATTTCCTTGTCTCTCCTTCCTGCTTGCATGTCTTATGCATAGAGCTCGCCTGCGCCATCTTCAGGGGAAGTGGCATTTATACACTGTCATGGTGACAGAAGAAGAAAGTGAAACTTGGCGAACAACTTACATAACCTCTGTGAAAATGAGCGACATGTTTTTGTTTCCTCTTTTTTCTTTGTTATGTTTTCCGTAAAGGTTTGAAGCTACATTGAAACATACAGAATTTTCAGCAACGTTACCTACTTAAAGGAGCTCTAAGCGGATAGGGGATAACAAAACATATCCTATCTAGCTTATACACTCATCTACTTATCCCCACCGCAGGGAAGTTAAAGGGGTACTCTGCTGCCCCAGGGTTCTAAATATTATGTTCAAAATGCTGGATGCGGGCATCCGTGATCGTGACGTCACGCCATGCCCCCTACATGCATGTCTATGGGAGGGGGCGTGCCCCTCCCATCGACATGCATGGAGGGGGCGTGACGTGATGTCACGAGAGGGCATGAAGTGACATCACGACCATGCTGCCAGAACCCGGTGTTCATTCAGAACAACAGGTGCTGCTGGGACCCCCGCAATCAAACATCTTATCCCCTAGCTTTGCCTAGGGGTGGAGTACCCTTTTAACTCCCCCATAGCTGTACCCTCACCAGAATTCAGACATTTTTGGTCTGTCACTATAAGGCTATGTTCAAAAAGCAGAATTTTTCACTGAATGTCCAGGCAGGAAAATCTCCGGCAGACATTCCGCAAACAGAAGGATTCGGCAGAACATTTCGGAGTTAGGACCCCTCGGAAATGTGCCAGTAGACTCTGCAGAGAGGATGAACGTGTACATTCTTTTGGTCTGGGGTCTAAATTTGGGATTTCTGTGGCAGATGTTTCCTCCATGGAAATTCGGTGAATGGAATGGAACTCTGCTGCATTGCAATTTCCAAGTGGAATTTTTCCGCTTGATACCTCTCGGAAATTCCGCTGTGTTAACATGACCTAAAGAACAGGTGGTCTGTCGATGTCCATCAAAAAGGCCTATATGTTTATAATGAAAACGATATATAGAACTATATACAGTGCAAACCATGACTGATATTTGATGGTTATTTCTGATCGAACTAGTAAAAAAACTGTATTATTTCTATTATACATTAATAGTTTATTGCCCTTATAGAACCCAGCCTTCAGTATCTACAATAAACGCCCCTCCCCCACACCACCCACAACATTTTGAACTTTCCCACAAAACTACATTGTTGTAAATCAGATTATACCAAAGTCATGTTATGATGCAGAAGTTCCATTTGGCTTGTTTTTCTGTTCTAAACAACTCTCACTGGCTGTTAACGGTCCAGGAACAGGTTGGCATTGAGTGGGGTATAAGTTACCCCCATAGCAGTCCCCTTCTATTTGATCTCAATTAAAGACATTGGGGGGATATTCAAAGACTTGTGTTATTAGGGCTCTTTATTTTGCACCGGAAAGAGTGTTAACTGCGCCTCATTTTCAGAAGTGTGTTTGGGCTTTTGAAAATTTGGGGCAAATTGCACAAAAAGCTAATTATTTAACACCAAGTATACTTGGTATTAGCTACGACACTTTGTGCACCTGAAAGTGGTGCTAAACCTTTGAAAATATAGTGCTAAAAGCACAAAAAGCCTAACCAAGCCCTAACCACACCCCCTTTTTTTAAATGGCTAACAGAGTGCTAAATCAGGTGCTAAATATCTGAATATGTGGCGCTAATAGTGTGCGCCACATTTTAAGCAAATGTGGCGCAGCTAAAGTAAGAAAAGTGGTTCTAAATTCTTTGAATATCCCCCCACCCCCCACTGAATACACAGTAAGAGCTCCAGGTCACATATGTTACCATTACTGAACTGACCAGAATGAGAATGGATGAAAAAGTTTTAACCCTTTTGACCATCAGGGTGTCATTTATGAGTTATCTGGATAGGCAATAAATGTGGGATCAGTGAGGGTCTGGCTTACAGGATAGTCTCCATTTATAAAGGATGGAGTACTAAGGTGCCAATCGGACATCTTTTTCATAAATCTTCCTGAAGCATTGTGGCCACTTTGATATTTATCATATCTGCACTGCAGCTCGAGTGGGGCTGATCTGTGATATCAGGCATGGTCGCACACATGGACCAGGCTACTGTGCTGGGGCAAACAATGAAGTATGCAAAACACTCCAGGAAGAACATCTAGTCATTTACTCTAGTGTCACCAGTGAAAGGACTCTACAGCCACCAGGTGGTCATATGTGGAATTGCAGAATCAGTTGTCATTTGACACACAGAGTTGGCTTGGCCCATTACAGTACCAAATGATCAAGTTCAAAAAAAATAATAGGTCCACAATAGGTGTGAGGTCGATCTACTCTGTTCATAGGGATATTGTTGGACGAAACTGGTCATTGGTCAGTATAACGGTTGTATCTCTGACTATAATATTGACAGAACATCAATGTCAGACATACAGGTCTGGCTCTTGGCCCCCCTGACGATCCACTGACTAAAGAGTCATGGCATTGGGCAAGAACTGCATTACCTTCCTTGTTTACTAGGCTTGAGCTGCATTCAGCCCCTTCATTCACTTGATAGGTATTCTGCCTTATATTTTTTCTTGAGGGACCCCAATATAATTAAAATTTTATTCAGCTTTTTATGTAAGTGAGATCATAGCTAAAGCTCGATTAAACATTCAGCAAATAGCAGGCGTATTTCTGCCTTGATTCTATACCTTTTGTCTTGGAGTGAGTAGTGGATCCGCTGTACCGCTAGAGAAAGCCCCACCAGGGAGAGGAGTCTAAGGAGCTGCTGGCTTTCACCAGAGCCCGCTGCAAAGCGGGATGGACTTGCTGCGGCAGACGAACTTCAAGGTGGCTACCCCTGGTACAACTAACCCACAGTGGCGGCCGAGGAGAGGCGTGATACAATTTAATAAGGAATTTCAGAGTTAGGGACTGGCCCGAAGGTCAGGGCTGGTGGCAAGGAGCGTGGTCAGGAAACATAGAAAAACAGTACTGGTACACGGTATAGACAGGTCACTGCAAGATACGCTTTATCAATGGCTACAAGGCACAAAGATCCGGCAGGGGTCAAGAGGAAGTGCGGACACTTTATAGGGTCAGAGTGCCAGTGCGTGCTCCCTAGGAAACGGGTACGCGCACGCTGGCAGTCAGAGGAAGCAGATGAGCCAGGAGCGCGGTGAGGTACGTAACTGCCGGCTTACAGAGTGCTACCGCAGCCGGACATGCTGGCCGCGGCGCTGCCTGTCCCTGCAGCTGTACAAGGAGACAGGCTGTGAGTACGCTCACAGCAAGCATGACTGGCAGCGGCGCTACTCATAACACCTTTAAAGATATGTTCACACGACAGAATGTCCGTGCGGAATTCCGCGTGAATATTCCGCACGAACATTCTGCAGCAGCAGAGTCCTATTGATTTCAATAAGATTTTGCCGCTCTGTTCACACGGCAGTATTTCCGCAGCAGCAACATCTGCCGCGGAAATCTTGATTCTGGCATCCGCAAAAACAGTGAACCTGTTCAAAATTTTTGGGGATTCCACTCAGAAATGCATTGCCATGGAATGTCCACACTGAAATTTCACATAGCCTCAGTGTCTGGTGTTCTTTGCAGTCCTTTACTTGGCCGAGAGTAGCATCATATTGGATTGCAGCTCTGAGTACTATGTCCAGCTTCAATATTTCTTTCATATCAAATCCCTGTGACATCCAGTGTGACTTATGTGTTTGCTCTTCTATCGACCTTCAGGCCAGAATGGATAAAGATGGGAATTAAACCTGGACCAGGTACCACTTTATTCAGAATGTAAAAATGGATTCTAGATCTTAAAGGGGGTTTCTGGAAAAATGTAACATATGCGGCTATGCTGGGCTTAAAAACAAAAAAGAAAAAACCCTTCACATTCACATGCCCCAAATTGAACTTCCATGTCTGTCTTATGGTGTCAGTCATGGCTGAGCTGTGCTTCCTGCTTTTGTTGTTATATGCAGGAAGTACCTGCTCATTAGCTGGCCATAGTGGTAACCCAGCTTGGCAAGTGATTGACTGAGCGGGTGTGCGACCTGTGAATTATCAGCTCAGCACTGCGCTGTCCCCATGGGGGAACTAATCATATGTGACCCGCGAGCACTGTTCTGCCCCCCCCCCCCCCAATTAATTATCAGCCCAGCGCTGCTACTCACATATGTCACCCGCAAGCACTGCCCTCCTGGTCCTCCTGTTTGTTGCAGCTGCCGGCGCTGACACTCTATACCAGTGGTCTTCAACCTCCAGATGTTGCAAAACTACAACTCCCAGCATGCCCGGACAGCCGCTGGCTGTCCGGGCATGCAGGGAGTTGTAGTTTTGCAACATTTGGAGATCCGCAGATTGCAAACCACTGCTCTATACTGTATCCCTATGCCTGGGCTGCAAAAGGTAAACAAAATAAACTTTAACTCCCCCGTTGGTCCTGACCTGCTTCCCAGGGAATGGAACGGCGGAGAGCCATCAGCTTCTTACATGACAGTGGGCTCAGCCTATCATAGGCCGAGGCGGAACATCGCTGCGGCCGGTGATAGGCTGACGGCTGCCGACTTTCGCGTCCCCAGCGTAAGGCCAACATCGGAACATGCGTTAGTTTTATTTTGTTTACCCTTTTGCAGCCTGGGCATAGGGATACAGCATAGGGATACCGCACAGTATAGAGTGTGTCAGCGTCGGCGGCCGCAACAAACAGGAGGATGAGGAGAGCAGCGTTTGCGGGTGACGTGAATAGTACCCCGATGGGGACAGTGCAGCGCTGGGCTAATAATTAATTTTGGGGGAGGGGGGGCGATACCGTTATATACAGTGGAACCGCCATAAGTTAAAAAAATACCGCAATACACATATTTGGCCATACCGCCCAGCCCTAATGCTTCCTGCAGCCACAAGAGGCCACTCTCTTCCTCTGCACTCCAGTGCCCGAATGATGTCACTGTGCATCAGCAGACCTAGGGAAGAAGAAGAGACTTCAGTGGGCCGTCATGCCAAATAGGGCAGCCTACAGCATGGAGCACTTAATTATGATGGGGGCCCCCAATTCCACCCGGCCATGAGAGTATTATGAAATATGTCAAATTCACAACCTATTATAAACTGTGCCTCCATGTCTTCCATTATTCTTATCTCTGTATGCATGGCGGAATGTAGTGAGTCACTGGGTTTTCTAAATCTTTCTGGATACACTTTGAGAAGTTGCAGTTTGACACAAAAGTGGAGTTCTACAGTCTGCATTTATGCATTTGTTACACCACAATGAACAATACACCCCCCCCCCCCCCCCGTGAGATCCTCGTACAGTTAGTTTCTGTTTCATGAACATTAAGTTCATCAGAGAGTCATCACATGAGAAATATTCACCTACATGTGCAAGAAGCACTAAAGCTGATTTGTTTCTAAATTATATCTGTGAAAGCAGCATTAATTCAAGGGACAATGACTAGACTCATCATTCACCTTACTCATTAGCTGCACTACCTAAGTTGTGTATCAGTGACTGTGAATACTCTGGAAGTTTACAGCATCACAGGAGCAGACATCACAGGAGCAGGCATCATAGCATCACAGGAGCAGACATCACAGGAGAAGGCATCAGAGGAGAAGGCATCAGAGGAGCAGGCATCACAGGAGAAGGCATCAGAGGAGAAGGCATCACAGGAGAAGGCATCACAGGAGAAGGCATCACAGGAGAAGGCATCACAGGAGCAGGCATCACAGGAGCAGGCATCACAGGAGCAGGCATCACAGGAGCAGGCATCACAGGAGCAGGCATCACAGGAGCAGACATCACAGGAGCAGGAATCGCAGGAGTCGCAGGAGCAGACATCACAGGAGCAGGCATCATCATTTATTTTATTGAAGTGCACTGGGATAAGGTTTTCTCTATCTCCTACTTTTGTATAAATCTGCAACCTGGAGTTGGGGGAGAAGTAAGTCAGGAGAGGAAAAGTTGTGTGTCCAATGGAGAGTGCAGAGGCAAGAAACACAACTAGAGCCCTAAGAGTCCACTGCATTACCTCTGGGTATAATCATACAATGTTGGACTAATATTGTGCTATCTGACTTGTTCCTTTTTTTCTCTAGCTGTATTCTGTATACTTGACCCTTCACTCTTTAAAAATTGCATTGTACATTTAGAATGATATACTGTAGATTTAAAGGGAACCTGTTACATTGGAAATGTCTGTTCTACCAACATCTGGTTATAGAGCAAGAGGAACTGAGCAGACTCATATACAATGAAGGAAAAAGAAGTATTTTTATTTATTTGCCCATTGACAAAGAAATGATCGGTCTATCATTTTAATGGTAGGTTTATTTGAACAATAAGAGACAGATTTGATCCCCTATCAGCAAGATTTTTGGCTCCTATGTGTTTTTTTTATACAGGTAACAAGCTGAGATTAGGAGCACTCTCTTAAAGGGAACAATCCTAATCTCAGCTTGTTACTTGTATAAAAGACACCTGTCCACAGAACCAATCAGATTCTAAACTCTCCACCATGGCCAAGACCAAAGTGCTGTCCAAGGATGTCAGGGACAAGATTGTAGAGATACACAAGGCTGGAATGGGCTACAAAACCATCGTCAAGCAGCTTGCTAAGCAGTTTACAACAGTTGGTGAGATTATTTAGATGGAGATGGACAGATATTTTCTTCTATTTGAGAATAATGGCACCAGCTGATGTAAATTTCCCCCTAAGCTGCTGGGTGATGGTCTTGTGGCCCATTCTAGCCTTGTGTATCTCTACAATCTTGTCCCTGACATCCTTGAACAGCTCTTTGGTCTTGGCCATGGTAGAAAGTTTGGAATCTTATTGATTCTGTGGGCAGGTGTCTATTATACAGGTAACACGCTGAGATTAAGAGCACTCCCTTTAGGCTGTGTTCACAACTTGCAGTGTTTGTAAAAAAAAAAAACTGTGACAACTGTGGTTTTATTGTAGATTTTTTGACTTCCCCATTAAAGTCAATAGGGAAAATCTGTGATAGCACGTTGCGGATTTAAGATCTATACCGTAGGTCAATTTCCACATTGGTTTTCTGTGGAATTTTTTAGGTTTTCTAGAGATCCCATTCACTTTACTGCTACTGTAAAATGCTGTGGATTTTCCATGCTTCAATACGCAGTGGACAAAGCACAGCTCTGTGTAAACATACCTTACATCATGTGGTGTATAACAGCTTAATTTTCTGCAAGTAAACCGGCTCATCTCAATTTCAGGCCTTTATCTCCATGTTTAGTATTTAGAAAACTTAATTAAGAAATCCATATGAAAATATATTCATTGACCTTTACCAGTCTGTGTCAAAATCACCTCTTTATTGCCCAGTCTGGGGAGCTCAGTACACAAGGACATACCGTATTATTGCGCTATGTGTTGAAAGCATCCATGCAATGTTGATAAATATTTCATTGAGATTATATTACAATGTATACGTTCAGCATTACACAAACATCTTCAGATGTCCCTCTCCGGTTTCATATAGACTGAGTATTAGCTTCATCGCTCTGAACAACTGTGGTAAAAGCAATTTTATACAACGAACGCGCATTAACAGATGACAGGTGAATAAATAACCAGAAGCGTAACTTTTAACTTCAGGGCCCTAAAGCAAAATCTGTCATAGGGCCCCATGTTTACTGTGCGCCGTTTATAATACTGGTGTTTTCTTATGGGGCAGAGGTGCTTTTGGGCCCCCTTAGGCCTCAGGGCCCCGGTGTGACCCCTACCTCTGCACCCCCCCCATAGTTACGCTACTGTAAATAACTAATAGCAGAGTTATACTGAACCAGAGAAAATTAACCCAGCTCACCACCAATCAGACTGTACCTTTTATTGACAGATCATACACCAACCAGTGTGCAGTGATCCAAAATCCAAATAAAGATCCAACCATATAGAGAATCTATTAGCTGTCCTGTGTGGTGTAGTAAAGAGGATGTGTCCTGTGTGGTGTAGTATAGAGGATCTCTCCTGTGTGGTGTAGTACAGAGGTTCTCTCTTGTGTGGTGTAGTATAGAGGATCTGTCCTGTGTGGTGTAGTATAGAGGATCTGTCCTGTATGGTGTAGTATAGAGGATCTCTCCTGTGTGGTGTAGTATAGAGGATGTGTCCTGTGTGGTGTAGTATAGAGGATCTCTCCTGTGTGGTGTAGTATAGAGGATGTGTCCTGTGTGGTGTAGTATAGAGGATCTCTTCTGTGTGGTGTAGTATAGAGGATCTCTCCTGTGTGGTGTAGTATAGAGGATCTGTCCTGTGTGGTGTAGTATAGAGGATGTGTCCTGTGTGGTGTAGTATAGAGGATCTCTCCTGTGTGGTGTAGTATAGAGGATCTCTCCTGTGTGGTGTAGTATAGAGGATGTGTCCTGTGTGGTGTAGTATAGAGGATGTGTCCTGTGTGGTGTAGTATAGAGGATGTGTCCTGTGTGGTGTAGTATAGAGGATCTCTCCTGTGTGGTGTAGTATAGAGGATCTCTCCTGTGTGGTGTAGTATAGAGGATCTGTCCTGTGTGGTGTAGTATAGAGGATCTGCGGTGACCCAGTACGGGATTTGGTCCTACAGTCCCGTCAAGTTGAGTCCCTATATGTCCCCGGGGCTCCCCTGCAGTGTCTCCCCCTGTGTATATACAGTATCTCCTTCTTTCCCGCCTTTCATACAGCCACCAATCACATTCGGTCTCCATTCTGCCCAGTAACTGCCGGCCCTGTAACAACAACTCAACACCACCGTGAGTACAGCCCACCTTTAACCCTTACATACTTTTAATCACCTCATAACTCTAACTAATAAATCCTATGAAGGCGGGGGCACTTTCCATGTGGCCCCGATGTTATCCTCCTGGGCCCTATACATTGACTTGCCCTAGAAACGAAAAGAGAGTCATACCACTATTCAGGGAAAAAATCTGTATTTGTGAAGCCAAAACTCTATGAGCCATAGCCTCCATGCACAGTGAAATTTTGGGGGGAACCGGACAATGCTTTATTAAGTGCCTGCCGGTCAGAAAAGTATTCATGTGATGATACAGAACCTTAAACTCACAGAAGTTCAAATTGATCGTCATCAGAAGATTGGTGTGATATGATTCCCCTAGACCAAGTTATGTCCATTATGTCTGTGAGTGCAGAATAGAAGGATCACGTTGAAGTACTGATGGCTTTAATCTTGGAAGATTCTCCTTTACCACAGCAGTGGGCAGCCTTCATTCTCGACTAGCTACCGAGAGGGTGTTTTCTCCAGAGAAGAAATAGACGTCAGGTGTTCTAAGAGAGCCGCCAATGCTATAAGATATCTGCTCCTGCCCCTTTCAGAGAAAGATCCAGAAGAATACCTCTTCGAGATGTGGAAGGTGGACATAAGCCAGTGGATATAAGTCAGCAGAGCTGGCATCATCAAAGAAGTGTAGAAGTCCCTATGCCTCACCCATCGTAGTAGTGAGGAAAAAAATGGTGCGGTCTTGCTATGTGTAGACTATTGCATCCTGAACAAGAGGACTATGTCAGATCAGTACACATACAGACAGACAGACAGAGGATTTGCCACAGGATTTGCTAAACACTGCCACTGGTTTAGCGTGCTTGACCTGAGGAATGGGTATTATCAGGTACTCATGAAGAAGGAGGATCAGGAGAAGACTGCCTCTATCTATCCCTGGGGATTCTACCAGTTTACCAAAAGGAGTCACGTGAACTCTGGCTACTTTTCAGAGGCTTGTGGAGAAAATAAATCCCTAAGAGTCCCTGGTGTATATAGATTTCCTCATTGTGTTCGGGAAGACGACAAAAGAGCATGAACAGAGATTGCTGAAGGTGTTGGATCGGCTTCAAGAAGAGGGCCTGAAGCTGTCAAGAGACAAATGTCGATTTTCCCAGAACTCCATTACATATTTGGGGCACATTGTCTCTGCAAAAGATATAGCCACTGACCCTGCTAAGATTGAAATGGTGTTAAACTGGTCAAGATTGGTTGAGAGTTACATGACCTGTTGAGCTGCACCATGTCCTAAACATTTCTTTGGAGAGAAATGGAGTCTTTGAAATGGAGGATTTGAAGAAGCCTTCTTAGCATTGAAGAAGAGAATTACAGAACCTCCTGTATGTGCATGTTCAGACCCTGGAAAAACCCTATGGCCTCCATGTGGATGCCAGTATGGAAGGCCTAGGGGGCATACTGCACCAAAGTTATGTAGAAGGATTAAGACTGGTGGCTTACATGAGTAGAAGTCTTATGGGTGCAGAGAAAAATTATCCATTCATAAATTGGAATTTTTGTTATGCTAATATAGAAGAGCCCTGTTATGCCCCACTAACACAAGCAGCATCTAAAATTACTACCTTCCTACATGTGTTAGCTGACATGTTAAATGTTAATCAATGTTAATCTCTGTCTTGGATCAGTTAGCTAGCTAGGATGTTATATATGCTGTATGCTGTTCTATTTTTGAAAGCCTCAAGGCTAGGACTTGCTAGTGAAAGACAAGTATTTTTCAAGGGGGAGCATGCAACTCCCTGGGATTACTGTTGTGTTCTTACCCTGCAGTTACATAAGTGTCCAGTAGATAGCAGGCTGTACATGCAAATTAACTGAGCAGTGACTTAAGCTAGGAGGAGCCTGTGCATGTGCACATGGCTATCTTGGATTCTTGATGTTCAGCAGAGAGAGAGAGAGAGAGAGAGAGGGGACAGAAAAAACATCCAGTAAGAATCTGGTCCCAAGAGTGCTGCAGCAGCTGAGAGAAATCTGCTAGCAAGTTGACAAGATCCAGAGCTGGTTGCAGCTCTCTGTAAACAGTGAAGAGAAACTTAAAGCTAGACTGACCTGATTTACAGCACGTGGAAAGTTGAATGGAGTAATGGAGATATTGTTAATGAAAAACTGATCCAGAGTGCTCTGGACCTCAGACTGGGCCGAAGTTCACCTCCCAACAGTACAGTCGGGGCTTTCTTCATTGTAGGTGTACACCTTTTTTGTGTGCTGGTAACGTGTAGGAGCACCAAATTTATTAAATGGTGGCAGGGCATTTGATAGAATTTTGTGCAGGTCACATTTTCTCAAATTTTACTCTACACATACACCAGAAAGCTAAGCTAAGTCTGGGCTGTTGTATTTTTAGACGTTTTGGTGTATATTATCAACAAATTTTTACATTAATACTCAACATTTAACATTTTAATTTTTTATTCTCAGTTGATAAATTCTTTACCACTGGGAAAAAAAAAATAACCCTAACAGTTGGTCTGTACATTCTTAAAAAAAAAGTGTAAACCAAAAAGTCTCAAAAAGAAGTCTAAGAAGCTGCACCAACTGTCTAAAGACAATAATAAATTCCCTCCCAATGACTCTAACTCTGTGAATGTCCTTGAGTGGCCCAGCCAGAGCCTGAACCCAATGGAACATCTCTGGAGAGACGTGAAAATGGCTTCCACCCAGGGGCGTAGCTATAGAGGTAGCAGAAGTAGCAGTCGCACGAGGGCCCTGGTGCCTAGGGGGGCCCAAAGCACATCTTCCCTATAAGAGACCAGTATTATAATTGGAATATGGGGCCCTGTAACCACTACGCCTCTGTTTCCACCGATGGTATCCATCCAACCTGACCAAGCTTTAGAGGATGTGGATTCGACAGCTGGATACGACAGAAGAAAAACAACTCCTGTTGTACCCCATTGATTTTAATGAACTGCCCAAGGGTCTGGAAGTGTCTCCAGTTGGCTTATTTTCTGACCATATCCGGTTATTTAACCCCTTGGGGACGGAGCCCATTATGACCCTAAGGACGGAAGAATTTTTTGCAAATCTGACCACTGTCTCTTTAAGCATTAATAACTCTGGGATGATTTTACTTATAAATTTGATTCCAAGATTTTTTTTTTCGTGACATATTCTACTTTATGGTAGTGGTACATTTTCGTCGATAGTTGCATCATTTCCTGGTGAAAAATTCAAAAATGTGATGAAAAATTTGAAAATTTAGCATTTTTCTAATTTTGAAGCTCTCTGCTTGTAAGGAAAATAGACACTCCAAATAAATTATATATTGATTCACATATACAATATGTCTACTTTATGTTTCCATCATAAAGTTGACATGTTTTTACTTTTGGAAGACATCAGAGGGCTTCAAAGTTCAGCAGCAATTTTCCAATTTTTCACAAAATATTCAAAATCGGAATTTTTCAGGGACCAGTTCTGTTTTGAAGTGGATTTGAAGGGCCTTCAAATTAGAAATACCCCCTAAATGACCCAATTATAAAAACTGCACCCCTCAAAGTATCCAAAATTACATTCAGTAAGTTTGTTAACTCTTTAGGTGTTTCACAGGAATAGCAGCAAAGTGGAGGAGAAAATTCAAAATCTTCATTTTTCACACTCGTATGTTCTTGTAGACCCAGTTTTTGAATTTTTACAAGTGGTAATAGGAGAAAAAGACCCCCAAAATTTGTAACCTAATTTCTCTCGATTAAGGAAATACCTCATATGGGCATGTCAAGTGTTCGGCGGGCGCAGTAGAGGGCTCAGAAGGGAAGGAGCAACAATGGGATTTTGGAAAGTGAATTTTGCAGAAATTGTTTTTGGGGGCATGTCACATTTAGAAAGCCCCTATGGCGCCAGAACAGCAGAAAACCCCACATGACATACTATTTTGGAAACTGCACCCCTCAAGGCACGTAACAAGGGGTCAAGTGAGCCTTAACACCTCACAGGTCTTTGACGACTTTTCGTTAAAATCGGATGTGTAAATGAGAAAAAAAATTTCACTAAAGTGCAGTTTTTTCCCCAAATTTACAATTTTTACAAAAGGTAATGGGAGAAAATGCCCCCCAAAATTTGTAACCCCATCTCTTCTGAATATGGAAATACCTCATGTGTGGATGGCAAGTGCTCTGCTGGCGCAATGTCGCACTACAATGCTCAGAAGAGGAGGAGCGCCATTGAGCTTTTGGAATTTGAGCCCCCGTGGTGCCAGAACAGTGGACCCCCCCACATGTGACCCCATTTTGGAAACTACACCCCTCACAGAATTTAATAAGGGGTGCAGTGAGTATTTACATCCCACTGGCGTTTAACAGATCTTTGGAACAGTGGGCTGTGCAAATGAAAAATAAAAATTTTCATTTTCACGGACCACTGTTCCAAAAATCTGTCTGACACCTGTGGGGCGTAAATGCTCACTGTACCCCTTAATACATTACGTGAGGGTGCAGTTTCCAAAATGGGGTCACATGTGGGGGGTCCATTGTTCTGGCACTATGGGGGCTTTGTAAACACATGTGGCCTTCAATTCCGGACACATTTTCTCTTCAAAATCCCAATGGCGCTCCTTCTCTTCTGAGCATTGTAGTTTGCCCGCAGAGGGCTTTACATCCACATATGGGGTATGTCCTTACTCAGAAGAAATGGGGCTGCACATTTTGGGGGGCTTTTTTCCTATTTTCCCTTGTGAAAATGAAAATTTAGGGTAACACCAGCATTTTAGTGAAAACTTTTGTTTTTACATTTTCCTATCCAAGTTTAATGAAAATTCGTCAAACACCTGTGGGGTGTTAAGGCTCACTATACCCCTTGTTACGTTCTGTGAGGGGTGTAGTTTCCAAAATGGGGTCACATGTGGGTATTTATGTTTTTGCGTTTATGTCAGAACCGCTGTAAAATCAGCCACCCTGTCACGATGCCGGCTGGCAGGTAGTGGATCCTCTGTGCCAGAGAGGGATTGGCGTGGACCGTGCTAGTGGACCGGTTCTAAGCCACTACTGGTTTTCACCAGAGCCCGCCGCAAAGCGGGATGGTCTTGCTGCGGCGGTAGTGACCAGGTCGTATCCACTAGCAACGGCTCACCTCTCTGGCTGCTGAAGATAGGCGCGGTACAAGGGAGTAGGCAAAAGCAAGGTCGGACGTAGCAGAAGGTCGGGGCAGGCAGCAAGGATCGTAGTCAGGGGCAACGGCAGAAGGTCTGGAAACACAGGCAAGGAACACACAAGGAACGCTTTCACTGGCACTAAGGCAACAAGATCCGGCAAGGGAGTGCAGGGGAAGTGAGGTGATATAGGGAAGTGCACAGGTGAACACACTAATTGGAACCACTGCGCCAATCAGCGGCGCAGTGGCCCTTTAAATCGCAGAGACCCGGCGCGCGCGCGCCCTAGGGAGCGGGGCCGCGCGCGCCGGGACAGAACAGACGGAGAGCGAGTCAGGTAGGGGAGCCGGGGTGCGCATCGCGAGCGGGCGCTACCCGCATCGCGAATCGCATCCCGGCTGGCAGCGGAATCGCAGCGCCCCGGGTCAGAGGACGTGACCGGAGCGCTGCCGCGGGGAGAGTGAAGCGAGCGCTCCGGGGAGGAGCGGGGACCCGGAGCGCTCGACGTAACAGTACCCCCCCCCCTTGGGTCTCCCCCTCTTCTTAGAGCCTGAGAACCTGAGGAGCAGACTTTTGTCTAGGATGTTGTCCTCAGGTTCCCAGGATCTCTCTTCAGGACCACAACCCTCCCAGTCCACTAAAAAAAAATTTTTCCCTCTGACCTTTTTGGCAGCTAAAATTTCTTTGACCGAGAAGATGTCCGAGGAGCCGGAAACAGGAGTGGGAGGAACAGATTTGGGAGAAAAACGGTTGAGGATGAGTGGTTTGAGAAGAGAGACGTGAAAGGCATTAGGGATACGAAGAGAGGGAGGAAGAAGAAGTTTATAAGAGACAGGATTAATTTGACACAAAATTTTGAAAGGACCAAGATAGCGTGGTCCCAACTTGTAGCTAGGGACACGGAAGCGGACATATTTAGCGGAGAGCCATACCTTGTCTCCAGGGGAAAAAACGGGGGGAGCTCTTCTTTTCTTATCCGCGAACTTCTTCATGCGGGATGAAGCCTGTAAGAGAGAATTTTGGGTCTCTCTCCATATGATGGAAAGGTCACGAGAAATTTCATCCACAGCGGGCAGACCAGAGGGCAAGGGAGTAGGGAGGGGGGGAAGAGGGTGACGGCCGTACACCACGAAAAATGGGGATTTGGAGGAAGACTCAGAGACCCTGAAGTTATACGAGAATTCGGCCCATGGGAGGAGATCTGCCCAGTCATCCTGGCGGGAGGAAACAAAATGTCGCAAATAATCACCCAAGATCTGGTTAATCCTTTCTACTTGTCCATTGGACTGGGGATGATATGCAGAAGAAAAATTTAATTTAATCTTGAGTTGTTTACAGAGAGCCCTCCAGAATTTAGACACGAATTGGATGCCTCTATCCGAGACAATCTGCGTAGGCAACCCGTGAAGACGAAAAATGTGTACAAAAAATTGTTTAGCCAACTGAGGCGCAGAAGGAAGACCAGGAAGAGGGATGAAATGTGCCATTTTGGAGAATCGATCAACGACCACCCAAATAACAGTGTTGCCACGGGAAGGGGGTAAATCAGTAATAAAATCCATACCAATCAGAGACCAAGGCTGTTCGGGGACAGGCAGAGGATGAAGAAAACCAGCGGGCTTCTGGCGAGGAGTCTTATCCCGGGCACAGATAGTGCAGGCTCGCACAAAGTCCACAACATCCGTCTCCAGAGTCGGCCACCAATAGAAGCGGGAGATGAGTTGCACAGATTTCTTGATACCCGCATGACCTGCGAGATGGGAGGAGTGACCCCATTTGAGGATTCCGAGGCGTTGGCGAGGAGAAACAAAGGTCTTTCCTGGAGGAGTCTGCCTGATGGAGGCAGGAGAAGTGGAGATCAGGCAGTCAGGTGGAATGATGTGTTGCGGAGAGAGTTCAACTTCTGAGGCATCCGAGGAACGAGAGAGAGCATCGGCCCTAATGTTCTTATCGGCAGGACGAAAGTGAATCTCAAAATTAAATCGGGCAAAGAACAGAGACCACCGGGCCTGGCGAGGATTCAGCCGTTGGGCAGACTGGAGGTAGGAGAGGTTCTTGTGGTCGGTGTAGATAATAACAGGAGAACTTGATCCCTCCAGCAGATGCCTCCATTCCTCAAGTGCTAATTTAATGGCTAGAAGCTCTCGATCCCCGATGGAGTAGTTCCTCTCCGCTGGAGAGAAGGTCCTAGAGAAAAAACCACAAGTGACAGCATGCCCGGAAGAATTTTTTTGTAGAAGAACAGCTCCAGCTCCCACTGAGGAGGCATCAACCTCCAATAGGAAGGGTTTGGAAGGGTCAGGTCTGGAGAGGACGGGAGCCGAAGAAAAGGCAGACTTGAGTCGTTTAAAGGCGTCTTCTGCTTGAGGAGGCCAGGACTTGGGATCAGCATTTTTTTTGGTTAAAGCCACGATAGGAGCCACAATGGTAGAAAAATGTGGAATAAATTGCCTGTAATAATTGGCGAACCCCAAAAAGCGTTGGATAGCACGGAGTCCGGAGGGGCATGGCCAATCTAAGACGGCAGAGAGTTTGTCTGGATCCATCTGTAGTCCCTGGCCAGAGACCAAATATCCTAGAAAAGGAAGAGATTGGCATTCAAACAGACATTTCTCAATTTTGGCATAGAGTTGGTTGTCACGAAGTCTCTGAAGAACCATACGGACATGCTGGCGGTGTTCTTCTAGATTGGCAGAAAAAATTAGGATATCGTCCAGATATACAACAACACAGGAGTATAACAGATCACGAAAAATTTCATTGACAAAGTCTTGGAAGACGGCAGGGGCGTTGCACAGTCCAAAGGGCATGACCAGATACTCAAAGTGTCCATCTCTGGTGTTAAATGCCGTTTTCCACTCGTCCCCCTCTCTGATGCGGATGAGGTTATAGGCGCCTCTTAAGTCCAATTTAGTGAAGATGTGGGCACCTTGGAGGCGATCAAAGAGTTCAGAGATGAGGGGTAAGGGGTAGCGGTTCTTAACCGTGATTTTATTAAGACCGCGGTAGTCAATGCAAGGACGTAGGGAGCCATCTTTTTTGGACACAAAGAAAAATCCGGCTCCGGCAGGAGAGGAGGATTTACGGATAAAGCCCTTTTTTAGATTCTCCTGGACGTATTCGGACATGGCAAGAGTCTCTGGGGCAGAGAGAGGATAAATTCTGCCCCGGGGTGTAGTAGTGCCCGGGAGGAGGTCGATAGGGCAATCATAAGGCCTGTGAGGAGGTAGAGTCTCAGCTTGTTTTTTGCAGAAAACATCCGCGAAGTCCATATAGGCCTTAGGGAGACCGGTTACTGGAGGAACCACAGAGTTACGGCAAGGGTTACTGGGAACCGGTTTTAGACAGTTCTTGGAACAAGAGGACCCCCAACTCTTGATCTCCCCAGTGGACCAATCCAGGGTAGGGGAATGAAGTTGAAGCCAGGGAAGTCCAAGGAGAATTTCCGAGGTGCAATTGGGGAGGACCAAAAGTTCAATCCTCTCATGATGAGATCCGATGCTCATAAGAAGGGGCTCCGTGCGGAAACGTATGGTACAGTCCAATCTTTCATTATTTACACAATTGATGTAGAGGGGTCTGGCGAGACTGGTCACCGGGATGTTGAACCTGTTGACGAGGGAGGCCAAAATAAAATTTCCTGCAGATCCAGAGTCCAAGAAGGCCACTGTAGAGAAGGAGAAGGCAGAGGCAGACATCCGCACAGGCACAGTAAGACGTGGAGAAGCAGAGTAGACATCAAGGACTGTCTCACCTTTGTGCGGAGTCAGCGTACGTCTTTCCAGGCGGGGAGGACGGATAGGACAATCTCTCAGGAAGTGTTCGGTACTAGCACAGTACAGGCAGAGGTTCTCCATACGGCGTCGTGTCCTCTCTTGAGGTGTCAGGCGAGACCGGTCGACCTGCATAGCCTCCACGGCGGGAGGCACAGGAACAGATTGCAGGGGACCAGAGGAGAGAGGAGCCGAGGAGAAGAAACGCCTCGTGCGAACAGAGTCCATATCTTGGCGGAGTTCCTGACGCCTTTCGGAAAAACGCATGTCAATGCGAGTGGCTAGGTGAATAAGTTCATGTAGATTAGCAGGAATTTCTCGTGCGGCCAGAACATCTTTAATGTTGCTGGATAGGCCTTTTTTGAAGGTCGCGCAGAGGGCCTCATTATTCCAGGACAATTCTGAAGCAAGAGTACGGAATTGTACGGCATACTCGCCAACGGAAGAATTACCCTGGACCAGGTTCAACAGGGCAGTCTCAGCAGAAGAGGCTCGGGCAGGTTCCTCAAAGACACTTCGGATTTCCGAGAAGAAGGAGTGTATAGAGGCAGTGACGGGGTCATTGCGGTCCCAGAGCGGTGTGGCCCATGACAGGGCTTTTCCGGACAGAAGGCTGACTACGAAAGCCACCTTAGACCTTTCAGTGGGAAACAGGTCCGACATCATCTCCAGATGCAGGGAACATTGGGAAAGAAAGCCACGGCAAAACTTAGAGTCCCCATCAAATTTATCCGGCAAGGATAAGCGTATCCCAGGAGCGGCCACTCGCTGCGGAGGAGGTGCAGGAGCTGGCGGAGGAGATGACTGCTGAAGCTGTGGTAGTAACTGTTGTAGCATAACGGTCAGTTGAGACAGCTGTTGGCCTTGTTGCGCTATCTGTTGTGACTGCTGGGCGACCACCGTGGTGAGGTCAGCGACAACTGGCAGAGGAACTTCAGCGGGATCCATGGCCGGATCTACTGTCACGATGCCGGCTGGCAGGTAGTGGATCCTCTGTGCCAGAGAGGGATTGGCGTGGACCGTGCTAGTGGACCGGTTCTAAGCCACTACTGGTTTTCACCAGAGCCCGCCGCAAAGCGGGATGGTCTTGCTGCGGCGGTAGTGACCAGGTCGTATCCACTAGCAACGGCTCACCTCTCTGGCTGCTGAAGATAGACGCGGTACAAGGGAGTAGGCAAAAGCAAGGTCGGACGTAGCAGAAGGTCGGGGCAGGCAGCAAGGATCGTAGTCAGGGGCAACGGCAGAAGGTCTGGAAACACAGGCAAGGAACACACAAGGAACGCTTTCACTGGCACTAAGGCAACAAGATCCGGCAAGGGAGTGCAGGGGAAGTGAGGTGATATAGGGAAGTGCACAGGTGAACACACTAATTGGAACCACTGCGCCAATCAGCGGCGCAGTGGCCCTTTAAATCGCAGAGACCCGGCGCGCGCGCGCCCTAGGGAGCGGGGCCGCGCGCGCCGGGACAGAACAGACGGAGAGCGAGTCAGGTAGGGGAGCCGGGGTGCGCATCGCGAGCGGGCGCTACCCGCATCGCGAATCGCATCCCGGCTGGCAGCGGAATCGCAGCGCCCCGGGTCAGAGGACGTGACCGGAGCGCTGCCGCGGGGAGAGTGAAGCGAGCGCTCCGGGGAGGAGCGGGGACCCGGAGCGCTCGACGTAACACACCCCTGTGCAAATCACCAATTTAGGCCCAAATGCACATGGTGCGCTCTCACTCCTGAGCATTGTTGTGCGTCCGCAGAACATTTTACGCCCACATATGGGGTATTTCCGTACTCAGGAGAAATTGCGTTACAAATTTTCGGGGTCTTTTTTTCCTTTTACTGCTTGTAAAAATAAAAAGTATGGGGCAACACCAGTATGTTAGTGTAAACATTTTTATTTTTTTACACTAACATGCTGGTGTAGCCCCCAACTTTTCCTTTTCATAAGGGGTAAAAGGAGAAAAAGCCCCCGAGTACGGAAATACCCCATATGTGGCCCTAAACTGTTTCCTTGAAATACGCCTTTCGTCCCCAACAGGTTAAAGGGAAATTCTGGCTTTATACATCTTATCCCCTATCCAAAGGATAGGGGATAAGATTTATGATCGCAGGGGTTTCACAATCTCGGTGCAGCCCCTGGCATTCTGTGCTGCCTCCGAGACCAAGACGTGACATAACGGCCACACCCCCTCATGACGTCAAACCCCTTTCATTATTGTCTATAGGAGGGGGCGTGATGGCGGGATCCCTGCGATCATACATCTAATTCCCTATCCATTGGATAGGGGATAAGATGTATAAAGCCGGAATACCCCTTTAACCAGATCTGGTCTGATTCAAGGGGTACATAGGGAAAATAAAACGTATTCCCTTTCTAAGTGAAGTTGGGGGCCGGAAAGCGACGTTGCACAAAGTAATATAAGAATCTACCATCACCCTCCTTCCTGATTCCCTCCTCAGCATCCACCCCCATAGCATCATTGCTCTGCATACTCCCGCTAGTGTTGTTATGTATTGTCAGTGCCGCTGTTTTTTGATTTGATGATTTATTTTGTTCTCTTTAAACACTGCAACTCCGAATACTCTGACATGACTGGTTGGTTGGGGACGTTCCCCTACCTGGAGAGGACCCCTGCTATGTATTGTTTATGAAAACTTTAGTAAAACTTTTCTATTGGAAAAAATAATAATCTATCATAACGCACTCAAGTTATTGGGCGACTTTATGCCAACTTCGTGCCCAGCAGTAGAAATATTTATGTTATTTGTGGCCGAGCTCCAAGATATTTATTACTTATCATAGTAAAATCCTCCTAATGTTAAAATGATGTACGGCGTGTAAGCTTACACCGCGAGAGCGCGCCTGCTACCAAGATCAATTACATTTACTTGGCAAACGGGTATAAATAGATCAAGGGGCGACATTAAAGGTACATGGAGGCATCACAAGGTTTTTATCAAGTTCTTCTCAGTTATAAGGTAAGACATAAGCCAGAAATCCTTAAGGAGCCAAGTGTTTTCTTACTGTAATAACAATTGGGCTCACCTGTGTAGAGTGCCCCTTAAAGATGGATTTCCTTCTATATGTAATATCTTATTCTGCTGCATGAATGCTTCTATATCTGGATAGAAAATAAGATAAAATATCATTAACTCTTTGTGACCACAGGATAAAAATTTCACTTTCTGCAAGGGGGTCGTCTTCGTAGAAACTATAGCGTCGTCTGTAACTCCATTCAGTTATGTTCTGATTCACTAAGGCTTGTTATTATTATTATTTTTTTTTGTAGTTTACTGTTGATGGTTATGTTATATATGAACCAGTACATAGAAATTAGTCATACAAGAAACACAAATACATACTTCCGAAGACTTTTCTTTAACCCCTTCACAACGCCTCAAATTTTGATTTCTGGCTTACGTTTTCTTCCTCCTCACCCTCTAAGACCCGTCACTTTTTTTTAAGTTGTATTAGGGCTTGTATTGTATTGTATTTTATTTATTTATTTATTTATATTTTTTTGCGGGACAAGTTGTATTTTTCACTGGCGCCCTTTATTCGATCATATCATGTATTACAAAGCCAGAAAAAAATTATATGTAGAATTGCGCAATTTTGCGGGTCACTAATTTTTTCGTATTTTACAATACAGTAAAACTGACATCCTGACTTTATTCTAGCGGTCAGCAAAATTCCAGCAATGCAAAGCTTAGATAATTTATGTTTCATTTTATGGTTAAAAAAAAAATTGGAAAAAAAAACTCAAAACTGTTCATTGCCCCTTTCTGACCCTTATAACTTTTTTATTTTTCTACCTATGAAACTGTGTTAGGGTTTATTTTTTTGCCCCATGAGCTGTAGTTTGTAACTGTACTTTTGTGTAGTTCTGTCTTTTTGATCACTTTTTATAAAAAAAATTTTAGGAGTGTGATGTGACTCAAAATCATCAATTTTGACATTTTTTTTTTTGCATATTCTGCCGTTGACGTGCAGGATCAGGAATGTAATAATTAATAGTTCGGACAATAATGCACTCATCATACCAAATAGTTTTTTTTTTTTCCAGTGTTATTTGAAAAACTGGGTCATTAAAATTTTAATTAGGGCGGTATTTTTAATAGTTTTGAAAACATTTTACAACTATTTTTTTTTTTTACACATTAATACTATTATAAGCAATCAGTGGATGGCTTACATAAGTCAAAGTAATGGTATTGCATTACATTGATCTATGCTTTCAGCACTTGATCGTTAAATTCTGCCTAAAGCAGGCTTTAGCAATCGCCGATTCAGGGAAAACACAGAGTGATAGATATGGCCCCAGGCTTCCCCAATAACCCATCGGCACAACACAGTTACATTGAGGGGGTCCATGGGACCACTAGGCACCAGGGATTGCCAACATTTAATGTTTAAATGCCGTGATCGCTATTAATCATAACATTTAACCATTTAAATGATGGACAGTGTAGTAATCTCCGATGTCCTTCATTACTATTACTATTATATTGCTAATAGCAGCGGGTACATGCCGGTTATGACGCAGACTATATTCCCCTCACCACATTTTCACAGCTTTGAAAATATCTGAGGTTTCTGTTTTGTTCCACTTTTTACCATTTTGCACCTAGATAACATATGTAGAATCATAGGACATGTGATTGTGAGTAGAGATGAGCGAACTTACAGTAAATTCGATTCGTCACGAACTTCTCGGCTCGGCAGTTGATGACTTTTCCTGCATAAATTAGTTCAGCTATCAGGTGCTCCGGTGGGCTGGAAAAGGTGGATACAGTCCTAGGAGACTCTTTCCTAGGAATGTATCCACCTTTTCCAGCCCTCCGGAGCACCTGAAGGCTGAACTAATTTATGCAGGATAAGTCATCAACTGCCGAGCCGAGAAGTTCGTGACAAATCGAATTTAATGTAAGTTCGCTCATCTCTAATTGTGAGATATTATTATTGCAATCTTCAAAGAATTCATGTAGGTTTATGGTTCAAACATGGCTCAGGCTGTGTTCCTGGCACTTTTCTAGTGGTACTGTCATGGTGCCGCTTGCATTTTTGCACCTTTTTTTAGCGTTTTTTTTAACGTAAAATCATGGTTAAAAAAAGGGTACGTTTTACTGTAATTTGCATATTCCTGTAAAATTGTGCAATTTTTCCAGGGATTTTGGAAAATAGTGGTAGAGACATAACATACCGCAACAGTACTGCTAATAAAATGCCAGAACATAGCCTCAAGGAGGTAATATATGAGCATTCCTGCTCATATGGCAGCAATGCTTGAAAATTTATGCAAAATCAAGCAGTAACCAACGGAAAAAAATTGCTGAATCAACTTCGGTGACCATCTACACAAACTGCAAATACAAAAAAAAACTAGGCAAATGCCAAAAAAAAGTCCACAGTAGAACGTTCTAAAACAGATACTGAATTCAATAATCAGGTGAGTGAGAGCACACCTTCTAGAAAAAGTTGAAAAAGTAAAAAAAAACTTTTTCACGTGCCAAAGAAGATATACTTTTTGAGGAGGTAAATGAAAAATGTTCCCTTTTTTTTTTTGGCATAAAATTTTTTATACAGTTGCATTACCTATGTGTTACTACCATGTTTTCATCATGATTTTCACATGTTAAACTGTGATAATACTGCAAAGCAGCAATGGCAAACAGTCCAAAGTAAGCCACACCAAATGGTATAGTCCATTCAAAAATAAATATGGTTTAAAATTGTATATTGTAATATTTTACAATGTCAAATTTAAAATTCAATACATTGTGGCACCCAATTTGGGGGTACTGTGTGCGGGGTATGATCGTGATGCTTGGGCAACGTTAACCTACATGGTTTGGAGATAGGACAGCTTCTATTGGGCCAGCCGCGGGATAGTAAATACACCAATGCCAGGTTACGGATGTTACGCCGAGCGCTCCGGGTTCTGGCTCCTCCCCGGAGCACTCGCAGCGTTCTCCTGTTCGCAGCGCCCCGGTCAGACCCGCTGACCGGGAGTGCTGCGATAATGTCCCTAGCCGTAATGCCATCCGCGATGCGGGACGCGCCCGCTCGCGATTCGCATCCCGGCCCGCTTACCAGACTCGTTCCCCGTTTGTGCTGTCCCGGCGCGCGCGGCCCCGCTCCCTAGGGCGCGCGCGCGTCGGCTCTTTAAGATTTAAAGGGCCAGTGCACCAATGATTGGTGCCTGGCCCAATCAGTCTGATTAGCTTCCACCTGCCCCCTGTCCATATAACCTCACTTCCCCTGCACTTCCTTGCCGGATCTTGTTGCCATTGTGCCTTGAGAAAGCTATCACTGTGTTTGCCATTTCCAGTGTTCCTGACCTCTTGCCATTGCTATTGACTACGAACCTTGCCGCCTGCCCCGACCTTCTGCTACGTCTGACCTTGCCTCTGCCTAGTCCTTCTGTCCCACGCCTTCTCAGCAGTAAGTGAGGTTGAGCCGTTGCCGGTGGATACGACCTGGTTGCTACCGCCGCAGCAAGACCATCCCGCTTTGCGGCGGGCTCTGGTGAAAACCAGTAGCAACTTAGAACCGGTCCGCCGGCACGGTCCAAGCCAATCCCTCTCTGACACAGAGGATCCACATCCAGCTAGCCGAATCCTAACAGTAGATCCGGCCATGGATCCCGCTGAGATGCCGCTGCCAAGTCTCGCTGATATATTCACAGTGGTCGCCCAGCAATCCCGACTGATCGCCCAACAAGGTCACCAGCTGTCGCACTTGACCACCATGCTACAGCAACTTCAGTCACAGCTACAGCAGCTGCTACAGCAACAACCATCTCCTCCGCCGGCTCCTGCATCTCCTCCGCAGCGACCGGCCGCTCCTAACCTCCACTTGTCCCTGCCGGGCAAATTTGATGGGGACTCTAGACTCTGCCATCGTCTCCTGTCTGGGAAGGCCCTATCATGGACCACACCGCTCTGGGCACCTCTCTCACAGTATCCTTTACAATCTACCCATGTGCCTCCCGCCGAGGAGGCTATGCAAGTGGATCGGTCTCGCTTGACCCATGAAGAGAGGACTCGCCGCAGAGATAAAAATTTATGTCTGTACTGCGCTAGTACCGAACATTTCTTGGTGGATTGCCCTATTCGTCCTTCACGTCTGGGAAACGCACGCACGCACCCAGCTCACGTGGGAGTGGCGTCTCTTGGTCTGAAGTCTGCTTCTCCACGTCTCACTGTGCCCGTACGGATTTCTCCTTCTGCCAACTCCTTCTTCTCAGCTGTGGCCTTCTTGGACTCTGGTTCTGTGAGAAATTTTATTTTGGCCTCTTTTGTTAATAAGTTTAACATCCCTGTGACCCGTCTCGCCAAGCCGCTCTACATTTCCTCGATCAACGGAGTAATATTGGACTGCACTGTGCGTTACCGCACAGAACCCCTGCTCATGAGCATTGGTCTGCATCTCGAAAAAATTGAACTTTTTGTTTTGCCCAACTGCACCTCTGAAGTCCTCCTCGGTCTGCCATGGCTCCAACGCCACTCTCCTACCCTTGACTGGACCACCGGGGAGATCAAGAGCTGGGGTGCTTCCTGCCACAAAAAATGCCTCACGTCTGCTCCCAGTCCCGTCAGTCAAACCTCAGTGTCTCCTCCTTTACTTGGTCTCCCCAAGGCCTATCAGGACTATGCTATGTCTCCTCCTCATAGCCCCCGTCCTGGTAACACTCTGCCCCGTGCCAAGCTTCACCCTCTTCCCCCCCTTCCCACTCCCACGCCTTCTGGTTTGCCCGCTGTTGATGAGGTTTCCCGGGACTTCTCCACCATCTGGAAAGAGACTCAAAAATCCCTCATACAGGCCTCATCCCGGATGAAGAAGCATGCCGACAAAAAAAGAAGAACTCCAAGTATATCCGCTTCCTTGTCCCCAGTTTTAAACTGGGACCACGTTATCTTGGACCCTTTAAAATCAAGTGCCAAATCAATCTTATTTCCTACGAACTCCTTCTTCCCCCTTCTCTCCGTATTCCTAACGCTTTTCATGTCTCTCTCCTTAAACCGCTTATCCTTAACCGCATTTCTCCCAAGGTTGTTGCTCCTACTCCTGTCTCCGGGTCCTCAGATGTCTTCTCGGTTAAAGAAATTCTCGCGTCTAAGACGCTCCGAGGTAAAAAAAAAAAATTCTTGTAGATTGGGAAAATTGCAGCCCTGAGGAGAGGTCATGGGTTTCCGAGGATAACATCCTCGACAAGGACCTAATTCACAGGTTTTCAGGTTCCAAAAAGAGGGGGAGACCCAAGGGGGGGTACTGTTACGCCGAGCGCTCCGGGTTCCCGCTCCTCCCCGAAGCGCTCGCAGCGTTCTCCTGTTCGCAGCGCCCCGGTCAGACCCGCTGACCGGGAGCGCTGCGATAATGTCCCTAGCCGTAATGCGATCCGCGATTCGCATCCCGGCCCGCTTACCAGACTAGTTCCCCGTTTGTGCTGTCCCGGCGCGCGGCCGCGCTCCCTAGGGCGCGCGCGTGCCGGCTCTTTAAGATTTAAAGGGCCAGTGCACCAATGATTGGTGCCTGGCCCAATCAGTCTAATTAGCTTCCACCTGCCCCCTGTCCATATAACTTCACTTCCCCTGCACTTCCTTGCCGGATCTTGTTGCCATTGTGCCTTGAGAAAGCTATCACTGTGTTTGCCATTTCCAGTGTTCCTGACCTCTTGCCGTTGCTATTGACTACGAACTTTGCCGCCTGCCCCGACCTTCTGCTACGTCTGACCTTGCCTCTGCCTAGTCCTTCTGTCCCACGCCTTCTCAGCAGTCAGCGAGGTTGAGCCGTTGCCGGTGGATAACGGATAACTGTCTTTTCTAAGGCAGGAGTGGATGTTACAATCCTCACAGCGCAGATTAGAGTTGAGGAGATGCAGTGTAACCCTTGGGAGCCATTTAGACTTGCTATGACTTGGTATTTTAGGCTTAACGGGGTTCTCCTCCCCTAGACATCTTATCCCCTATCCAAAGGATAGGGAATGAGATGTCTGACCGCTGGGAGCTCCCGCTATTTCTGCTGCAGCACCGCAGTCATCCATGGACGGAGAAAATCTCATTTATTTTGTATATTTTCTCACTATCCCAAATGTAGTGTTAACATTTCATATACAAGCTTTTAAAAATGTCCTGTAATCTATATATAAAACTCTATGAGGGGCATTTATCAAAACTGAACTTGCTTTTAGTTCGGTTTAAATGAGAAAAGTTGCCGGGAAAGTGGCGACCGTGTGCCAAATTGATCAATTGGCGCACAGACTTTAATAAATGCCCGTTAAACTGCTCTGGTTAAATGTCGAAGAGCAGTGGCGGGCCGTGTGACAATTATGTTATAAGTCGTACGGACCTTAAAGGGTTACTCTGGTGGAAAACATTTTTTTTTTTAATCAACTGGTGCCAGATAGTTAAACAGATTTGTAAATTACTTCTATTAAAAAATCTTTACCCTTCCGGTACTTTTAAGCAGCTGTATGCTACAGAGGAAGTTCTTTTCTTTTTTAATTTCTTTTTTGTCTTGTCCACAGTGCTCTCTGCTGACTCTTAATGCCCGTATCAGGGATAGTCCAGAGCAGCATAGGTTTGCTATGGGGATTTTCTCCTGCTCTGGACAGTTCCAGATACTGTTGAGAGCACTGTGGACAACACAAAAAAGAAATTCAAAAAGAAAAGAACTTCCTCTGTAGTATACAGCTGCTAAAAAGTACTGAAAGGGTAAATATTTTTTAATAGTTTTTTAAAGTAATTTACAAATCTGTTTAACTTTCTGGCACCAGTTGATTTAAAAAAATAATAATAATTCCACCGGAGTACCCCTTTAATACAATTGTCGCATAAAGTTATATAGAGCAGGGTTGAATTGCCCTGTGACTTCTTCTAAATCTAGTCCTTGCGGCTTTTTTGTGACTTTTCGCACATGGTAAATTTGTGACCACATCTACATCAGATTACTTCATGGTCAGAAAAATTAAACAGTCTAAATGAAATGTTGCAAGAAAAGTCGTACGGGACCAGCTTGTGACTTTTCCTGCGACAAATTGTGACAAATAAAGCTGTCTAAAGAGCTTGATAAATTTACCTTAATGCGTGTATGTATGTGTGTGTGTATGTTCCAGCATCACTTCCAACCAGCTAAAGATATTAACATGAAACTTGGCACATGTTACTTATATGTCAACAACATACATAGGATAGATAAATTAACCCTTACTTACCCCCATTTGCGAGGGTCGGGGTTTTTGTTTAAAGTCCTATACAAGTCTATGGGAAATATGTTACTGCATAACTGCCAAACAGCTGGAGATATTTCAATAATAATTGGTCACGTGTTACTTTAATGTCAAATAAAAATATAGGATAGTTAATTTAACCCTAACCTACCCCTTTATGTGAAGAGTTAGGTTTTTGTTTCAAGTCCCATGCAAGTATGTGGGACTTCTGGTACCTTACTCCACAAGCTCCGCTCTGCATCTCCTGGTGAATGCGTCAGTCCAGCTTGCAAGCCACACCTCCCCGCATTCCATGCTTCAACTTGCAGAGCCACAACCAAAATTTAAGCTACACCCCTTTTATTTTCTACCCTTATTGTGATTCGGTCTGGCTTGCAAATCACGCCCACTCCCACAAAGCCACGCTCCCTTCTGTTTTCGGCTTCCAAAATCTTCATCACAACTCAGCCCCATCTGAGGAGGGGATATAAGGACAAAATATGAGGACAAACTATGAGGATGGGCTACAAGACTAATTCCTACACCACGCCCACTTTTGCATTGTGTAAGCTTTTTTTAATGTTAAATATTTTGAAAATGTAGTGTGACTTTTGCGCCACTTTTTACCACATTTTGACTGTCCCCCACAGGGTTTTGCTACAAAACACCTGGTTTTTCATAATGTTTTTCTTTGACGGAGCGTTTTTCAATTTTTTTACTTTCATTTTTTCCTCCTTACCTTTTAAAAATCATAACCCTTTCAATTTTGCACCTAAAAATCCATATGATGGCTTATTTTTTGCACCACCAGTACAACTTTTTAATGACATCAGTCATTTTATCCAAAAATCTATGGCCAAACAAAAAAAAAAATCATTGTGAGACAAAATGGAAGAAAAAAACAATTTTGTAAATTTTGGGGGCTTCTGTTTCTACACAGTACATTTTCCATTAAAAATGACACCTTATCTTTATTCTGTAGGTCCATATGATTAAAATGATTACGTTTACAGGGCAGTATTAGGGCTAATTTTTTGTGCCGTAAGCTAAAGTTTTTATCAGTACCATTTTTGTTTTGATCAGACTTTTTGATAATTTTTTATTCATTTTTTTATGTTATAAAAAGTGACCAAAAATACGCTATTTTGGAATTTGGAATTTTTTTGCGCATACGTCATTGACCGTGCAGTTTAATTAATGATATATTTTTATAGCTTGGACATTTACGCACGCGGCGATACCACATATGTTTATTTTTATTTACACTGTTTTTTTTTATGGGAAAAGGGGGGTGATTCAAACATTTATTAGGGAAGGGGTTAAATGATCTTTATTAACTTTTTTGTTCACTTTTTTTTGCATTGTTATAGCTCCCATAGGGGGCTATAACATTGCACACACTGATCTTTTACACAGATCACTGCAAAGCCATAGCTTTGCATTGATCAGTGTTATCGGCGGTTGATTGCTCAAGCCTGGATTTCAGGCTTGCAGCAATAAATCGCCATTCGGACGTTCAGGAGGCAGGTAAATCACCCTCCTGCTGCGTCCTAGCTGATTGGGACATCGCGATTTTATCGCAATGTCCCGATCACCCCGACTGAGCAGCCGGGATGCTCTTACCTTCACTTTTAGATGCGGCGATCAAATTTGATCGCCGCGTCTAAAGAGTTAATGCCGGATGTGTGCCGGAACGGTGATGTCTGGCATTAGCCACGGGTCCTGGCTGCTGATAGCAGCCGGGACTGCGCGGGTATGATGCGAGCTCACCTCCTGAGCTCGCTTCATAACCCTCCCATGCCGCAGCGCAGTATAAACTCGCAATTCTGCGGCAAAGGGTTAAAGGAGAACTCCAGACAAAGTTAACTTATCCCCTATCCTTAGATCTTTGTCCGGCAGATTCTGAAAAGACAAGTCATGGCTGGAAGAAGTCATTATGGCGGGTAGGGTAAGATCAGAGAGGATGTCATTTGTGAGTCACTGGACGTAACTGCACTGTAATCCCTTATACAGTTTGCAGAGTCTGTGTGGAGCTCGGATCACCACAATATGGAGACAGTATAGGGGGGGGGGGGGAAATACTGGTCTGTGTATAAAGGGCCTAATTTATCTAATCTGCCTAACAGTAAAACAGTCTTTGTTACCCATAGCAACCATAAATGAAAGCTGAATTGTTATTGGCTGCTGTGGACAAAGAAGACCATTTTACTGTTACTAGTAACGGTATGGTATATAAGTCACTGTATGATAGTAATGTGTGTTTCTGGTGTGCCGTTATAGATTTTCCCCTCTATAGTGGTTTTATTGGCATTGGTAATACTGTTTTTTATTTCATAACAGTATGGAGGTATTAATTAGTCACTATGTGATGGTATTATGTGGTCACGGTGTGACTGTATTATTTGTCCCTTATATACTAAACAGTGGTGTTGCTAGGGTTAGTGTCACCTGGTGCAGTAGAAAATGGTGTCACCTCCAAGCAAGACACTAACTACAAGATGTTTGCGGCGGCATTGAAGGTTTACATGACTTTACTACGCAAGTGTGGTGACCCAGTACAGAATAAAGTATTCTTCTGTACTCCTGCCCATCCTGTGTGGCAGATGTTCCTTCAATGTCTGTCTTGGGCCCACTTTCCTCAGGACTCAATTCACAATATAATGCCATGTAATATAATGGTTAATTTATGAGCATTTTCTATGCACTTGTTACTTTAAGAATCCTGTTGCTATGAACTTTGTTGTTAGGGGAGTATGCAGAGGTTAACCAGGTGACTTATCCGGCCAGTGGGAGCTCTCTAAATTCATCCCATATATAGTGAGGTCAGAGTTCAGTTCTCTCTCTTAGTCTCTTGCTCTCTTACTGAGGTACAATTTGGTGAAGTGTGCAGTCTGTCTGTGAGGTGATTCTGAAGGAGACCTGAAGCCTAGTCCAGCAACCACACATCTACTACCTGTTAACCCCACTACCCAGGTGATAGTCAAAGCCTTGTGGTAAGCACTAAGTCTGGGGAATTTAATACAAGTCAAGTCCAGCAAGCTAGTTAAAGGGGTTATCCAGGAAAAAACTTTTTTTTTTTATATATCAACTGGCTCCAGAAAGTTAAACAGATTTGTAAATTACTTCTATTAAAAAATCTTCATCCTTTCAGTACCTATGAGCTTCTGAAGTTGAGTCGTACTTTTCTGTGTAAGTGCTCTCTGATGACACCTGTCTCGGGAACCACCCAGTTTAGAAGCAAATCCCCATAGCAAACCTATTCTACTCTGTGCAGTTCCCGAGACAAGCAGAGATGTCAGCAGAGAGCACTGTTGCCAGACAGAAAACAACAACTCAACTTCAGCAGCTGATAATTATTGAAAGGATTGAGATTTTTTAATAGAAGTAATTTACAAATCTGTTTAACTTTCTGGACCCAGTTGATATGAAAAAAAAAAAAAAAGAGTTTTTTCCTGGAATACCCCTTTAAGTCCAAGTAACTAAAGTCTAGCATGGGCTGCATACGAGTCAAGTCAGTCATATACAGCACAATCAACTATAAGTCCCAGCAAGCCGATAAGCTTCCTAAAGTTCACCCTGCATCTCCTTCATGCTAATCTGAGCTGTTACGTATTGTATCATCTTTCCAACCTCAGTAAATCACACCAGTTATCTGTAACCTTTCGTCGGAGTGATTTTTTTCCCTGTGCCTCGCACAGGAGGAGCTGGTCTACCTCGGGAGGTGTATAGGTCAACCATGCCCTGGCGTCACGAAACGGTTAATTACACATTACCCTCATCCGACACCACACATGTTGCTAAGTATTCTATGCAGCATGCCTAAAATACTTGAAGAATGTTGATTTAAATGCCACTAAAGCTCTCTCGGAGTTCTGTGTACCATCCCTAAGGCATGTCCTGACTGCCTCCAAAATAACATGTGTATATATATATATATATATATATATATATATATATATATATAAAAGATGTGTGTGTATGTTGTTACACCTTGAGCTCCGGACACTTCCCCTGGCCGTGAGTGCACTGTCTCCCTCTCCCCTGCTGCCAGCGGGGCTGGGATTCGCATCATGGGAATCCCAGCCGGTCACTTACCATGCTCCTCTGCTGCTTCTTCTGCCTCTCAGCTGAAATTTGAAGGGCCAGTACGCCCATAATTATGTGAAACACCTGACACTATTCTATAAGTCCCCGCACCTCCCACTCTTCCCTGCCAGATCTTCAGTGCCATTTGCCTGAGATTAAGCGTTCCATCCTGTCTGTTGGCCTTGCCTGTGTTCTGACCCTTCCGCTACGTTATTTGACTACCCACCTTTGCCGTCTGCCTTGACCTTTTGCTAAGTCCAACTATGGCTCTGCCTCATCCTACTGTACTTCGCCTCGCCCAGCTACCTGTGTGGTCGAGTAGTATCAGGGGTAGCGACCTGGGTGTCGCCTGCCGCAGCAAATCCATCCTGCCTTGCAGCGGGCTCTGGTGAAGACTGCTCCCCAATACGGACCGTGTTATCAGCCACTCAGGTCAGTGGATCCACATCCAGCATCGTTACATATGTTTGTGTGAATAATGCCCTTTTATTTATACATAAGGGGGCACACATAATTCCCGAGCGACTGCCTGATGGTTTAGATTGATTCACACTATGTAGCGCTCTTTGCTTTTATTTTAGTTTTACATATCATTGTGCCGGACTGTTGGGGGAGCATAGTAAATGCTCATAGACTGCAGAGGTGAAGAGCCTGCAGCCAATGGGACAGTGAATAGTGGAGCAAGAAACTAACAGCCAGATCTGCCATTCACTGTATTTCATCTGCTTCCAGAGGAGCATGGGGTGACACCACTGCAGGATAGACTTGCATTAAGGGGACAGGCCGTGATGTCATGAGGGGCGGAGCCATGACGTCACGCTGCTCCGGCCCCTGTATCGCCCGTCATTACGCACAGAGCGAACTCGCTCTGTGCTGTAATGATAGCGGGGTGCCGCAGCGGCGATCCCCGGGGTCCCCAGCAGCAGGACCCCGGCGATCTGACATCTTATCCCCTATCCTTTGGATAGGGGATAAGATGCCAGGGGCAGAGTACCCCTATAAATGAAGCTGCTTTCACAGATAATTTTTCAGGAATATATCTATTGTGTTTTGGCACATGCATGTGTGATAGCCTAAGGGGTGTAGGTATGGGGAGTGTAGCTGTGCGGGTATTAAAGGGTGCTTGTTAACCCTTGCTATTCGTGACGCCAGGGTGGGGGCTCCTCAATAAAGCTTTTCCTACCGCCACCCTTCCCAGGAACGATAGGGAGGGGGATGATAATAGGTTTGACGTAGATAACAATAATGGATTGTCCACAACCGGAAAGCTTCTGTAAACAGCGTTAACTTTACTGAAGATTTTCTGTTCACTTCTTTAACACAACAGTCTCTTATCCTAACAACAGCTTCCTTTGGAGTTTGACAATGGTCGGGACTTTAGCTTTAAGAGTCTTTTAGTCTATTGCACTGTTCCACTGGATTTAGGGGAATTAGTTGCGGTCCAGTAGTCACGCTAGCATTAGCAGGAATTAGAGTAAAACTCATGATTTTTGGTTCTGCTGAGGCCGTAGGTTTTGAGGCCTAGCGTGTCTTTGAAAGTTGCGTAGCACACGTCCTGTTAGTCCGGCATCCACAAGAGCAGCAACCCAAGAGAGCGATAATTGGACGCAGCTCCCTTATATGGGCAGGGGCTGGACTAACGCTAATTGGTCCAAACGGATGTCAATCACCATTACAGAGATTTGTGGTTAACACGTGACCCAAGGACCTCCTAAGGTCATGCAACATACCATAGAGGTTACTAGCATGGTCACATGACCGAAGGTCCTGCGACGCTGAACAAGGTAAGTACTATACATTTCTATCAAATATAGTTATAATTATTAAATATATACATTCATTAATATTAAAGTTATACTTAAGGAGAGGTGACTAGGGGCTGTCCCACCTGAGGAACCCTACCTGAATGTAGTTACTCTGACTTTGGGGACCTCTACACTAGGTACTGAATGCAATACGGTACCGGGAGACCACACATGTGACTATGCAGATGTAGATTGGTGTTACAGTTCTCTGATGCACTAGCTTAATGTCCAAATCACTGGAGATGACCATGGCAAATGCAGAAATGCAAACTAAGGCCCCTTTCACACTACCGTTGTCACACAGTAGTGTGACGGCCGTTGGGGCTGCCGGGGAGAATAGCAGGGGAAAAAATACTGCTTGCACCATCTTTTTCTCCCATTGAAAAACAGCGGTGCCCGATGTCCAACAGCGGGACCTCGTGTTGCCCATTACGCCCCGTCAAAATGACGGACGTCAAATAAAAAAAAAAAAGAGAGTTTGACGGCCTTTCTCAACGGGGCGCAACGGCAATGTGATAGAAGCCAAAGAACTTCACTCCACTTCCTATTGTGGCGATCTGTGACACGACACTTGGAGAAGCGTAGCCAGGTTAAGTCCTCCTAGACATGTTAGACAGGATGGCACTATTCCAACCGGAGGCAATGTAGTAACCTGTGAAATGACAGGAAGGCCCTTGTGCAGCTTTATCCTTGCTAACCTCTTAAAGAAATGCAGAAGTGCAGGCTATTCTCGGAGTGGGACTTGGGCTAGGCTGAGGAATGACTTTGACAATGACTAGTAACAATGTGACTAGTGAAAATATGACCAATATGTAGGAGGTATGCCTAACATTAGTAGTTCCTAGGCTCACTATACTTGGGTCCTGAGTTGAGGTGAAGTACATGTTCACTTGGCTAGGCCAAGCTTTGTACTAAATAGAGTAATGTTAGCTCCACCTCATTCCCCAGGAGAGGAAGGTGGACTTGAGACAGGCTCCTGCATTCATTGATTGTGATTCTCATGTGACTAAATCTGTATTCAGCTGTACAATGCAATGTAAGGAACAGAAACCATTAACCCTCTGCATGCTGTAAAAAACAGTGTATGCTTTGACTTGTGGGTAGAGAATATACTTTGCACGACCAAACATCTTTTGCACCCAGCAAACCTTGTATGATTTTTGAGCCATGTAACTATTCTGCTGGGTAGCAGCTGGAAATGCTGTGCTGGGCCACAACAATTATGTAGGAAATGTAAAGGCTCAATCCTAGTAACATTTCCAAAAGTTTTATATATAATTCTATTTAAATTGTAGGCATACAGTCCAATGGTCCACAAAATAGCACTAATATATTTGAAGACTCTGTACACTGAGTATCGGTTACCTGCTCAAAATGCATTTGCGCCATTTTGTGTGGGGGCAGGGCCATACCGGGTCCCATGGTATTATAAATTCACCCCTGCTGCGACCAATAGATGCAGCTGTGGTAAACTTGGGGAATAAAGCCTTGTGGGGGTGTAGAGTAGTTGGGGTGTTGCTGTTCAGTATTATAAAGGGCGCTGTTAACCCTTGTCACTCGTGACACCAGGGTGAGGGTTAAAACTCTGTATTGATGTTGGGCCTATCGCCACCCTTCCCAAGAGTGATAGGTGAGTGTGAAATAAATTTGTCCACAGCAGTACTGAACTTAAAACTTACGGAATGTTTACTGAAGATTTTCTGTATTTGCAATAACGGTAACAGTCCAGATAACAGAGTATATTTAAACAGCACAGCAGTGATTGACAGATGCTTAGGACCGGAAAGTTCTCTTTAGCTTTAGAGGATTGTATTTGCATAGATCTGCCGAATTTAGGGGTTTGATTAGGTCCAGAGATCTGGCGGAGGTAGCGGGGAATTGTATGAACTATCCGTCTCTAGCGCAGGCTTAGGCCGCAAGGCTTAGGCCTAGTAATTTGTCTTGTAAGCTGCGGAGGTCCTACCTCGTCTAGAATCAGCAACCCAAGAGCGATGATGCTGCTTGCTTTGCAGCGCAGGAACAAGAGAGCGATCAAGATGGCGCAGCTCCCTTATATGGGCAGGGGCTGGCCGTTTTGGATTGGTCCAATCAGCTGTCACTCACCGTTACAATGGATTGTGGGTGATCACATGTCCAAAACCACCAAAGGTCCTTTAGCAAAAACCATAGAGTCCTGCAACCCGGTCACATGACCCGCAGGTCCTGCGACGCTAACAAGGTAAAAATATTAAATATACATCTTTACACTTATATTTACATTAATTATAGCTAACTGAGGGGTGATGAGGGGTTAACTACGGAAGAGGACCCCCACTGTTCGTAGGGACTCTGACTTTGGGGACCTCACCACAAGGTAAAGTATGTAATATGGTACCGGGACACCACAAACCCCCTTATTAAAACAAGTCGACCCCGACGCCTGTCCCCTAAGGCAGAGGGACCAGGACAGGATTGCTAACTAAAATACACATCCTGGCAAAAATCTGAGTAAACATTAGACACTTTTAAATCCTCTTGATACTCTGACTAGCATTTTGACTAGACAGTCATGAAGCTATCTAGACATTTTGAAGCTATCTAAACACTTTAAAGCTTACTATACATTCTGAAGCTTATTAGACATCGATGAAGCTGTCTAACCTTTAGTTTCTAGCTCCTTAGACATTTTTATAGCTCTCTATACATTTATGAGGCTAACTAGACATTAGTACAGCTCTCTATACCTTTAGTTTCAAGCTGACTAAAACATTTTTGGAATCTCATCACATCTATTTTTGTTTTGCCACGATGAGTCAACAAAAAGGGTATATTGGCTTGCCTGAGGCTCTCTACCAATAAGGTTAGCTACTAGGGTCTATCGGCTACACGCTACTTACCCCTAGAACACAACAGTATAACCTACCTAGGTTACCTTTAGAAATACGTGTTTCATTTTAAGCTTGCAAGAGCATCTACTGGCTAGGTAGAGCATCTCACACGTAATAAAGAGAAGAGAAATATGAGTGTACCTAACAGTGGCAGGAATTGGATATCAATAGGCTACAATTCCTAAAGTGTTTCTTGAGTGTGAGACTTATTTTTGTTTTTGTGTATGTACTGAAGAAGATTGAGGTAGTACATTTAAGTGAGCTATTTAGTATACTGAAAAGATAAAAGTAGTACATTTAAGCTACTTGAGGTACTATGTGTGCAGGCACTGACTGTGAATCTAGATATCTTAAGGGTAGTTTACCCTGTTATTTTTGTTGAGACAGGTGCTAGCGATTGACGACTGAAATGCTACTCTCGGAGGAGCTGGGAGAGTCACCTATTTAGCAACTACTAAAACACCTTGTTAGTATTGTTATACATTTGTATGTACATGTATACAAGAATTATTTGCGGTTGTTGTTTTTAGTGTACACGTGCATCTAGCGGTTAAGTTTCCATGTACAACCTTTACTTACTTTTTATGTACACAGATACAAAGCTATATTTTCAGTGTACAAGAACCATATACATTTTTATTACACAGACTTACATATTTATTAACACTCCAACAAGGTTCAGGCGCATACACCTGATAAGTGAAATTTTTAGCAAGAAAGTCTAATAAATATAGAGGTATATACACAAACTGACGTGTAAGTATCTGCAGTCCACCTACACTAGCAGTCCATGTTTCACGTCTGCCATAAATCAACCGGGCACAAAACTTACAAATCTCCTACTGGCTAGGAGTCTCTTGACCTGATGGTCAGGCACAAAGCTTAGTGGTTACGTTGCTGAACTTGAAACTGGAACAATCTTAGCATAGTCCTGCTAGGCACAATTTCTTGAACTTGGTTACTGAAAAAAGCTCAGACGACAACAATAGACATTACTTTACAGTCCTTCAGAAAATATTCCTCCGAACTCTTTTTGTGCCTCTTGTGGTTCCTCTATACCTCTATACCTCTATACCCAACATCTGGAGCAGGCGAGGAGTTAACGTAACTCTCCCACACCACATTGGTGAGAGTAGAATGGGCAACAGTAGGATTCAAAGCGACCAGAGGTTTACTGGTCGGGATCAAGGTTGGTGCGTAAAGTTTTAGACTCATCTCCATATCAGGAGTGGACCAAAGCACTTTCGTCGGTACCCTGGAAGCAGGCAAACTCTCCACGTCGGAAGAGGGCCTTGGTACATAAGTCGGTACCCGTGCAGGAGGCAAACTCTCCGAGAGGGCCTAGGTACATACGTTGGTACCTCTGGAACAGACAAACTCTCATTGCTCTGAGAGGGTCTAGGTACGGTCTTTGGTGCCCGCAATTTGGGCCTACTTTCTTGGTCTTGAGCAGGTCTTGGCACTTGGCTGCATGAAGAAGATGACTGATGCTGTAGAGGCTCCTCCTCCTTGAGTACAGTGGTGGAGGCATCAGGAGCAGACCATTTCGGCCTCAGGTTGAAGGGATCCGATTCCCAATCTGTAGACGGAAAGTATTTGAAGGGAAGCTGTGTTGGGGCTGTTGGTCTGGTGACCGCAGCAGCCCACTCTCCGCGCAGGCTCTGGACGGGGGTGTACTCCACTATTTCACCCACCTCCAGAGAGTAGAACTTTTTGTGAAGATATGGCCTCTGTACTGCTCGCCGGTTTACAAGGATGGTTTGCCCTGTGTGGCAATCTAGGAGTGACCCATAACCTCTGACCTTGTCAAACTTGGCCACAGTTGCTCTTCGTTTTTCTAGAGGCTCCTCCCCTTCTCTGGGGTGATCCCACTTGCGGATGTAGAGTGCTTCCATTTCTTTAGTATTCTCCTGATTACGAATTCTTTCCTCAGGAGGCAAATGCACATGCTTTGGGGCGTACAGTTCTCTGTGTCGGGCCTTTAATTTGTCCATCAACTCAGCCAGCTCGGCTTCCTGAAGGGCCCTTTTTCTTTGTGCGGTTGGAATTGGTGGGAGTGGCTTCCCAGGTATAGGTTGTAGAATAGCGTGCATATACTCGATGAGTCCCGGCTCATCCCCAAAAATCCACTGGGGCAAATCTGGTGAGCAAGGTCGTGCACTTGGCAATCTGGATAGGGGTATTTCAGCTTCAGGACTGGAGGAGGAAGAAAAGGCCGCCTCTGGCGGTATACTCACTGCAGACTCCTCCGATGGGATTTCGGCCCATGAGCCCCAAGTTCTGTGGTGAGGGGACAATCTCACCGATGATGCACCTCCAGGTGTCCCTGCGCTCTCCGCTGGAGTTGTGTCCGGCCGGTCATCGTTGTCATCGGGCAGTGGGGGAAGATTGCAGGCCTCCTCTTCGTTCAGCGACAACCGCTGCAGACGGTCGTCAATTTCTTGGAATAGTTGGGCTGCGACTGCCACAACTTTCCGCTGTTCTGGCGCCATTTTGCTGTTCTCACCACGTGGAACGCTGCTCTCCTCCATGTCTGTACTCTCCGGCTCCTTGTGCAGACTGGAGGTCGCGGTGCATGTTGTCTTTTATATTGGGCTTCCCCAAAATGGCGGCCGGCAGGAACGACGTCATCGGTGCAGCCCCGACTTCCTGTCCTCCCAGAAACGACTCCTCTGTTTCCAAGTTCCCTTTCGGCTTCAATACAGCCACTTGATAGCCATGCCCAGGGGCGGGGCGCAGCGCAGGCCTTTTTCGCGCGCTTCTCTGGTAACAGGTTAACTCTTTCTGTGCTGACCAGACCAGAGGATCGTAGCATGTATTCATTTCGCACTTTACACATTCTTGCTGCGCATACATTTTCGCCTCCCCCTTACTTTTCGCGTGGCCCCCTTGTAACGTGCACCACATGCACCGCTCTCGTACACAATAATGCAGTTTACAGCACATGAATAAAGTCCGTTATATTGAGGGGAGTACAGTTTCACTAGTGGCAACAGCAGAAGGCACACACCCGAATCCTGTTCGTCAGACGCCAAAAAGGCTTTGTAGTAAACTTGGGGAATAAAGCCTTGTGGGGGTGTAGAGTAGTTGGGGTGTTGCTGTTCAGTATTATAAACTGCGCGGTTAAAACTCTGTATTGATGCTGGGCCTATCGCCACCCTTCCCAAGAGCGATAGGAGAGTGTGAAATGAATAGATTGTCCACAGCAGTGCTGAACTTAAAACTTACGGAATCTTTACTGAAGATTTTCTGTATTTGCAATAACGGTATCACTCCAGATAACAAAGTCTATTGAAACAGCACCGCAGTGATTGACAGATGCTTAGGACCGGAAAGTTTGCATAGATCCGCCGGATTTAGGGGTTTGATTAGGTCCGGAGATCTTGCGGAGGTAGCGGGGAATTGTATGAACTATCCGTCTCTAGCGCAGGCTTAGGCCTAGTAATTTGTCGTGTAAGGTGCGGAGGTCCTACCTCGTCTAGAATCAGCAACCCAAGGGCGATGATGCTGCTTGCTTAGCTGCGCAAGAACAAGAGAGCCATCAAGATGGCGCAGCTCCCTTATATGGGCAGGGGCTGGCCATTTTGGATTGGTCCAATCAGCTGTCACTCACCGTTACAATGGATTGTGGGTGATCACATGTCCAAAACCACCAAAGGTCCTTTAGCAAAAACCATAGAGTTCTGCAACCCGGTCACATGACCCGCAGGTCCTGCGACGCTAACAAGGTGAGAATATTATACAGCTTTACACTTATATTTACATTAATTATAGCTAACTGAGGGGTGACGAGGAGTTAACTACGGAAGAGGACCCCCACTGTTCGTAGGGACTCTGACTTTGGGGACCTCACCACAAGGTAACGTATGTAATTCGGTACCGGGACACCACACAGCCTCATTGCGGCTTGTGTACGCAATGCTCATGAGGGGACTGGATCGGTGGACTTGCGATTCTCCATGCATCCACTATTACACAGCATTGTTTAACCGGCCCATATACATGTCAGGAGGCAGTTAAGGGGTTAATGACTCATTTGACTTTGCTGGTGTTTTGATGAAGAATTGTAGTGTTATGTTACTGGCTGAAAAAGGTTACCAATGTGCACAGTAGCTACGTGCCCAATAGCTTATAATACCCCAGTGACTGATTTATGTTGGAATAAATATCATAAAATATGCTGACATGGCACTGCAGAGTCCAGACAAATCCCAGCCTCATCTATGCTCATTGTTTTGCACTTATATATATATATATATAAAGGTCAGAATTTGGGGATTTTCTTTTACATGATCTAAGATATTAAAGGCTTGTTGGCCACCGACAGGGACATTTACTAGGCTTAAAGGGATTGAATGAAATTGGAAAAAGTTATCATTTTTAATCCAGAAACAGTCCGTGGGCCATGTCTGGTAACATAAAAAATTGTTGGCTATACACCAGAAGTAAATATTACCACTGCAACGTTCAGCGCTCCGGCTGGACACACTGGCCGTGAGCGCTTTCCTCCTATCTCCTCCTCAGCCGGCGGGGCCGGGATCCGCATCGCGGGATGCGCCTGCATGCGAATCCCAGCCCGTCACTCACCTCCGCTCTCTGTTGTTCCTCCGGTCCTCTCGCAGCCCCTGTACGTGTGCCCCTGCCTCCTAGGGCGGGCGCGCACGCCGGAACTTTAAAGGGGTATTCCAGGCAAAAACTTTTTTTATATATTTCAACTGGATCCGGAGAGTTAAACAGATTTGTAAATTACTTCTATTAAAAAATCTTAATCCTTCCAATAGTTATTAGCTTCTGAAGTTTTCTGTCTAACTGTTCAATGATGATGTCACGTCCCGGGAGCTGTGCATGATGGGAAAATATCCCCATAGGAGCTGCACAGAAAGCAGTTAGACAGAAAACAGCAACTCAACTTCAGAAGCTAATAACTATTAGAAGGATTAAGATTTTTTAATAGAAGTAATTTACAAATCTGTTTAACTTTCCAGAGCCAGTTGATATATAAAAAAAGTTTTGGCCTGGAATACCCCTTTAAGATTTAACCTGTTGGGGACCACGGGCGTATGGATATGTCCTTGCGTCCTGGTACTTAAGGACCAAGGGCGTACCTGCACACCCGTGGGAATTTTGATCCCCGCCGCTAGCCGGACGGGGAACAGAACGGGATGCCTGCTGACATCATTCAGCAGGCATCCCATGCAAAAGCCTGGGGGGGCCTGAGACCCCCCCCCCCCCCCCAATTCAGATCGGCGATTCGTGGCTATTCTGGGCTGATCGGGTCTCTGATGACCCCATAGCTCGGAAAATAGGGATGATCGGAGCTGTCAGAGTGCCACCTCCTCCTATCCCCTGCGATTGGCCGATCTGGCCAATCGGCGAATCGCAGGGCAGGGGCTGGGGGTGAACGTTCATTTCCCCCGCTCTGCCCGCCCCTGAATGTCGGGGCAGAGCGGGGAAAGATGGCGGCGATGGTGCGATGGGGACCGGCGGCAGTTACCTCAGGGACCGGCAGCATGTTACCTCAGCAGCGCAGGGACACCGGGAGGTGGCAGGAGCTGACAGGAGGCGGGCGGCAGGCATGTTGCGGTGATCTTCACTGCTGTATCTAGGAGTCTCAAACTACAACTCCCAGCATGTCCAGACAGTTTTGCAGCATCTGGAGGGCCACAGTTTGGAGACCACTGTGCAGTGGTCTCCAAACTGTGTCCTTCCAGATGTTGCAAAACTACAACTTTCAGCATGCCCAGGCAGTCCAGGCATGCTGGGAGTTGTAGTTTTGCAACATCTGGAAGGGCACAGTTTGGAGACCACTAGACAGATGTGTCCAAACTATAGCGCTCAAGATGTCTATTCAAAGCCTGCCGAGACTGCCCAGGCATGCTGGGAGTTGTAGTTCAGCAACATCTTGCCCTTCAGATGGGTTGGGAAACACCGAGTTAGGAAACAGACAGTGGTGCGGAAACATTGCGGCAGCTGTTGCATAACTACAACTCCCAGCATGCACGTCAGTCAGTGCATGCTGGAAGTTGTAGTTTTGCTTCAGCGGGAAACTCACTGTAAACCTCCGCCCGTGTGAATGTACCCTAAAAACACTAAACTACACTACACTTACCCTAAATAAAGATTAAAGCACTACATATACACTACATCCTTACACTGTTGCCCCCCCCCCCCAACCCAGTTAAAATTAAAAACGTCTTGTACGTCAGTTCTTCCAAAACGGAGCCTCCAGCTGTTGCAAAATAACAACTCCCAGTATTGCCGAACGGCCACTGACTGTCCAGGCATGTTGGGAGTTTTGCAACAGCTGGAGGCACCTTGTTTGGGGAAAACTGGCGTACAGTATTTTTGGTGGAGGAGGCAAGTGGAACGCTTGCATCCGGGGACACCCCTATGAAAATCCCTAATTTAGGCCTCAAATGGTGCTCTCTCACTTCAGAGCCCTGTCATATTTCAAGACAACAGTTTAGGGCCAAATATGGGGTATCTCCGTACTCGGGAGAAATCACGCTACAAATTTTTGGTGGCTTTTTCTCCTTTTACCCCTTATGAAAAGGAAAAGTTGGGGTCTACACCAACATGTTAGTGTGAAATGTTTTAATTTTTTACACTAACATGCTGGTGTTGCCCCTTACTTTTCATTTTCATAAGAAATTAAAAGGAAAAAAAAATTATTGTAACACATTATCCCCCAAGTACGGAAATACCCCATATGTGGACGTAAAATGCTCTGCGGGCGCACAACAAGCCTCAGGAGTGAGAGCGCACTATGTACATTTGAGGCCTAAACTGGTGATTTGCACAGGGGTGGCTGCTGGTTACAGCAGTTCTGACATAAACGCAAAAAAATTCAATACCCACATGTGACCCCATTTTGAAAACTACACCCCTCACGGAACGTAATAAGGGGTATAGTGAGCATTAACACCACACAGGTGACTCTGTCAAACGCCAGTGGGGTGTAAATGCTCACTGCACCCCTTGTTACGTTCCTTGAGGGGTTTAGTTTCCCAAATAGTATGCCATTTGGGGCATTTTTCACTGTTCTGGCACCATGGGGGCTTCCTAAATGAGACATGCCCCCCAAAAACCATTTCCGCAAAATTCACTTTCCAAAAGCCCAATGTCGCTCCTTCCCTTCTGAGTGCACCTGCAGATCACTTAACATCCACATATGATATATTTCCTTAATTGAGAGAAATGGTGTTTCAAATTTTGGGGGACATTTTCACCGATTAGCCCTTGTGAAAATGAAAAATTTGGGGTAACATAAGCATTTTAGTGAAAAAAATAAAATGTTTCATTTTCACGTCCAACTTTATTGAAAATTTGTCAAACACCTGTGGGGTGTTAAGGCTCACTGTACCATTTGTTATGTTCCTTGAGGGGTGTAGTTTCCCAAATAGTATACCAGGTGGGGTGTTTTTCGCTGTTCTGGCACCATAGAGGCTTCCTAAATTTGACATGCCCCCCAAAAACCATTTCAGCAAAATTCGCTCTCCAAAATCCCATTGTCGCTCCTTCTCTTCTGAGCCCTCTAGTGCACCCACAAAGCACTTTACATCCACATATGAGGTATTTCCTTACTCGAGAGAAATTGGGTTACAATTTTTGGGGGGATTTTTCTCCTTTTACTCCTTTAAAAAAAAATATGGGTCTACAAGAACAGGTTAGTGTAAAAAAAATTTAGATTTTGGATTTTTGCCTCCACTTTGCTGCTATTCCTGTGAAACACCTAAAGGGTTAAACAAACTTTCTGAATATCATTTTGAATATGTTGAGGGGTGCATTTTTCATAATGGGGTCCATTATGGGGTATTTCTAACAAAAAGACACTCAAATTCACTTCAAAACTGAACTGGTCCCTGAAAAATTCAGATTTTGAAATTTACGTGAAAAATTGGAAAATTGCTGCTGAACTTTGAAGGCCTCTAATGTCTTCAAAAAGAAAAAACATGTCAACTTTATGATGCCAACATAAAGTAGACATATTGTATATGTGAATCAATATATAATTTATTTGGTGTGTCTATTTTCCTTACAAGCAGAGAGCTTCAAATTTATAAAAATGCAAACATTTTAAATTTTTCATGAAATTTTTGAATTTTTCACCAAGAAATGATGCAAGTATCTACGGAAATTTACCACTAACATAAAGTAGAATATGTCTTGAAAAAACAATCTCTGAATCAAATTCATAAGTACAAGCATCCCAGAGTTATTAATGCTTAAAGTGACAGTGGTCAGATGTGCAAAAAATGCTCCGGTCCTTAGGGTCAAAATTAGCTCAGTCCCCAAGGGATTAAAGGGCCAGTGCGCCCGTTATTATGATCCACACCTGAACCTATCCTATAAGTATCAGCACCTCCCACTAACCCTGGCAGGTTCTTTGTTTGCCTTAGTGGCTTAGTGAAAGCATTTGTAGTCTTGCCTTCCAGACCCCATTGTTCCGTCATCCGACCTTGCTCCTGGGCCGCCTGCCTATTGACCTCCTGCTATGTTTCTGACTTTGCACCTGTGCCGCCTGCCCTGACCTTCTGCTTTCCAGACTACGAGTTGCCGTATCCCTCCTGTGTTTCGAATCTCCTCACCTATGTGGTCGAGTCGAGACTCTGCTCCCTGGCAAGGCCCACATCATCTAACACACAGGTCCAGCAGATCCACTACTACCTTGAGTGCTACAGCCTACTGCCGTGAGTCTTACAACCACTATGCAGTAATGAAATATTACCTCAATATTACTACTGAACAAAACACCCCAAACACAGAAAGATATTACCAATGATACCACTACATAATACCTTAATAATGCCATCCCACCATTACCGCTATCACTACCATGATGCAGACCCTTGGTTAGAAGCAGGTATGATAGACAGATTTCCCAATTAGGTATTTTCCCCCATTAAATAGGTCCCCACAAGTTGGTGAGTCCCCCCTGTAGGTAGGTTCTCGCTGTAGGTAGTATCCTTCTAGTAGGTAGGGCCCCTTGTGGGTAGTATGCTTATGTAGGTAGTATATTCCCAATAGGTAGGTCTCCCTGTGGGTAGTATTCCCCCAGAATGTGGGCCATTTCTTTCGGTAAACTCCCCCTGCAGGTAGCACCCTCCTTAGGTAGATTCCCCCCTGCATGTAGTATCCCCTGTAGGAAATCACCACAAGGGTGATAGACAGAGCAAAAAAGCCAATGTCTCTTTGCTCTGTCAAGCCACCACATTTATTTGTAAACACATTATGAGGACATGCTTACGGTTAAATGCGTTGAGTGATGCCGGGCCTGCAGGGGAGAGGCCAGCTATGCACCCCTTTCACTGGTGTACAGGTCGCACACTCCATAGGCTGTGCCTGAACAGCAGTAACTGTCTACCGCTCTACAAAATATTCCTCGATCAGAAGTGTCTCTGACACTCTTCATGTCCACTTCTAACAAGGACAACCCATTAATGTCAATGGGCACCCAGTAAAGCTGCAAGGTCCCCCCATAGGTTACATTTGATCATTGTGGGTACAAGGCAATCATCTTCAGCTAAAGAAAAAAAAAAGGACTGCTTTAAGAGGACGACTTCCTTCATAACCACAGAACCAAATGGTATTGAAATAGAAACACAACACCGTCATTAAGTTACATTAATCCCACCCAGTAATACCAATCCTTTGGTAAAGGTGCCTGTACACCTTTAATAGCTGTTGGCTATATGATCTATTCCTGATTCCACTGAACATGTATGTGTTTTCTGAGACTTCTAGTTTTGGCTTATCTCTAGGAGAACAGAAGGATTGGATGTTGAAATCCACCATACCTGAACCTTCCCTTCCTCAACATCATCTATTGGGGGGGGGGCATTAGATAGTTGGTTGTCTTAACCTTCTCTAATGTGTATGGAGACCTTTAGACCCAAGTCATTATTTTTCGCCCCATGCCTGGGAAAAAAATGTAGATACCTGCCCCTAGAGCTTACATTTGCCATTACCTACCCCTGGGCCTAACATCTAGAACACACTCAATTCCTCTGCCTTACTCTACTTTGGTTTTATTCTAGGTAAACACGCAAAGTATGAAGACCAGAACGTGAAATGTTTGCCATTCAAATTTGACTAGTTTAAGGTACTAAACTGGATTCCAAAACTTAATTCCAAAACACATGAAGAAGTATCTTTTTGTAAAAAGACCATGTGTTAATAAGACAAAAAAATATCATAAAAGATCCCTTCATGACAGTAGGCGGACTAGCAATTGTACAAGATGATTGTACAGATATCAAGTGACTGGACCTCAGATGACACAAAATCTTATCTTGTAGGGAACGACCTCTATGAGAACACTATGGGTGCTGAAGAAAGTTTATTGATTCTGGAGGAAGAGGATTTAGTTTCAGAACATTCCAAATCTGAGTTAAAAAATTGTAAAGTTTTAATCATTAACCAACAAACAAATGTGGAACAAAATGGTAACTCGGAAGTACATGTCAAGCCTTCGGATAGGGTTAGGTGCCACACAAGTACCATTGATCATCTCTACTGCATATGGCATGGTTCTAAATATTGTTGCAGAGCCCCCGAGCCAAAGTTGGATGACCATCGGACTATAGGGGAAGACTCTTTTGATGATTGTCTCAACTATTTGGAATGCTCTGATGTCATGACGGATTATGAGAATGGAATTTGGCAGCATGTTCTTCTAGGCAGTGAGCCTGTCTTTTTACTGGAAAGTGACCAGGATGTTGAGACAAAAGTAAGCCAGGATTGCCTAAATGAGTGTGATAGACTGCCGAGTGGTGTGACTTATGCGAATGAAGGATCAAATAACAATTTATCTATGGATGCCTTCACTGGCTTCTGTGTCAGTCACTCAGAGCCACCAAGACTAGATGTAAAAGGAGACTTCCCCAGAGACAATCTAAAAGCTTTCCAACCAGAGATGGTGATTACAGGCGGACATCGAGAGGACAATACTTCTAGTTTGAAAAGGAAAGAAAGATGTAAACTTCCACTATCCGATATCCAGGACGAAAGAGCTGGAAATGATGAGGAAAACATGGAGAATAGTCTCAGAGGGGATGTTTCAGCATGTATTAAAAAGAGAACTAGCAACCCTTACATGGAACTATATCTTAATGTATTAGACGATTCAGTCAAAGGTCTCAACACCATGACCGAAGAGGAGTCAGCAGAGGATCCTGAAATAGATGACTTCTCCAAAGAAAACAGGGAATTGGACCAGATTTATACAGAAGGTCTAGGGACTTCAGAACCTATAGAAGACTGGGAAATTGAGCAACAATCTAAGAATGACATACCTAAGGTATGTTCTGTAGATGACAATCTTCAAGAACAAGACCTAACCGAGGAAAAGCCATCAAGTGACCCAGCAGAAAGTTCTCTCCTGGTTATAGAAGACATGGTTACAGAAGGTGGAGAGAACCATTCTCAGGTAATACTCTGGGAACGAGAAGATGCGGGTTGAATAATTTTAAATAGTAAAGCTAAATCTGTCCCTCAGTTGTATGGGCTGTTTTGTGAGAAAAATACCGAGTAGTCAGTTGTGATGAAGTCAGAACATCTACATCTGTATTTATTTATGTTAATGTGTCTGCTCTTCTACACTCTCGGGATTCCCATGATACCATTTAGACAGTAAAGTGAGTGGCAGCTACTGCTGTTCAGGGATTTGATAAAGGGCTGGGGGTAAACATTGAGTATTCCTAATTATAGAAAACAGCAGATAATAGCGGGATAGACTGGGGGCCCTACAGCTGCTGGATCAACAAATGTGATCTATGCCTGGACTCATTTTATGGGGCATATATATTTAACCATCTTGGTATGACATGAGTTTCTGACAACAAGTTTGGCTGTTCCTTACATGCTGCCAGCACGTAATCCACATAAAATGCACACACAGTCCACATAGAATTAATACACAGTCCACATACAGTTTGCATTTACTCTACATGTATAAATATATAATTCACATACAGTGTGCACGTAGTCTTGGTAAATAAATATAAAGTCCACATACAGTGTGCACGTAGTCTAGGTAAATAAATATAAAGTCCACATACAGTGTGCACGTAGTCCACATAAATATAAAGTCCACATACAGTGTGCACGTAGTCTAGGTAAATAAATATAAAGTCCACATACAGTGTGCACGTAGTCCACATAAATAAATATACAGTACAATCCACATACAGTGTGCACGTATTCTACATAAATAAATATAAAGTCCACATACAGTGTGCACGAATTCTACATAAATAAATATAAAGTTTACATACAGTGTGCACGTAGTCTATATAAATAAATATAAAGTCCACATAGAGTGTGCACGTAGTCTACATGAATAAATATAAAGTTTACATACAGTGTGCACGTAGTATATATAAATAAATATAAAGTTTACATACAGTGTGCACGTAGTATATATAAATAAATATAAAGTTTACATACAGTGGGCACGTAGTATATATAAATAAATATAAAGTTTACATACAGTGTGCACGTAGTCTATATAAATAAATATAAAGTCCACATACAATGCGCACAGAGTCTACATAAATAAATATAAAGTTCACATACAGTGCGCACAGAGTCTACATAAATAAATATACAGTACAATCCACATACAGTGCGAACAGAGTCTCCATAAATAAATATAAAGTTCACATACAGTGTGCACAGAGTCTCCATAAATAAATATAAAGTCCACATAAAGTGCGCAAAGAGTCTACACAAAAAAATATGTGGTAGCCTTGGGTTGTAGGGTATATGGGGTGTAGCTATGTGGTAACTAAAGGGTGCTTGTTTAACCCTTATCACTCGTGACGCCAGATTGAGGGCTCCTCTGTATATGCTTGTCCTGTCGCTGCCCGTCCCAAGAACGATAGGGAGGTATAATAAATGATTGTCCACAACCGGAGGTTCTCATAAAACTGTTGGAACCTTTACTGCAGCTTTTATGCAGGATTAAACAAGAACAGTCCATGTAACAAAGTCTATTTGAAGTTTGACAGTTGGTTGGGACCTCGTGAGTTCTGAGCTTAGAAAAGGAATAAGTGCTGTTCCTCCGGATTTAGGGGATTGGGTTTAGGTCCAGCAGTCACACTAGATTTAGCGGGGATTGATATTGTAACTCACGATTAGATTCAGGCAGAGGCTGGCAGGCTTCAGGCCTAAGCTTGTCTTTGTAAGTAACACAGAACTCCTCTCTCTCTGATTGTGAGAGCGAGGATTGGCTGGCAGCTCCCTTATATGGGCAGGGGCTGGCCTTAAGCTCAATGGTCCATACCATCTGTCATTCACTTTACAAAGGATTATGGTTTAACCATGTGACCACACATGAGACCTCCAAAGGTCCTTTAACACACCTTACTAGAATTAACATGAGTGATGTGACCTAAGGTCCTGCGACACTATATAACTAATTAAATATACAATTATTTATACATATAAACATCATAGAATTGCATATGAAAGAGGCGACTAGGGGCTATCCCACCAGAAGGATGCTACTGGAACGAAGTAACTCTGACTTTGGGGACCACCATACAAGGTACGGTATACATTACGGTACCGGGACACCACAAATATAAAGGTCACATACAGTGTGCACATAGTCCAAATAAATAAATATGCAATCCACATACAGTATGCATAGTGTCAACATAAATAAACAAGCCCTATACAGTGTGTACACAGTCCACATACAATGGTATACGCAATCCACATATAATGCCTACTCAGTCCATATAGAGTATAGTGCACATGTAGTATAAATACAGTCAACATGCAATAAATACACAGTTCACAAGCAATCCGCATGCAGTCACAGAGTTTGCACAGTTAACATACAATGCACGCACATACATACAGTGCGTACACACACCACATACAATGCACACACAGTCCATGTATAGGCATTACCCAGTCTACATATAGTACATACAGTCCACATACAGTTCATACATAGTCCATGTACAATGCACACACAGCTCATATATCCAACCTAAATGTTGATGACCCCCCATAATGTCCAGATTATATGACTTCCTATATTCTAAATATAATTACACAACCTTCTTTAAATAATGCTCGTTCAGATTTTAGCGGTGGTCATCTGTGCGCACTGCTGCTCCATTTATTGTCTATCTTCGGAAGCTCCCATAGACAATCAATCGAAAGTAACAAACTTTTCATTCCGAGACTTTGGGGGTATGGGACCCAGCTCTTGTGATTGGTGGAGATCCTAGTAGTCAGACTAGTAGTTTTTTTTTTAAATGAACTGGTGCCAGAAAGTTAAACAGATTTATATATTACTTCAATTAAAAACTCTTAATCCTTTTAGTACTTTTTAGCAGCTGTATGCTACAGAGGAAATTCTTTACTTTTTGAATTTCTTTTTTGTGTTGTCCACAGTGGTCTCTGCTGACACCTCTGTCCGTGTCAGGAACTGTCCAGAGCAGCATAGGTTTGCAATGGGATTTTCTCCTGCTCTGGACAGTTCCTGATACGGGCATGAGGTGTCAGCAGAGAGCACAACACAAAAAAAATAAAGATTTTCCTCTGTAGCAAACAGCTGCTAAAAAGTACTGAAAGGATTAAGATTTTTTAATAGAAGTAATTTACAAATCTGTTTAACTTTCTGGCACCAGTTAATTAAAAAAATAAAACTTTTCCACCGGAGTACCCCTTTAAGCTCTCTTTGTAAAATGTAGTAAAAAATAAGGTCCCAGCACTCACGAATCTATAAGCAAATAGGGGTTTTCATTTCATATCCTTAAAGAATAGGACGTGTTTCGGCATCAAGCCTTCCTCTGCGAGCGATCAGATAGACAGCAGAGGAAGGCTTGATGCCGAAACGCATCCTGTTCTTTAAAGGGGTATTTTTAAAGGGGTATTCCATCAACTGGCTCCAGAAAGTTAAACCGATTTATAAATTACTTCTATTAAAAAATCATAATCCTTCCAATAGTTATCAGCTTCTGAAGTTGAGTTGTTCTTTTCTGTCTGGCAAAAGTGCTCTCTGCTGACATCTCTGCTTGTCTCGGGAACTGCACAGAGTAGAAGAGGTTTGCTATCGGCATTTGCTTCTACTCTGAACAGGTGCCGAGACAGGTGTCATCAGAGAGCACTTCGACAGAAAAGAACAACTCAACTTTAGCAGCTGATAAGTACTGAAATGATTAAGATTTTTTTAATAGAAGTAATTTACAAATCTGATTTAATTTTCTGGATTCAGTTGATATATAAAAAAAGTTTTTTCCTGGATAACCCCTTTAAGGATATGCTATAGAAAACACTATTTGCTTGAAGATTGGTGAGTGCTGGGACCTTCTTTTTTACTATGTTTTGATCCACGTGCACTGTTGCACTGCAACTCATCCATATGCAGAAGTGCCGACCACCACTGATTCCTCTTTGTAAAATGTAGCTGGATATGCAACACATTTTTTTTACATTTTTTTTTATTGTTTGCCTAATTTGTCTGTGCCTCCTTATATAGGGAGACAAAGGAAACCTCCATGGTGTTACTATTGTCTAGTTATATAAGACAGGACAGAGCTGATTTGTTTTATTTAATGGTACATTTAGGTTGTGTGGCGACTCATGGGGGTGTTGCTGGGACTATTAATGCTTCTACTATGTCAGCATTGCTGCAGGTGGTGTGACAGTCCCCAGTGTAACCCCAGCCCTAGGTGTTAGCAGTTTTGTCAATGGAGGGCTGCACGTGTTGGTATAGTGGTAAAATCCCTCGGGGAGCGTCCCTGTATACTGTGTGCTGGTGATGGTGGTCGGGATGTCCTTGGTGTTACGGCGCAGGCAGTTAACCAGGCAAAGGAAGATGAGGAGAAGGTACAATGCAATTTTACTTGTAAAACTTCAGATGTAAACAGCTGAGGTACTTTTTAGACTTTGCACAGGATCCCATATGAATGCTGTTGAATTAATAGGGATGCGATTCAGCTGGCGCATCCAGATGGTTATCCCCAGAATCTGTAATGCTAACCAGACCAGGACCTCGAAGCAAGTGGCCCCCAGTTTTCTTTGTGTGCTATCAAGCCCTTCGACTGTGTCTTTGTCCTGAAAGCTCTCTTGTGACTTGAAGTGGACAGTGGATACCCTGTCAGCATGGAAGAGGCTAGGTTCTCTAGTTCTCTTTGCTTTCCCCACTCTGTCTCAGCTATGGACAGGTGAGCCCATCGAAATCCCACAGTAAAAGTCACCCCCTTTGTACCCCTGTATAGTAAAAAATACCCTTTCCTTTCCCCCACAAAGAAATAATGATCCTTTATGGCCCAAAGTAATAGTATTCAACTAAGTATACCTAAGTATGAATACTGTTGAATATGTAAGGTGTCTGTGGACCTAAAAACACCAATCTAGAAATTAGCTGCATGGCCAATGCTCGTGATCCTATTGCCTAGAATAGAGTTTTTTTGTGATATAGAAAAGTTCTGCACACACCACTTCTCTCTACCTCAAAAAAATTGTATACAACCTAGGCAAAAATCACATAAGCATTGTGCTCCGTCCTGTTCGGGATGCCTTCCGGTATTAATTTTTTTTGAGCAAAAGGGACCCTGAACAGGTCAGGGCTTCATTGACTTTCAGTGGGGTCTGTTGGGTTTCTGTCAGGTGTCCGTTGTTCCACAGGATTTGAGCAGAGAAAAAAATGACTTTTTTTTTTATTTGACGGCCGTCATTTTGATGGGGCGCTACGGGCAACAGCGGGATCGACGGACCCCATTATAGTCAATGGGTTCTGTTGGGCGCCACTGTTTTTCAGCGGGCATAGTGGGAGAATAAGACGGAGCAAGCAGTATTTTTTCTCCTGCTATTCTCCCCGGCAGCTCCGACGTAATGTGACAACGGTAGTGTGAAAGGCACCCTGAACATATACGTTTTTTTTTTAAAGCTGATTTTACCATTTATAAAGTGCATGCGCTACCCGTTTTGTTCATTCGGCAGCTTGATCCAATGAAAGAATTTCAAAACCGCCTGCTGCTGTATCCCTGCCAGATATGTGCCATACCCCATTAAATCCACCGAGCCGAACAGAGTCGGCTCATGAATTCGGTCGGAGCCATTTCCAAATGTACCCAGCTTTTGACACGGACAGAAAACGGGGGTCTGCTGCAGTTTTCAGTCCAAGTTAAAAGCTGGGTACAGTCAGTAAATTACCTGACCAAAGTCACTTGAAGACTACGTTTGGCTCAGTGGATTGAATGGGGTATGGCACATATCTGGCAGGGATACAGCAGCAGGCGGTTTTGAAATACTCCTTACGGATGCACAAAACACTTTTATATGTACCCTTACAAAGTTTTACGTGTTAGCGAAAAATACTATGTTTAAAACGTATGCAAGATTGAGCCAAATTGGTCTTGTTTTGGTACCTATGTTTGTGATATAGCACATACGTGTGTGTGTGTGGTACAGATGGGAACCTACCCTAACATGTTCAACACAGAACTCACACACAGTGCCTTATAACCATGGAGTCCTCAATGCCAACCACAGATGCCCATTACTAAGAAAAAACCCAATAAAACATCACACAACTTCCTCTCAGTACTGCTTAAAGACATTTTTGTCTTGTAGGAGCTATGTATCACTTTGTGACGCCATGGCACCATTATCCTATACACGGTCCGAGCTTGGAGACAGCTTCTCCTGGGCCAGACACGGGGAGTAAATGAGCACACTGACATCAGGTTACGGATAACTGTCTTTACTGAACTGGGTGCAGATGGTATTACACGGACAGTTGGTTTTGGATGAGAGGATGCAGCTTAACCCCTTGGGAGCCTGGTTGCCTTGCTGGGACTTGTGGTGCTTTCACCAAACAGATAAATACTGACTTGTAAGATGGGTAGATGAATCCTGGTAGGTAAGGTTCTGTCAAGGTATGATAGCCTTCTCCGACAAGGCATGAACTTCCACCGTACTGGTGATCCTTGCAGAACGACCGGATAAAGTAGATTTCAGCTAGACCTTCCCTCAACACACAACACACCTTACACCTTTACCTCACTGTGGCTCAGGAACAAATGGAGATCCACCCCTCCCCTTACTACACTATAATGGCATTTTGGGGTTCCCACTGGCAGGCAGGGTCAGCTCCTCTCTTAAGGGTACAGTAACACATGAATAACATATATACAGATAACAACAATAGAATTATTTAGAAAAATATATTACTTCTCAACAAAGTGCCAACATAATTGACAGAACAATAAGTCCTTTGGCAGACCCAACACCTTGTGCTGAAGCAGTCCGAAGCCACAGGACAGCCATTGGTGCTGGGACACCACACATACATGTGCAGTGCAGTTTTTGAAATGCACTTTTTGGCATATATAGAAATGGCTTCCCCTGTAAAGACCCCCTGAGCCCCCACAATCAATATCTATGGGGGAGAGCCACAATATCAAAATGTCTAAACCAAAAATCCTGACAGGTCTCCTTGACATGTTTCCACCATCTCTTGTATCTAAAGTAAGGAAACGACTATCCTCTTGGAAGGTCACGGATAGTTTTTTTCCTCTCACAACTGTGGACGATGTCAAGACGATGTTTTGATGGGAAGGGAAACACCATTAATAAACGTGTCTGATTTACGCAGTGAAGTGTCATGTGATATCCAGCGGGTGCAGGCGTCAGATGTGTCCCGAGGACTGAGCTCATGAATCATCTTCTTAAAGACAAGTCAGGACTTCTTGATATCTTTAAAAGGCTACAATTCTACGAATGCACAAAACTTTTGTTTGGCTTTTTTCTGGCCATCACGGAGGCGGCGGTTTTTGTCGTATTTTTCTCATTACAAGTCATGTGCTTGCTTCATCATTTCTGTTCTTTTCCCTTATAGAAGTTTATGTAAGGAAAATCATTTAAAAATATATATATATTTTGAAAAACTGCCACTTGTTGTGGGAGAAAATGGCAAGTTGTTGTTTTATATTTCCCTACTGACGCCCAGTTTTTTTTTTTACAGCCTAACTAAGGGTACATTCACATGGGCGGATTACTTGTGGATCTGCTGTGGGAAATCCGCATCAGATTTTGCTACCATTGACTTCAATGGGTCAGCAGAAAATCCACAATGGAGTCAGATTTGCAGATTTACCTTCTAACCTATGGAAGTCAATAGTAGCAAAATCCAATGCAGATTTTCCACAGTATATAGGCAGCGGAAAGTCTGCAGGTAATCCGCCCGGGCGAAACATGCAGCTGAAAATTTCCCACTGCATGTTATCAATATGTAAACATACCCTTAAACAAATGATCCTTCTAGAAGTATACCAAGTGGTCAAAGGGCCACAAGTTTGGATAGGGCAAGGACTAAGTCATGCAGGAACGCATAGTAATGGAGTTCCTGCACTTTTTCCACAGCAGGAACAAAGGGGGAGAATTATCAAATCCTGTGCAAAGGAAAAGTTGCCCAGTTGCCCATAGCAACCAATCAGATTGCTTCTTTTATTTTGCAGAGGCCTTGTTAAAAATGAAAGAAGCAATCTGATTGGTTGCTAGGGGCAACTGGGCAACAGGTTCCCCCACTGTTCCCATTAGCAGGAGTCCTGCAGGACCAGCCTTTTTTTTCCCCAGGACTTGACCGCTTGACAGGACTAACCCCTTCTGGGGTCTAAGACACAGACAGGTACTAACATAAATGGTAGACATACAGACACATACTAATACACACAAGTATAATTAGCATTTGGCCCTTCCCCTTTTGTGGCTTTGTGGATAGGGGATAAGATGTCTGATCACGGGGGTCCTGCTGCTGGGGACCCCCGCGATTTCCGTGTTGGTGTCACGCCACGCCCCCTCCATTCATGTCTATGGGAGGGGCAAGACGGCTAGTACATAGCCAGTCGCCTGTCATACAGCACGGAGCGGAGTTCGCTCCGTGCACCAGCTGACTGGGGTGCAGAGGTTGCTGGGTTCCCCAGCAGCAGGACCCCCGCGATAAGACATCTTATCCCATTTCCTTTGGATAGGGGATAACATATTTTCTGGCAGAGAACCCCTTTAAGGATACTCGGCTGGCTAATGGTCAGTTTGTGGTGGATGTCAGGAGTGGGGTGATGTTGGGTGTAGTAGTCCTATAGACAAAGTTCACTTCCACAACTCCAATTGAAGCCGTCATGGGTGTCCAAGCGCCAGAAAATAAATCTTTAAATGCAGGAATTTTGAATAATCGCTTCACTTTTAAAGTGTTTCACTATACAGAGGTGACAGTCCAGGCACAGGAGACAAGGTTAAACTGGCGCAATGGAACTTAGTGAGAAGTCACAGTCGCAGTTTATTGGAGATTCTTGGAATTGTAGTACTTCAGACCTTGCTTGACTTTACACTGGCTGGTGACACTTGACTATCTTGACTTGTGCTGACTGACTTAGACACTTGACTTTAGGTGCTAGTTTCCCCTTTTGTGTTGCTATAGGTTAGAGGCTTCCGGAACTCTGGATAACTTTGAATATGCGGAACCTCTGTGAGACCTAGTTTGGCCCTTTCGCTTCACTTGGGGGTTACTAGACTGCAGAGGGCTTCACTGGATAACAGCTTCAAATTGAGTACTTTACTGACGGGGTTTCTTTAGTCGGGCATACCATCAGGGTCTGCACAGGGACAGTTGGTGGAAACCAGAAAGTCCCTCTCATCTATGTTTCATTGGACAAAGCGTGGATGCCGCTTACGGAGCCAGAGGGGCCCCAGATGTGAGTCTGGGGTGACACGGCGGTGCAAGGAATTCTTATCACTTTGCAAAGCCAGGGTACCGTTAGCCTATACACGTTCCAAGGTGGAGACAGGTTCTCCTGGGACAGACATGGGAAGCAAAGAAACACACCAACACCTGGTTATGGATAACTGCCTTTTATTGAGCAGGTGCAGATGGTATTACAAACAGTACGGAGCAGAGTAGAAGGGATACAGTGTAACTCTTGGGAGCCCTGATGCCTTGTTGGTGTGGTGTCCCAGTACCGCATTTCATATGGTACTTATTTCTTAGTGGGTCCCCATAGCCAGAGTCCCTAGGATGCAGGGATCCCTGTAATCTAGTCTACTCCTAGTCGCCTCTATTCTAATGTATAATCAGTAATTTATGCATAGGTTAATGTAAATAGTATAGTATAAATGTAGATAAGTGGTTAATTACTTGTTTCCATGGTGTCACAGGGCCTTCAGGTCATGTGATGCGTTCCAAGCCTTGCTCTGGATGCGTTCCAGGCCTCACTTTGGTATCTCTAGCCTCGTTTTGGTTTTATAATGTATATAGAGCCTGTGACGTAAGCAATCCCATCACACCATGTAAGGTGAATGGCAAACGTTCGGACCAATCAGATTCGCCACGCCCCCTGCCCATATAAGGGAGCGGCGGCCATTTTTCTCTCTCTTACCTCGTGAGATGTCAAGCAAGTAAGACCTGTACAGCAGTAATCGCAGTGAGTTAGGCCCGAGCCTTGCGGCAACGGCTGAACAATTATAATTATTGAGTGTATCACCTCCCAAACACTCTGCAGCATCTCCGGACCTAATACCTCCCCTAAATCCAGATGAATCTGCAAATCTCTTCCTAAATTAAGAGACTTATTGTCTAGCTCAAGGTCCGCAACTACTGCCAGTCGCTAAGTAACCAAAGGACTGTTTGTATGAGACTGTGACTGTGCCGTGAATATTGCAAGCACTTCAGTAAACGTTATTCAAGTTCAAATCTCCTTGTGGACCTTCCGTTATTTTATGCACCTATCATTACTGGGAAGGGCGGAGATAGGCCGGAACACTAATTCAGCATACCAGCCCTCAGCCTGTCGTCACAAACTCTTCTAGGGTTAACATTAAACCCTTATATACCCATACCATACCACCACTACCATACACCCCCCAAGGGCTACCAAATTGGGACTTATGGTGCTTTTAACCCACTTGGAATACATAGATTATAGACTTGAGACTGTAAGATTTCCCACTCTGACTAGGGTTCTGACAAGGTCCAATTACTATCACTGCCGGGAATTGACTCGCCGCTGTACGGGGGAACACTTGCAGAATGGCGGGGCTGACTTGATTCAGAGATATTCTCAGGCTTCCCTCAGTATTCACCACACACGACTTCCTCCTCCTTCCCACACTGTTCTCAGCACATAGCTCTAAGCTGAACTTGAGCAACTCCTCCCCACTACACTATATACTGGAGAATATAGGGGTTCCCATTGGGCAGACATGGTCACCTGATTAACACTGCATCTCTATCTTAACCCATTAAGGATGCAGCCCATTTGGGCCTTAAGGATGCAGACAATTAAATTTTTACGTTTTCGTTTTTTCCTCCTCGCCTTCAAAAAATCATAACTCTTTTATAATTTCATCCACAGACTAGTATGAGGGCTTATTTTTTGTGCGACCAGCTGTCCGTTGTAATGCCCTCACTCTCTTTACCATAAAATGTATGGCTCAACAAAAAATACTATTTGTGTGGTGAAATTAAAAAGAAAACCACAATTTTGCTAATCTGGAAGGTTTTGTTTTGACACCGTACAATTTATGGTAAAAATGACATGTTTTCTTTATTCTTTGGGTCAATACGATTAAAATGATATCCATGATAACATACTTTTCTATTACTGTTGCGCTTAAAAAAGAATCGCAAACTTTTTAACAAAATTAGTACGTTTAAAATCCCCCTATTTTGAATACCTATAAATTTTTCATTTTTCCGTAAAGGCGGCAGTATGAGGGCTCATTTTTGCGCCGTGATCTGTACTTTTTATTGCTACCATATTTGCTTATATAGAACTTTTAATCCATTTTTTATACATTTTTTGGGGCATTAAATGTTATAAAAAAGCATCTTATTTTTACGTTCACGACGTTCAACGTACGGTATCATTAACATTTTATTTTAATAGTTCACATATTTATGCACGCGGCGATACCAAATATGTATGTAAAATATTTTTTAACACTTTTTGGGGGTGAAATAGGGAAAATGGGACAATTTACGTTTTTATTGGGGGAGGGGGGTTTTCAAATTTTTTTCACTTTATTTTTTTTACTTTTATTTTGACACTTTAATAGTCCCCATAGGGGACTATTTATAGCAATCACTCTATTGCTAATACTGTTCAGTGCTATGTATAGGACACAGCACTGATTAGCATTATCGGTCATCTTCTGCTCTGGTCTGCGGGAAGGCAAATCAGAGCAGAAAACGCCGGGAAGGCAGCGGAGCCAGATGAGGGGACCTCCGTCTGCCGTGCTGGATGATCGGATCGCTGCGGCAGCGCTGCGGGCGATCCGATCATCCATTTTAGTGACCGCGATGCTGCAGATGCCGTGATCTGTATTGGTCACGGCATCTGAGAGGGTTAATGGCGGACATCCGCGGGATCACGGATGTCTGCCATTACGGGCGAGTCCCTGGCTGCGATCAGCAGCCAGGACCTGCCACACATGATCCGGGCATCGCTCTGTTGCTCGCGGTTATGCTTAGGACGTAAATGTATGTCCTGGTGCGTTAAGTACCACCTCACCAGGACGTATATTTACGTCCTGCGTTGTTAAGGGGTTAAGTACAAAAATAACATGAAATACAGTAAACGCAGTGAATATAATAAAGTACTTGAACGTAATACACAGTATAACAGTAGGTCCAACACAAGAGCAGCAGGCATGCCTGAGGAGATCCGCAGCCCACAGGACAGCCTTTGGTGCTGGGACACTACAAGTCCATCACATGGATGAATGTGACCCTGAAGATTGCCCACACCCTTATCTAGAGGGCTCTTGTCCTAAAGCGCAGCTTTGACAATGTTCTCACCCTGGTAACAAGATCCATGAGGAAGCACTTTAACAGGCTCTGGACAGGTGACAGGTGGACAAGGCTTGCGGACTACTCCCACCAGGGATGAAAGCAGGAGACACTGTGGGAGATGTTTCCTCACTGCTGGCCCAGGACATACTGCTTACAAATTACCTTGACCCCTCCCTGTCCCAGGGGACTAGGATGGAGGCCAGGCTGAGGACTGTTGCTGTGGCTACTCACTAGTTATTTACAGAGGAAAACAATTAACTCTTACAGAGCAGTTCAGGGCACAGTAGTGATAAATTCTGGAAAACACAAATAAAGACATTTACTTGAAAACACATTAAAATTCAGATTAGGATCAAAGACAGGCACCTTAGGGGGTAAAAACCACCCAAACAGAGCTCAGGCAATAAAGGTGTTTTGCTTTCAGACACCACACATTGCTTCCCCTCAGCTCTTCATCACGCTCCTCCCACCCTGCCTACTCCATTCCCACAGCACTCCTGCCAGTTCCCTGTCCAGAGTAGCTACAGATTATTTTAGGCTATGTTAACAAACTGAGGATCTGCTGCAAATTTACTGCCACTGATCTGCAGCAAATCTGCAACTGAATTTGTTTGTTTAAGTGCAGAAACTTTAAGGGCTGGTCAGAGGTGGTGACATCACTAAGGAGGCATGGCCATAGCTCAGAGACAAAATTCCTCCACACCTCCTTAGACAGTAGAGGATGATGCATTGTCAGGGAGCGGGACAGAAAACTCCACACCAACAATGAGAGGACTATACAACTTCCTGTCAGGGGTTGTTACGCCGAGCGCTCCGGGTCCCCGCTCCTCCCCGGAGCGCTCGCAACATCCTCGCTACGGCAGCGCCCCGGTCAGATCCACTGACCGGGTGCGCTGCGATACCGCCTCCAGCCGGGATGCGATTCGCGATGCGGGTGGCGCCCGCTCGCGATGCGCACCCCGGCTTCCGTACCTGACTCGCTCTCCCTCGGTCCTGTCCCGGCGCGCGCGGCCCCGCTCCCTAGGGCGCGCGCGCGCCGGGTCTCTGCGATTTAAAGGGCCACTGCGCCACTGATTGGCGCAGTGGTTCCAATTAGTGTCTTCACCTGTGCACTCCCTATGTATACCTCACTTCCCCTGCACTCCCTCGCCGGATCTTGTTGCCCTTGTGCCTAGTGAAAGCGTTCCCTTGTGTATTCCTAGCCTGTGTTCCAGACCTCCTGCCGTTGCCCCTGACTACGATCCTTGCTGCCTGCCCCGACCTTCTGCTACGTCCGACCTTGCTTTTGTCTACTCCCTTGTACCGCGCCTATCTTCAGCAGTCAGAGAGGTTGAGCCGTTGCTAGTGGATACGACCTGGTTACTACCGCCGCAGTAAGACCATCCTGCTTTGCGGCGGGCTCTGGTGAACACCAGTAGTATCTTAGAACCGGTCCACTAGCACGGTCCACGCCAATCCCTCTCTGGCACAGAGGATCCACCTCTTGCCAGCCGGCATCGTGACAGTAGATCCGGCCATGGATCCCGCTGAAGTCCCTTTGCCGGTTGTCGCCGACCTCACCACGGTGGTCGCCCAGCAGTCACAACAGATAGCGCAACAAGGCCATCAGCTGTCTCAACTGACCGAGATGCTACAGCAGCTACTACCACAGCTTCAGCAATCATCTCCTCCGCCAGCTCCTGCACCTCCTCCGCAGCGAGTGGCCGCTTCCAGCCTACGACTATCCTTGCCGGATAAATTTGATGGGGACTCTAAGTTTTGCCGTGGCTTTCTTTCACAATGTTCCCTGCACTTGGAGATGATGTCGGACCAGTTTCCTACTGAAAGGTCTAAGGTGGCTTTCGTAGTCAGCCTTCTGTCTGGAAAAGCTCTGTCATGGGCCACACCGCTCTGGGACCGCAATGACCCCGTCACTGCCTCCGTACACTCCTTCTTCTCGGAAATTCGAAGTGTCTTTGAGGAACCTGCCCGAGCCTCTTCTGCTGAGACTGCCCTGCTGAACCTGGTCCAGGGTAATTCTTCCGTTGGCGAGTACGCCATACAATTCCGTACTCTTGCTTCCGAATTATCCTGGAATGATGAGGCCCTCTGCGCGACCTTTAAAAAAGGCCTATCCAGCAACATTAAAGATGTTCTGGCCGCACGAGAAATTCCTGCTAACCTACATGAACTCATTCATCTAGCCACTCGCATTGACATGCGTTTTTCCGAAAGGCGTCAGGAGCTCCGCCAGGATATGGACTTTGTTCGCACGAGGCGTTTTTTCTCCCCGGCTCCTCTCTCCTCTGGTCCTCTGCAATCCGTTCCTGTGCCTCCCGCCGTGGAGGCTATGCAAGTTGACCGGTCTCGCCTGACACCTCAAGAGAGGACACGACGCCGCATGGAGAATCTCTGCCTGTACTGTGCCGGTACCGAACACTTCCTGAAGGATTGTCCTATCCGTCCTCCCCGCCTGGAAAGACGTACGCTGACTCCGCACAAAGGTGAAACAGTCCTGGATGTCAACTCTGCTTCTCCACGTCTTACTGTGCCTGTGCGGATATCAGCCTCTACCTTCTTCTTCTCCACTAAGGCCTTCTTGGATTCCGGATCTGCAGGAAACTTTATTTTGGCCTCTCTCATCAACAGGTTCAACATCCCAGTGACCAGTCTCGCCAGACCCCTCTACATCAATTGCGTTAACAATGAAAGATTGGACTGTGCCGTGCGTTACCGCACGGAACCCCTCCTAATGTGCATCGGACCTCATCACGAAAAAATTGAGTTTGTGGTCCTCCCCAATTGCACTTTCGAAATTCTCCTTGGACTACCATGGCTTCAACGCCATTCCCCTACCCTTGATTGGTCCACAGGGGAGATCAAGAGCTGGGGTACCTCTTGTTTCAAAGACTGCCTTAAACCGGTTCCCAGTACTCCCTGCCGTGACCCTGTGGTTCCCCCTGTAACCGGCCTCCCTAAGGCCTATATGGACTATGCTGACGTATTTTGCAAAAAACAAGCTGAGACTCTACCTCCTCACAGGCCTTATGACTGTCCTATTGACCTCCTCCCGGGCACTACTCCACCCCGGGGCAGAATTTATCCTCTGTCCGCCCCAGAGACTCTTGCCATGTCTGAGTACATCCAGGAAAATTTAAAAAAGGGCTTTATCCGCAAATCCTCCTCTCCTGCCGGAGCTGGATTTTTCTTTGTGTCCAAAAAAGATGGCTCCCTACGTCCTTGCATTGACTACCGCGGACTTAATAAAATCACGGTAAAGAACCGCTACCCCCTACCTCTTATCTCTGAACTCTTTGATCGCCTCCAAGGTGCCCACATCTTTACCAAACTAGACTTAAGAGGTGCTTATAATCTCATCCGCATCAGGGAGGGGGATGAATGGAAAACGGCATTTAACACTAGAGATGGACACTTTGAGTATCTGGTCATGCCCTTTGGCCTGTGCAACGCCCCTGCCGTCTTCCAAGACTTTGTTAATGAAATTTTTCGTGATCTCTTATATTCCTGTGTTGTTGTGTATCTGGACGATATTCTGATTTTTTCTGCCAACCTAGAAGAACACCGCCAGCATGTCCGCATGGTTCTTCAGAGACTTTGTGACAATCAACTTTATGCCAAAATGGAGAAATGTCTGTTTGAATGTCAATCTCTTCCTTTCCTAGGATACTTGGTCTCTGGCCAGGGACTACAAATGGATCCAGACAAACTCTCTGCCGTCTTAGATTGGCCACGCCCCTCTGGACTTCGTGCTATCCAACGTTTTTTGGGGTTCGCCAATTATTACAGACAATTTATTCCACATTTTTCCACCATTGTGGCTCCTATCGTGGCTTTAACCAAGAAGAATGCCAATCCTAAGTCCTGGCCTCCTCAAGCGGAAGACGCTTTTAAACGGCTCAAGTCTGCCTTTTCTTCTGCTCCCGTGCTCTCCAGACCTGACCCATCTAAACCCTTCCTATTGGAGGTTGATGCCTCCTCAGTGGGAGCTGGAGCGGTCCTTCTACAAAAAAACTCTTCCGGGCATGCTGTTACTTGTGTTTTTTTTCTAGGACCTTCTCTCCGGCGGAGAGGAACTACTCCATCGGGGATCGAGAGCTACTGGCCATTAAATTAGCACTTGAGGAATGGAGGCATCTGCTGGAGGGATCAAAATTTCCAGTTATCATTTACACCAATCACAAGAATCTCTCCTATCTCCAGTCTGCCCAACGGCTGAATCCTCGCCAGGCCAGGTGGTCTCTGTTCTTTGCCCGTTTTAATTTTGAAATTCACTTTCGCCCTGCCGACAAGAACATTAGGGCCGATGCTCTCTCTCGTTCCTCGGATGCCTCGGAAGTAGAGCTCTCTCCGCAACACATCATTCCTCCTGACTGCCTGATCTCCACTTCTCCAGCCTCCATCAGGCAAACTCCTCCAGGGAAGACCTTTGTCTCTCCACGCCAACGCCTCGGAATCCTCAAATGGGGTCACTCCTCCCATCTCGCAGGCCATGCAGGCATCAAGAAATCCTTGCAACTCATCTCTCGTTTCTATTGGTGGCCGACTCTGGAGACGGATGTTGTTGATTTTGTGCGGGCCTGCACTGTCTGTGCCCGGGATAAGACTCCTCGCCAGAAGCCTGCTGGTCTCCTTCATCCTCTGCCTGTCCCCGAACAGCCTTGGTCTCTGATTGGTATGGACTTTATTACAGACTTACCCCCATCCCGTGGCAACACTGTTGCAGGCTCTAAGAAGAGGGGGAGACCCAAGGGGGGGGGTACTGTTACGCCGAGCGCTCCGGGTCCCCGCTCCTCCCCGGAGCGCTCGCAACATCCTCGCTACGGCAGCGCCCCGGTCAGATCCACTGACCGGGTGCGCTGCGATACCGCCTCCAGCCGGGATGCGATTCGCGATGCGGGTGGCGCCCGCTCGCGATGCGCACCCCGGCTTCCGTACCTGACTCGCTCTCCCTCGGTCCTGTCCCGGCGCGCGCGGCCCCGCTCCCTAGGGCGCGCGCGCGCCGGGTCTCTGCGATTTAAAGGGCCACTGCGCCACTGATTGGCGCAGTGGTTCCAATTAGTGTCTTCACCTGTGCACTCCCTATGTATACCTCACTTCCCCTGTACTCCCTCGCCGGATCTTGTTGCCCTTGTGCCTAGTGAAAGCGTTCCCTTGTGTATTCCTAGCCTGTGTTCCAGACCTCCTGCCGTTGCCCCTGACTACGATCCTTGCTGCCTGCCCCGACCTTCTGCTACGTCCGACCTTGCTTTTGTCTACTCCCTTGTACCGCGCCTATCTTCAGCAGTCAGAGAGGTTGAGCCGTTGCTAGTGGATACGACCTGGTTACTACCGCCGCAGTAAGACCATCCCGCTTTGCGGCGGGCTCTGGTGAACACCAGTAGTATCTTAGAACCGGTCCACTAGCACGGTCCACGCCAATCCCTCTCTGGCACAGAGGATCCACCTCTTGCCAGCCGGCATCGTGACAGGGGTGAATCATGCAGAAGCCATTACAATTTTTTACATCATTATATTAGTTAGTTATATAACTTGGGTTGTTTATGATACCAGAATATCCTTTTAAAAGTAATAGTTGCCCTTTAAGTGCATGAGGCTGTGGTGGTCTTAGGGGATAAAGCCTTGTGGGATGTAGGGTAGTTAGGGTGTTACTGTTCGGTATTATAAAGGGCGCTGTTAACCCTTGTCACTTGTGACACCAGGGTGAGGGTTAAATACTGTAATCCTGATAGGCCTATCGCCACCCTTCCCAAGAGCAATAGGTGAATGTAGAATAAAGGATTGTCCACAACCACTGTTAACTGAAAACTTGCAGGAACTTTTACTGAAGAATTTCTGTACATGCAGCAATAGTAACAGTCCATATAACAAAGTCTCTATAGATATAGCTGAGCAGCGATTGACAGTTGGTTGGGATCAGATAAGCTCAATTTAGCTTCTCAGAGATTTTGTAGCATAGATCCGCTGGATTTAAGGGTGCATTTAGGTCCAGTGATCTTGCGGAGAGTAGCAGGGAATTGCTTAGTATAACCGCTTTGTTATAGTCCTAGGCTGCAAGGCTTTGGCCTAGTAAATTGTCTTGTAACCTGCGGAGGTCCTATCTCATCCAGAAACAGCAACCCAAGAGCTATGATGCTGCTTGCTTGGCAGCGCAGGAACAAGAGAGCGAGTAATGGCCGCGGCTCCCTTATATGGGCAGGGGCTGGCCGTTTTGGATTGGTCCACAACAACTGTCACTCACCGTTACATTGCATTGTGGGTGAACACGTGACCAAAACCAAAACTACGGATACTGGAAGGCTGTGCTAGCATTTCTCCTGCGGTGTATATAGTAGTATATAGCGATGTATACGGATACTGGAAGCCTGTGCTAGCATTTCTCCTGCGGTGTTGCTATCAGTGTGTGAAGAGTGGGAGAAGAGGGTTGCATTGACAATCCAACACAATGGGCAGCACATTCAACACATTTTATAAGTGGTCAGAAACTTGAAAATAACTTATGAAAGAATAAAGTTACGTTAAAACCAAGCACATCATTGTTTTTCTTGTGAAATCCCCAATAAGTTTGATGTGTCACATGACCCTCTTCCTATTGAAAAAACAAAAGTTGGATTCAAAATGGCCGACTTCAAAATGGCCGCCATGGTCACCACCCATGTTAAAAAGTTTCCCCCCTCACATATACTAATGTGCCACAAACAGGAAGTTAATATCACCAACCATTCCCATTTTATTAAGGTGTATCCATATGAATGGCCAATCCTGTATATGTACTGTACTACATGTATTGTGCTGCTTTCTACTTATCAATCAACCTATTTTGCAATAGTCAAAGTGTCACACTGTATAGGGAATGTGTATATGTCACACACATTAAGTAACCTAATAATAACCAAATGAAGTTTGTCCCGTTGAAACGAGCAAACACACAAAAATGTTTTATATGGAACTATAGTAATTGTATAAAAACATTATTTTTATTTAATACACAAAAACAATAAAATCATGAAAATACATTAAATGGATGAACACAGCAACTGATAATGGTTGCTCACATGGTAATCCTGGGCTATATACATTAGTATCAAGCAGTACATGAAGCTAATAGTGTACAACTGTCTACCCATCCTACATGTCCTGTACTGCTGTATACCCATCCTACATGTCCTGTACTGCTGTATACCCATCCTACATGTCCTGTACTACTGTATACTCATCCTACATGTCATGTACTTCTGTCTACCCATCCTACATGTCCTGTGCTGCTGTATGCCCATCCTACATGTCCTGTACTACTGTATACTCATCCTACATGTCATGTACTTCTGTCTACCCATCCTACATGTCCTTTACTGCTGTATACCCATACTGCATGTCATGTACTGCTGTATACCCATACTGCATGTCATGTACTGCTGTATACCCATACTGCATGTCATGTACTGCTGTATACCCATACTGCATGTCCTGTACTGCTGTACACCCATACTGCATGTCCTGTACTGCTGTATACCCATACTGCATGTCATGTACTGCTGTATACCCATACTGCATGTCCTGTACTGCTGTACACCCATACTGCATGTCATGTACTGCTGTATACCCATACTGCATGTCATGTACTGCTGTATACCCATACTGCATGACATGTACTTCTGTCTACCCATCCTACATGTCCTGTACTGCTGTCTACCCATCCTACATGTAAACCTGAGCAGTGGGCTGGACCAGACACAGTAAAGTGACATCCACCTGACAGGGCAGGTGGACAAGCAAGTTTTGCACCGGGACACCACACTTGTACAGTACTGTTGTCTATGTGTACTGCTAGCACTGCACAGCTCTCTACCTGACTGCTGTGAACCTGTACTATGTGTACAGTATTGTTGTCAACCTGAACTACATTTACTGCACAGCTCTCTGCCTGTACTGCATTTACTGTACTGCTGTCTACATATACATCGTGTATTATACTGTTGTCTGCCCATACTACATGTGTTGTACTGCTGTCTACTTGTGCTATATAAACTTTATTTCTGTTTACCTATACTACCTGTACTGTATTGCTTTGTACCTGTGCTACTTGTACTGTTCTGCTTTCTATATGTGCTGTACAAATATTTACCTTTACTATTTTATATTATACTATACTACACATGTACTTTCTGTACAATTGTACTGTTTTCTAAATGTAAACATATACTATACTGGTCTGTATGTGTGATACATGCACTATACTGCCCTCTACCTGTATTACATATACTGTGTCTTTACTATTTATATTGCACTGCTCTATACCTTTACTATTTATATTGCACTGCTCTATACCTTTACTATATGTATTGCACTGCTCTATACCTTTACTATGTGTATTGCACTGCTCTATACCTTTACTATGTGTATTGCACTGCTCTATACCTTTACTATGTGTATTGCACTGCTCTATACCTTTACTATTTATATTGCACTGCTCTATACCTTTACTATATGTATTGCACTGCTCTATACCTTTACTATGTGTATTGCACTGCTCTATACCTTTACTATGTGTATTGCACTGCTCTATACCTTTACTATTTATATTGCACTGCTCTATACCTTTACTATTTATATTGCACTGCTCTATACCTTTACTATTTATATTGCACTGCTCTATACCTTTACTATTTATATTGCACTGCTCTATACCTTTACTATTTATATTGCACTGCTCTATACCTTTACTATTTATATTGCACTGCTCTATACCTTTACTATGTGTATTGCACTGCTCTATACCTTTACTATATGTATTGCACTGCTCTATACCTTTACTATGTGTATTGCACTGCTCTATACCTTTACTATGTGTATTGCACTGCTCTATACCTTTACTATTTATATTGCACTGCTCTATACCTTTACTATTTATATTGCACTGCTCTATACCTTTACTATTTATTTTGCACTGCTCTATACCTTTACTATTTATATTGCACCGCTCTATACCTTTACTATGTGTATTGCACTGCTCTATACCTTTACTATTTATATTGCACTGCTCTATACCTTTACTATTTATATTGCACTGCTCTATACCTTTACTATTTATATTGCACTGCTCTATACCTTTACTATTTATTTTGCACTTCTCTATACCTTTACTATTTATATTGCACTGCTCTATACCTTTACTATTTATATTGCACCGCTCTATACCTGTACTCCATGTGCAGTCATCTTCTTGTACTAAGCATCAATTCCTACTTGTGTAGCAAGTGACTCCTCATTAGTTTTAGGTCAAAGGCTGAGGTTCCATGACCTATTCTAAGGCTATATTAGTGTCAATGACAAAAGATGCCACACAGTTTCACAGTTTCCATTATATACAGAATTCACAACATGTATGTACATACCCTTAGAAGCACAATGTCAAAGAGAAAAGAAAAGCCGTCAGGCACTGCTAGTGCGGCAAAATATATATCAGTCCGTGCAATGAAATACTATCAGCTGCCTCTTATAGTAACAAACTGCTGAACTGGACCCGGTGAGTGGTGCGGCTTCAATAGTGGTAATGTAATCCAAACATATAGGATAACGGAAAGCAAGGAATGAATCGCACTCACCACGTTGGATGTCCCAGGTAGGAAAATCTTTTATTCCATGAAATATGGTGCAGTAGTTCCAGGAGACATAAATTCGCGGGGAGTGAGATCAGCTGCTCTCAGACGCAGGGGCACACCACAGGTGGCAACTAGTTTCGCAAACTCTCACTCCCCGCTCCACAAATTTATGTCTCCTGGAACTACTGCACCATATTTCATGGAATAAAAGATTTTCCTACCTGGGACATCCAACGTGGTGAGTGCGATTCATTCCTTGCTTTCCGATACCCTTAGAAGCTATGACAGGACCTAGAGAAGTGGTAGATGTGGACTGTAGAACCCTCCCCTATCCACCAATGCTCCCCCCGCGCGGAAATTTATCAGCAGAACCGCGCAGACCTTCACTGTCATCACTGACAGCATTGCAGTCCACATATAATTTAGCTGAAAGAATGAACATGTAAATTTCCGCTGCGGAATTTCTTCTTCACTGCAATTCCGCAGTGTGAATAGGTCAACAGAAGACCTATTCACACCAATACTACAAATCCAAAAAATGCACAACAGCACACCACAGCCAGCTCTCACCTCTCAATCCATGTGCACCGTCCGGCACAGACAGCTCTGAGTAGAGCCAAACGAACACTAGTAGCAAAAAGCCAATATTCCAGCGGTAGAGACCAGATAAAACTTTAAACTTTATTGTAGCATAAAATCCATATATATATTTAGCAGCTAGAGGTATCGTGAGCATTGGATCTGACGAGTTTTGGTCACGTGCACCTTAGTCATAGATCAATGACTAAGGTCCACTTGAATGAAATGCGTCAGTTCCGGTGCCCGCAATACCTTTAGCTGCTGGCTATATGTATTTTATGCTACAATAAAGTTTGAAGTTTTATCTGGACTCTACGGCTGGAATATTGGCTTTTTGATACTTGCATTCACACCAATGTTAGATTTGCACAATATAATCTCCTATCGGAATTCCATGGTGAGTTTCCGCATCGAGATTCTGTAGTGTGAACATACCTTGGTGTCCTGTCTGCAGTTCATTAGCAGGCACAGAATGTGTTCCTGAGAATTGGCAGACATGTCTTCACTATTGTATATTGTTTTAGCGTAACCCCTGCACCCTCTTACCTATTACACTGTTAATCTTCCAAATAGTTCTAGCACTCCATTCATGAAGCAGGAAGTAATAGTGTTACTGTCATAAAAACTCAACGTTTGACATGTCGATCAGACATGTCAAAAGTTGTTGATCGCATCAGGTCTCATTCCTGAGACCCGCTGCGATCGTGAATTATTGGCCAGAAAACTAGATGATACTGGGCTCTCCCCTGCCGGACGAGAGATCCGTCCATTTCTCTACCTAGACATCTATGTAGAGAAACGGGTCTCCCAGCTAGCCGGGGAACAGAGCGCAATGCCCGCCAATTCCCCAGCTTATAGCTCACGATCGCAGCAATGTCTGATCAACATGTCAAAAGTTGTTTTTAATGACAGTAACACTTTAAAGCATTTACAGGTGGTGTTCTATTGTTACTATTGTTACTACAGTTGCCTGTTAAAACAGTTTTTAAAAAAATTCTACTTTTTAAACAATAATTCAATACAAAATGCAAAAGAAGTAATTTCAAGCCTCAGGGAGTGACAGGCAAATGTAATAAAACCGAACGTCTCCGCTCAACTAAAACTGATGAGAATCTCTGAGAGAGATGAATTGCATTGTGGTAATGAATAGATTTGGGTAAAAGTTTTAATAGGATCTTTCATAATTGAATAAACTTTTCTATGTGTTTAGTTTTGGTCTAAATTAGGGATTTTTGCTAAAGAATAACTGCACCTCTGATGCCATCCCATGGGTCCCGTTTGCATCCCCCCATTCATTAAGCAAGAGAAGATGAATATTAATGAATGGGGCAGCGCAAATGGAACCCAGGGGATGGTTTCAGAGGGGCAGATAGTCCTCAGACCCGCCTCCAGTGCAGTTAGGAGTTCATTTGCATATTGCAAGATTGTGCTATATCTCGGTAATGGCTGAAAGGATTGGGGTAAGAAACACATCTTTTTACTCAGGATAGCCCATACTTACCACTTGTAAATTCAGGTTAGTGGGGTTGATCCATCAGTCAGTGTCGCATAAACTCCTTCAGGACATTGGCTGTAAATGTGTACCCTTGTCCTGCTTCCATTGTATAAAGTGTGCTCAGAAGCTGAGCACGCTTCTTATCCACTGGGTCCTGGTTGCTATCTAGGACCCACAGCTAATGCCGGACATCTTCAAACAGGCTGCTGTCCAACATTTGCCCTAAAAGGAGATCTCTGGCAAAAACTTACTTATCCGACCGGGGTCACGTCCTGGAGATCAGCTACTTATGTGGCACCCAATTATGGGTGTACTGTGTGCAGGGTGCTTGGATATTTTCGTAATGCCAGGGCACCATTAACCTACACGGTCCAAGTATAGGATAGTTTCTACTGGGCCAGGCGCGGGATAATACAAACACCGATGCCAGGTTACAGATAACTGTCTTTACTGAGGCAGGAGTAGATGTTACAATCCTTGCAGCACAGATTAGAGCAGACAAGATGCAGAGTAACCCTTAGGAGCCCTGTGGACATGCTGTGACTTGTAGTATTGTACACCAACTTGACTCTAGTTGTTGCAGGCTTGGGACTTTAGACTAAATGCTGAGGCCTCCCCCGCTGACTTGGGTTCTGATAGTGTCCAATAAATACTACGCCACCCGGGTATGAACTATCACTGTGGGGCCCGTTGACCAGGTATTGTGCTCACAGTTAGGAATTTTCCACTCCTCATGGGCAGTGAACACTTGCAGAATGGTGCAGTGGCTTGTTTGTTTGAAGATTTACTTTAGGCTTTTCTTGAATCACCTTACCTTACATTCCTGAAGTCTCTTCTCCACACTGCAGCTCACACTAAGCTCTGCACTCTGAACTCTCCATTGAATGCTGAATTAACTCAGAACTCAACTGAATAACTCCTGCCCCCTCTATTTATTGCCTAGCTAGGGGGCCTCCCATTGGGCAATCAGGGTCACATGGGTACTCTGCATCCTGCCTCCTAACAGATATCCTTTGCACTTCTTATATAGTGCAACACTATATAAATTAACAGACAAAGACTATAACAAATATTTAAGCATCACCTGAGAAGTAGGGCTTATCGCAGGCACCTGAATCAATGTTTATCTGACAGGACGTACTCCGGTACTGGGACACCACACTTACATTTTCGCCAGAGTACTCCTTTAAGACACTGCAATTAAAGTTGATATGAGGGCAAGATATAAAGTCAGGATATGAAGTTGGGATATGAGGACGATATATGAGGACAAGGTTTAGGTAGGAAGCCTGAGCAACACCAAGTACTCTAGTGCTAGTAGTGAATAAAATGTAAAAAAAAATGTAAATAAGCCTCTTTCCTAATTAAAGTTTAAATGAACCCCCCACCTCCCAACCCAACCACCAACCACATAATTGCTGCGTGTGTAAAAGTCCAAATTATTCAAAGATAATGTTAATGAAACCGCACGGTCAATGGCATAAACATAAAAACATACCAAAGTCCAAAATTGCTGATTTGTGGCACTTCATACACCAGAAAAAAATTGCTAAAAAAGTTATCAAAAGGTCCCATAAAAGCAAAAATAAAACTGGTAAAAACTACAAATCACGGCGCAAAAAATAATGCCCTCATCCAGCCCCATATGCAGTGGCGTTGCTAGGGTTGGTGTCACCCGGTGCGGTAGAAAATGGTGTCACCCCCATACCTCCCCCCAGTAAGTTTTTAGCCTGTTGAGACAGACACCACTGTTGTAGCGCATTGTGAGAAATTCCAGTATAATAATCAGATATACCAGTTGCCACAGAATGGGAAAGTGTTAAAGAAGTTTTCACCATTTAAATATACAGCTCCCAGAATTACTTAAAGGGGTACTCCACTGGAAAACATTTACTTTTATATCAACTGGTGCCAGAAAGTTAAACAGATTTTTAAATTACTTCTATTTAAAATCTTAATACTTACAGTACTTATAAGCTGGTGTATGCTCCACAGGAAGTTGCGTAGTTCTTTCCAATCTGACCACAGTGCTATTTGCTGACACCTCTGTCCATGCCAGGAACTGTCCAGAGCAGGATAGGTTTGCTATGGGGATTTGCTCCTACTATGGACAGTTCTTGACATGGACAGAGGTGTCAGCACAGAGCACTGTGGTCAGACAGAAAAGAAATTAAAAAAGAAAATAACTTCCTGTGAATCGCTTATACAGCAGCTAATAAGTACTGGAAGGATTAAGATTTTTAAATAGAAGTAATTTACAAATCTGTTTAACTTTGTAGCACCAGTTGATTAAAAAAAATGTTTTCCAGTAGAGTATCCCTTTATGCAGTGGTGAGGTTATGCTGGGAGTTGTAATTTCACTGACCATAACTGTAGAACTGACAAGCGACTACAGCTCTGATAGGACATAGTGAGGAGAATGTACAATGATATCAGTGACTACAGGTGACGTCTTCTCTATAGTGAGGAGAATACACAATGATATCAGTGATTACAGGTGACGTCTTCTCTATAGTGAGGAGAATACACAATGATATCAGTGATTACAGGTGACGTCTTCTCTATAGTGAGGAGAATACACAATGATATCAGTGATTACAGGTGACGTCTTCTTTATAGTCTTCCCTTATCTAATTCAGATGGTACATACCGCCTGGTCCAGCTAAAACTTCTGTCTGTAGAATGTGACGCCCAGACGTCTCCTCACTATGTCAGCGCATTCTCATCCTCTATATGAAAACAATTATTATTATAAACCTGCCAGACACAGTATCCTCTAAATATAATACTACTATACACTATACTCTTTGATTATAAACCTTCCATACACCATACCCACTGAATATAATACTACCACACACTGTACATTCTGAATATAATACCAACACATACTGTACCCTCTGAATATAAATCTGCCACATACTGTACCCCTGAATATAATACTATCACATACTGTACCCTCTGAATATAATACTACCATATACTGTACCCTCTGAATATAAATATGCCACTTACTGTACCCCTGAATATAATACTATCACATACTGTACCCTCTGAATATAATACCAACACATACTGTACACTCTGAATATATTACTACCATCCACTGCGCCCTCTGAATATAATACTTAGAGATGAGCAAACTACAGTAAATTCAACTCTTCACAAACTTCTCGGCTCGGCAGTTGATGGCTTTTCCTGCATAAATTAGTTCAGCTTTCAGGTGCTCCCGTGGGCTGGAAAAGGTGGATATTGTCCTAGGAGAATCTTTCCTATGAATGTATCCACCTTTTCCAGCCCACCGGAGCACCTGAAGGCTGAACTAATTTACGCAGGATAAGTCATCAACTGCTGAGCCGACAAGTTCGTGACGAATCAAATTTACTGTAAGTTCGCTCATCTCTAATAATACTACCACAAACTGCGCCCTCTGAATACTACCACCCACTGTGCCCTCTGAATATAACACTACCACAAACTGCGCCCTCTGAATATAATACTACCACAAACTGCGCCCTCTGAATATAACGTTGCCATACAGTGCACCATCTGAATATAATACCACAACCGCAGTAACACCCCTCAACATCCGTTAGCTGATGCTATTACCACGGGAGGGGGGTATTGGTGGTGTTGCTAGTGGATGATCGGGTGCTACTACTGGGGGGGGGGTGTTGCTGAAGGATGATGAGGGTGCTACTGGCCATCCCCCCTGGCAGTATCACCCCCATCATCCATCGGCAGGATCATCCTCCTGGCAGGAGCACCGCCATTATCCACCATCAGGATCTGCTGATGGAGGTGCTGCTGGGGGGGGGGGGGGTAGTTGGCGGATGATGAGGGTGCTACTGCCAGGGGGGGGGGGGAGCATTAGGTAGGCAGCAGTTCCCCCACATTAGGTAGGTAGCAGTTTCCCCACATTAGGTAGCATCTTTTCCCCACATTAGGCAGCATAGATTCCCCACATTTGGTACCAGTTTCCCCACATTAGGTAAGTAGCAGTTACCCCACATTAGGTAGCAATTTCCCCATATTAGGTAGCACAGATTCCCCACATTAGGTAGCAGTTTCCCCACATTCGGTAGCACAGATTCCCAACATTAGCTAGCATAGACTCCCCACATTAGGTAGCATAGACTCCGCACATTAGGTATCATAGACTCCGCACATTAGGTAGCATATACTCCGCACATTAGGTAGCATAGACTCCCCACATTAGGTAGCATAGACTCCCCACATTAGGTAGCATAGACTCCCCACATTAGGCCGCAGGTTCCCTTGCAGGTTCCCCACAATGCGTCAAAGTCTCCACACACACACACACACACATGCACACACACAAAAAAAAGAATACACATACAACACAGAGAGACACACACACAAACACACACAGTCAGAGAGACACACACTCACAGACAGACACACAGAGTCACACAGTCACACACACATAGAGTCACACACACAGAGTCACACAAACACACAGTCACACACAGAGTCACACAAATACAGAGTCACACACACACTCAGAGAGTCACACAAACACACACAGTCACACACACACACAGAGTCACACACAGAGTCACACACACACACAGAGTCACAGACACAGTCACACACACACACAGAGTCACACACACACAGAGTCACACACACACACAGAGTCACACACACACAGAGTCACACACACACACAGAGTCACACACAGAGTCACACACACACACACACAGTCACACAAACACACAGTCACACACACAAACATAGATAGAGACAGACACACACACTCACCCATCCAGCGCAGCGCTCCTTCTCACCGGGCGCAATGCGAGTGACGTAACTGACGTCCCCCTGCGCGGCCATGCGGTGTGACGTCAGGCCGGCGCAGACGTGGGAGCGGAGGCCGGGCACAGTACTGTTGAAGGTGAGGGGGGGGCGTGATGACGGACGGGCGCACTGAAAGGGGGGGGGGGTTGCTGATGGACGGGCGCACTGAAAGGGGGGGGGGTTTGCTAACGGACGGGCGCACCGCACACACAGCACAGGGGGTGTGTGCTGACGGATGGGAGGCCGGTCGGGCACATAGGGGGGTGTCAGTGTAGCTGGGGAGGGGGTGTGGGTGCTGCGGAGCGTCTTGGTGTCACCCCATTAGGTTGGTGTCACCCGGTGCGGGCCGCACCCCCCGCACCCGGGTCGCAACGCCACTGCCCATATGCTGAACAATACAAGTGTAATAGGGGTCAGAAGAGGACAATTTTAAGCATACAAATTTTCATAAGTAATAAAATAAAATGAAAAACTATATAAATTGGGCATCATTTTAATTATACAGACCTACAGAATTAAGATAACATATAATCTGTACTGCGTAGAAACAGAATCCCCCAAAATCTGAAAAATAGTGTTGTTGTTTTTTTTTACTTTTTTCCCCACACATAATGCTCCTGATTTACTAAGAGTGGAGTAGAGTTTTCTTTGTGAGTTTTAATTCCCTACAATTATTTCCCACAGTATTTACTAAGCTTTTTTTTTTTTTTTTTTTACACATGTTCTGATCTGACAGGTTTTCCTTAGCTGAAAACCACTACATTTTCTGTGGAAACCTTAGTAAATATGTTGTTGTTTTTTGTGAAAATGCCGGGGACCCGCCCACTTTCCAGTGGCCATGCCCACTTTCCCTGATGACCACGCCCCTTTTCAGGTTTTCTCAGTAAAATGGAGAGTTAGTCGGGTTTTTTCAATTCTGGCACAAATTCTGGCGCACACAGAATTTCTGGCACAATGCGTTAGAATGTGGCGGACAGCCCGACAAAACATGTTGGATTTACAATAGTAAATCAGGGCAAATGTTTTCGGTTGTTTCACCATAGATTTTGTGGTAAAATGAGTAATGTCAGTACAAAGTAAAATTAGAATAAGTCAATATGGAAATAACCAGCTCACCACCTGTAGATATCCTTGATTTGGAAGAACTTCAAGTGTTCCTGGAAGCACGGAGCAGGTATCCAAGCCGCATACTTGGTGTCAACACGTCCTCAAATAGAAAAGTGCAAAATCCAGCTCCCCAAATTTTTTTATTAAAAGTCCAAAAATGTATTAATCATAATTAAAAATGAAATGAAATCCAAAATAGGTGATTAAAAGCATAGCATATAGTTCTTGCCCATGACTAAGAACCATATTGGTTCGAAACATGTCAGCGTTTCTGCTATGCTTTTCATTTTTAATTATGATTAATACATTTTTTGGACTTTTAATCAAATTTTTTGGGGAGCTGGATTTTGCACTTTTCTATTTGAGGACAAAGTAAAATTGGTGGAGCAAAAAAACAAGCCCTCATATTGGTCTGTAGGAGAAAAACTTATGGCTATTTGAAGGCGAGGAGGAAAAATGGAAGTGCAAAAATAAAAAATCCGGATGTCCTTAAGGGGTTAAATGGGCCATTTCCATTGTGAAGTAATAGTCACCAATGTGAAAGGATGGTATTTTCAGCCCTAAAACATTTGGCTGATTGTCCTAAAAAAATTTTTTTAAATTTAAAAGACTGAAAAAAAAATCGTGGCTTTTTTTATGGCTGTAAATACCAATGAAAAAAATAAATACAGTATTTTTATTCCATCTGTAATAAAAGAGCTTTTCAACTAATTATAGCTGTAAAATTAATGTGTGTGCAATTATGCTTGTTTTACAATTAAGTTTAATAGGATCCAATGCTAAAAAATAAAAAGGTAAAAATAAAAAAAAGTTATTTTTTTTGAACAATAAAAACTCTTCAAAAATGAATTGTGTCAACATGGCCTAATAATGTGTTCTATTGTAGTCTATAGAAAATTAGTGCACACATAGAGTAAAATATTTGATGTTACTTCAAAGGCCATTAAATTAATTGGTTAATTTATTTTTATGCAAAAAGCTAACAAAAAATTTTAAAAAACTGACAATTTTTCTCAGCTGTTATTGCATAAAATTCGGCCAATTTTTTACCGCTGAAAATAACGTCTATAGTTGGCATGTGAACGTGGCCCTATAGGGGAATGCCAGCAAATGCAATCATGGATTCCATACAAATAAGT